>NW_012114633.1:7489979-7543286 GCF_000951035.1 Colobus angolensis palliatus
CCTGTTTGCCTGGGTATCAGCAGCGGAGGCTGCAGAAGATAGAATATTGCTGAATAGTGAGTGTTGCTGTCTGATTCTTGCTCTGGAAGCTTCGTCTCAGGGGTGTACCCTGCCGTGTGAGGTGTGAGGTGTCAGTCTGCACCTAGTGGGGGATGTCTCCCATTTAGACTACTCAGAGGTCAGGTACCCACTTGAGCAGGCAGTCTGTCCGTTCTCAGATCTCAACCTCCGTGCTGGGAGATCCACTGCTCTCTTCAAAGCTGTCAGATAGGGGCATTTACCTCTGCTGAGGTTTCTGCTTCTTTTTGTTTAGCTATGCCCTGTCCCCAGAGGAGGAGTCTACAGAGGCAGGCCAGCCTCCTTGAGCTGTGGTGGGCTCCACCCAATTTGAGCTTCCCAGAGGCTTTGTTTACCTACTTAAGCCTTAGCAATGGCAGGCACCCCTCCCCCAGCCTCGCTGCCACCTTGCAGTTAGATCTCAAACTGCTGTACTAGCAATGAGGGAGGCTCCGTGGGCGTGGGACCCTCTGGACCAGGTGTGGGATATAATCTCTTGGTGTGCTGTTTGCTAAGATCCTTGGTAAAGTGCAGTATTAGGGTGGGAGTTACCCGATTTTCCAGGTGTTGTGTGTCTCAATTTCCTTTGGCTAGCAAAAGGAATTCCCTTCCACCTTGCATTTTCCAGGTGAGGTGTTACCTTGCCCTGCTTCAGCTCTTGCTCATTGGACTGCACCCGCAGACCAGTGCCAATTGTCTGATACGCCCCAGTGAGATGAACCCAGTACTTCAGTTGAAAATGCAGAAATCGCCTGTCTTCTCTGTCAGTCACGCTGGGAGCTGGAGGCTGGAGCTGTTCCTATTTGGCCATCTTGGTCATGCCCCTGGGGTTTTATTTCTTTATTTGTGTTTTGTCTTTGGAAAACCTCTTTGTTGAAAGATGTCTACATGTCATTATGTTCTTAGCTCATGTGTCATATCTATGAAGTCTCATCTCTTGTTCCTATAGAGCTTGACAGTTTTTTTCTGTCTCTAACTTTTTAATTTCTTAATTTTTAATATTTTACAATATGTAGAGTCTCATTCCATCACCTAGACTGGGGTACAGTGGTTAAATCATAGCTTGCTCTGGTCTTGAACATCTGGGCTCAAGTGATCCTCCTGCCTCAGCCTCCTAAGTGGCTAGGACTACAGGCATGCACCACTTCTCCTGGCTACATTTTGTTTTTTTGAGAGAAAGAGTCTCATTGTGTTGCCCTGGCTGGTATAGAACTCTTGGACTCAAGTAATCCTCTTGCCTTGGACTCCAAAAATGCTGGGATTATAAGCATGAGTCACCACACCTGTCCCACCTGTCTGCCACGTTTCTTTGAAGACCTATTCTATCTCATATATGCATCTTTCATAGCATCTGAAATATTGTATCACACTTTTAATATCCTTGTTATTTTATTAGACTATGTTCCTTAAAGATGGAGGCATGTCTACTTCATTTTATTATTTATAGGATCCAGCACAGTGTCTGATACTTATTAAACATTTGCTGAATTGGTGATGAAATTAATTAATTTAGGGGAGCTTACTTAGTTCAAGCTGCTATCCTAAGTGACTATACACATGGATATGGAGCAAATATTATATAAATATTAAACAAAAGGTCTCTGCTTTCAAGGTGGTTATTGTTCAGTGGAGAAGAGGACATGTATATGAATAAATAGAGTAACAGTAAACATAAGTTTGCTATATAGAACATGTTATGGTAGTTGAAAGGAAGGAGAAATTACTCAAGATGTTTCCTAGGACTGTCAGGTTTTACATGGTGTTAGCCGAAGCGGGTGGATCACGAGGTCAGGAGATCGAGACCATCCTGGCTAACATGGTGAAACCCCGTCTCTACTAAAAAATACAAAAAACGAGCCGGGCGAGGTGGCGGGCACCTGTAGTCCCAGCTACTCGGGAGGCTGAGGCAGGAGAATGGCATGAACCTGGGAGGCAGAGCTTGCAGTGAGCTGAGATCCGGGCACTGCACCACTCCAGCCCGGGCCACAGAGCAAGACTCCGTCTCAAAAAAAAAAAAGATGAAGTTACATACTTCACTAAAAAAGAAAAAAAAATCCTGTTCTAAAGAAAACAAAAGAATGAAGTACAGAAGTCAAACTACCCCTTCCACAAGACTAATAAGTACCTGTAACTGTGAAAACAGAGAGAGGGAGGGAGGGAGAGTGGGAGAGAGAGAAAGAGAGAGAGAGAGAGAGAGAGAGAAACAGAGAGACAGAGACGGTTACAGAAATGATCAAAGAATTATAGATACAGTGAAAACATAGTAAAGATGCAACTACCAAATATACTCATGTAGTCTAACAAAGTTCTTCTCATTAGTCATTGTAGCAAGGAAGTATATGCACACAACTGGAAAGACTGGAGCAACTCAGAAAGGAATGAGGTGTGTGTGGGGGGTACTTGTTATAGAATTTGGGCTCATGTTCAGTGATTTTAGAGAGAGTTCCTGGAGGCTCAGTTGTTCTGGGTTTTGGTACTACCAGATAGTAATATATCTTAATTTTTTTTTTAGGGGATGGAAGAAAGGAAGTGAGGCCAGAGTTGTCATTAGTAGTGTAGCAGTTTACCCAGGAGAGAGAGCTATTTGACTTTTTTGTCTTGTTTTGGGAAGGATCAGCATTCATTTCTTGTGGTTGCTGCAACAAATTTGTTAGTTCAAACCAACAGAAATTTACTTTCCCACAGTTCTAGTAGCCACAAATCCAAAATCAGTTTCACTGAGCTAAAATCTAGATGTCAGTAGAATTGTGCTTCCTCTCTCCAGAGGCCTCTTCTGACTTATGGTGGCTACTGGCAATCCTTGGCTTGTGGCCACATCACTCAAATATCTGCCAAATATCATCTTCACACTGCCTTCTCCTCTGTGTTCCTTTGTCAAATCTCCTTCTCTATCTCTCTTATACAAATATAAGAGATGACATTTTAACTCATCTGGATAGTCTATGGTAATTTTCTCATCTCAAGATCCTTATCTTAATCTCATCTGCAAAGACCTTTTTCTTTTCCGAATAAAGTAACATTTACAGATTATAGGGATTAGAATAAAAGGGTCCTGTTTAGTCCACTGGAGAGTCCTTTTGTTTTCTTGGCATTCAGATATAATTATGAAATAGTATTGATTTTATCTTTCTCTATCAGAGTCACTGTCATGGCCTTTTTTTATGTTGCGTGAGGAAGACCATATTTAGTTATCTGTTACTAGCTGTCAGTTATCAGAACCAGTGTTTTTCATTCTCAGGACAGAACACAGGACTGACTAATTCAAGCACAATGAAATAAAAGAGAACATATATTTAAGACAATTAAAGAGATTAAGAGCAAAGGAAAATATACAATGACCACCTAACAGGAAAAATTGGTATCTCTGAACAAGTAACAAAATAAGAAAAAAAAAAAAAGTATTGTAAGTTGTAACTCAAGAAAAATATGCAAGAATGAAATAAGACTTGAATCAAAAAATACTAACAAAATAATTGACATCTAGTAGTCAATGCGAAAATTTTATTGGACACTACAGATAAAAAAAATGAGGTATACATAAAAAATATGCAAAGTCACTTATAAATGAAAATGTCAAGCTGAACTTATACTTTCTAAGAATAATTTTCAAAGCTAGAGAAAAGTGGACAAATATGTGTATAATCCTGAACTACAGTGCAATCCAAGAATGTTCAAATGCAGCAAAAATAAAATTTGAACAGGAAAAAATTCAGAAAATGTAGTATTATGATGGTTAACTTTATATGTCACTTGACTGGGCCATAGGATGCCCCAATATTTAGACTAACATAATTCTGAGTGTTTCTGTTTGGGGAATTTTGAATGAGATTAACATTTATTTTATTAAAAGAGCTATTACAAAAAATTAGAAAGTAGAGCTTTATTTCCCTTAAAGGGTTACAGCCCGCAGGGTGGCCATTCTGACAGGCTGGAAAGCATAGCCTCTAGCCAGAAAACAGAAACAGACACTTCAATAGAAGGGCAAAGGGGATTGGGAATTTATCTCAGAATAGGGTGCCCAAATATACGTATGTAATAAGCTATAGGAGGAGCCGTGAATATTTATGAAAAAGGAAAGGTTCATGTGCAATTGAGCTTCAAACCCCTTCATGGGTCCCATGTACAAAAAATGGTAGGTAGCATGATCCCAGCATGGAGTTTTAGGCTCTCCGATGTCAAAAGATTAAGCAGAGGACATAAAAATCCTTATTGTACATTATGCATAGACTGGCCAGAAGCACTCTGTGTCCAGTAGTCTTTTACCAGGCAAAAATGCTGTGCAGTTGTTGTAACAAAGCTACAAAAGAGAGGAGCAGCATCAGGTAGTTAGTTGAAATCAGCAGTGCAGAAAGTCTTTTGAAAGGGATGGTTTCTGTTTAGCCCTTAGAGAAGAAAGTCTAATGGCAGTTAGTGAGGGAAGGGGTATAATGAGGCATGTCTGACCTATCTTATCATGGCTGAGAACTTAGTTTTCAAAATCTCTCGGATCCCTTTGGCCAAGGGATCATTTTTTCAGTCAGTTGGAGGGCTTAATTTTATTAATATTTTCATTTGTCATTTTCCTCCTTTTGGCCTAGATTTGTTAGAGGCATCATCAATGACCAAACTTGTCTTTTGTCCCATATTTTGGTTGAGGTAGTGTGGCTGCCTTCCCTGGGTCCATCCTGTTCCTCAGTGGGACCCGTATGGCCACGGGATTTAGAGCCAAAAGACTTACAACCAATTAAATATTCCAGACCCAGCAGGAATGGAAGTGAGCAGGCACCAATCAACCCTTAAAATCTGTTAAGCAACATAGCAACCAAAACCCAAAGCCAAACAGCAAGGTTACAAGATTGAGTTACCTATAAATTCTATGCAGTAATCTACTGCAGTCTTGGTCTTAGGTATATACTCGAAGCGATCAGCTATATAAAACATAAGAATTTTGCTAAAACTATTTAAGCTAAGGAATTTAGAGAATTTCGTTGTGCCTCAATGCTTTTTGTGATCTCTTTATTTTTTATTTTTTATTTTTTTGAAACGGAGTCTTGCTCTGTACCCCGGGCTGCAGTGCAGTGGCCGGATCTCAGCTCACTGCAAGCTCCGCCCCCCGGGTTTACGCCATTCTCCGGCCTCAGCCTCCCGAGTAGCTGGGACTACAGGCGCCCGCCACCTCGCCCGGCTCGTTTTTTGTATTTTTTAGTAGAGACGGGGTTTCACCGTGTTAGCCAGGATGGTCTCGATCTCCTGACCTCGTGATCCGCCCATCTCGGCCTCCCAAATTGCTGGGATTACAGGCTTGAGCCACCGCGCTCGGCCTGTGATCTCTTTATTAATTTGCCCTAAGGTAGACAATAAATTTTTTCATCCTATCCCTATTTGCATAAGAGATTAACATTTAAATTAATTGACTGAAGAAAGCAAAGTGTCCTCTACAATGTGGGTGTATCTCATCGTATCAAAGGCCTAAACAGAACAAAAATTTGACCCACCTCCTAGTAAGAGAGAATTCTCCTCTCTGAACGCCTTTGCACCAGAATGTCAGCTTCTCCTGGTTCTACAGCAACCTTCATACTTAAATGGGTCATTAGCTCTGCAGATCTTAGCCTTGTCATCTACCATAATCATGTGAGCCAATTTCCTGTAATGTCTACCTATCATCTATCTATCTATCTATCTATCTATCTATCTATCTATCTATCTATCTATTGTCTATTTTTCTAGAGAATCCTAACGAATACATAAAGATTCCATAATCCTTTCTTAAATTAGCAGGAGGGGAGGTTCAGGCAGGAAATGGTTTGAGAAACTACACTGAAGGGTCTGAGGGTGATAATCTAACTCATTTAACTATAGGACAAGGCTAAAACTAATGTAAGTATTATGATTATAATATAGATGCATATTTTAAACTGTGCTAAGTAAAAAAGATAAAAAGAACAAAAATCAACAGGAGGAGAAAGAAAGAACCAGGGAGACAGTGTAAATATGCTAATTTCTGCATGTTTTAGAAGGAGAAACTAGAAGATATGTATTAAAACTCACACATCAAATAAGAGAAATTTGTCTGTATTTGTAGTATAACCACTAAAATAAAAAATAAACTAAAACTGAGTGGTAGAGAGAATAAGAATATATAGAATGTGGAAATACATGCATTTTATCTTTGTTCTTAGTAAATTACTATATGTTACTAAAATAACAAAATAATATATTCTAAAAAGTTATACTTAAATGTAGCCACTAAATATAAATACAAAATATATATACAAAAATATAAATATATCAACAGAAACACAGAATATGTCAAACATTTAGTGGAAGATTTTTTAAAAATCAATAAAAAATGAAGTACAATGTAAAACATGATGACAGAACTGAAATTGAATATATTTTATATTTAGAAATCAAAATTGGTGAAATAAATCTATTTAAAAAGTACTATTATAATGAAACACAAAGCAAAACCCAACTAGTATGCTAAAAGAAGATAATACCTAAAACAAAATTATCTACAAAGTTAATTTAAAAAAAACTGTCTCAGAGCAAGACTGACTCTCTGCATGCTACTATTTGCAGAAGTCAAAAGAAGGCCCTGTTTTAGGAGTAAGGCCCCACTATCCTATACCCACAGGACAACAAATCTCAACTAGCATCATTAACCCCAGAAGGCTTGACATACCTGCCAAACTCTTGTCGCATTTCCTAGCTTCTGTCCTCATAGCCATGTCACCTCTACCTAGCTTTGAATCACCAGGACTAATTTTGTCATACCATTTGTCACCCCTATTTCTGTTAGCTCCGGGCAGTGGTATGCTGGTAAATGCTTCATAATAAGCTCTCTGAAATAAAGTGTGTATATATATACTTTATTATATATACACATATGTGTGTGTATATATATATCTGATATGTATACATATCCCAGAGTTTATAAAAATTTTACTAATAAGAAAGAACTGTAATATATGATTTAAAAAAATTATAAAAACACAATATTTTTTATTTTAAGTTCCACATACTTAATTGATTTTCGTAGAATGCTTTTGTCAATTATTGCCAAATGCTTTCATACAGTCTATCTCTGTTTGAAATTCAAACATGATTTCACAAATGGAATTGGTTCCCAATCCTTTAACTCATTATCCAATAAATTTATTTTCTTTGTATTTCATATGTGTTCTACTGTTAAACTAATTCTCACCCTCAACAATATTTTGTTGATTAAACTGAAACCTCTTTCACTTCAGCACTAGACAAGAACACCTGTATTAAATTTTACTCCATATTTTTATGTCTAGAAAATCAACAAAACAATGAATAAAGTCTTATCTGTTGCATTTATCAGTTTCTTGCTATTGTCTGTTTTAATCAACCAAACTGACATCACTGAACACAGAGTTTGGAAGAAGTGTACAGTAGCTCACCACTGTATAATATTCCTATCATACAGAACAAATAGATGTAAATAACCCTCAAGAGAGTAGATAACAGTAAAATGTAGTAAAATAATTGGGAAGTAATTACTTTTGAATACTTATTCTTTCCCATCTTAACATGGTTTATTTAATTATAAGTTTATACAAGTTAACATTGAATAATGACCACATTTAGTAACTGGTTCATGAGATTCCTGAAAATTGTAGACTTGGCTCTTGTGAGCTGCTAGAGTATCAGCCTTTTATGAGCTCACTCCAGCTTGCCACTGAACTACAAAGTTGCTCCTCAAACTTAGGCACTCATTCCCATATGGCTCTTGTACATAATCTTTTCTGATCCATTCTGTATCCTGATCCATTACTTAACTCTCTTTCATTCTGCCATCTGAAACTCAAGTTAAGTCATCAGTAAAATCTCCTGTATCACCAGTCACTTTGGGATAGTATTTTTAAAAATTCATTCTCTGACACCCAGCATTTTCATGCCATTGTTTGTCCTGCAGCTCTCTCAAGTGGTGAATAATTTTCTCCTTCTTTTCTCCTTCTGCTACTGGGTCTAAACATATGGTAGGTAACTGCTCTTTACTGTTACTTCCATAACATATTTTCATCTTCCTGAAATGTTCAGCTTTAAATCTCGTATCATCAAACTACACCGAAACAATCTCACTTGTAAATCCCAAGGCACTCCCAATAATTTCTTGAAAATAATAGTTTCCAATTCACTGTCGTTCTTCAACATGGAAGGAACACACAAATATGCTCTCTAGTTCTAATTCATGACCATAAAGTTCAAGTGAACTTCTAATGCTACTCAGAAATCAGACTATAATTTCCTAAATTATTAATTCTACCACTCTCCAAGAGGTCTGCTTCTCACCTTTACCTCCTTAAACTTCCAACACTATCTCCCCCATGCTTACTCTCTGCTAATGACCATGCTTCCTACCTAGAAGGCAGAGGAAAAGGTGGAGAATGAGGAGGAGGAAAAGAAGAAGAAGGAATCAGAAAGTGTCTCCTATAAGCTGCCAGCACCAAAACTGCCCATCTACCTATATCTGTGTTCCTGCTCTTACCACAGATAAATTTTTCCTGTTCCAATCTACAATTTAAACACCCCACTTGTGTACTGGATCTCATCCTGTCTTGCCTACTCAAAGTCATTACCCTAAGAATTTTCTTCTCTTTCTGTCCTACATCAATAATTTTTCCTTTTATTTTGAGTCATTCCAATAAACATATAATAGTAATGATATTTCTTCCTTCTTAAAAACTTTATAAATTACTTTACTTTGCCTCCAATTATGGTTCAATTTCCCTCTTGTCCATTACAGAAAATGTTTTGAAAGAATTTTGTCTGCTTACAGAGTTTTATTTCCTCCTTACTCTCACTAATCTCTTGAATACACTTAAGTCAGAAAATGACCTTCATATCTCTGTCAAATTACTCTTATTAGGGATACCAATGGCTCCTATACTGACAATTCCTATGGAAAATTCACAGTCCTCCTTTTCCTTGACCTTTCAGTAGCTCTTGGCACAATTGGTAATTCTTTCCTGGCTTTGATAATACTGACCTCATTTCCCTGCTTTTTTTTTTTTTTTTTTTTTTTTGTCAACTATTCTGTGTCTCCTTTGTTTGTTATGCTTGCTTTCATCTTCCTCATCTATTACTTCTGGAGTGTTCATGGCTTTGTTTCAAACTTAGTCTTTCTATCTATTCTCACTCTCTATGTGAACTTATCCAGTCTTAAGATTTTAAATATTATCTATGCTGATCCTAACCAAAATTATGTTACTAGCTCAGGATTGATACTTTGAACCTTAAATGTGGCTTATGATCTTTGGGTATCAAAAGGCAAATAAGGTTTATCATCTTTCACACTAAGCTGCTGATATTGATCCTCCCTCACCCAAACTTATATCTCTCATATCCATCCCCAATTCAGTTGACAGTTGCTCATATCCTAAAGCTAGGTCATTTTTTACTCCTCTTTTCTTCTCATACCTCAACTCCATTGGCCAAATTCACCTTTAGCTCTACTTTCAAAATATCGCTAAAATAAAATGTCTTCTCAGTACTTCCAGTGCTACTTTTGGTCTAAAGGCATCATCCTCAACTATTGTAGAAGACTCTCCTTAACTAGTCTAAATTCTCTACCTTTGATCCATTTTCTTCTCTTCTGAACATAGCTACTATTAAAGGTAAATTATTCACCAGACACATGTTGAAAACACCAAGACAGATCTTATTCTGAAATAATAAGAGTTGAAATTTGAAATTACTCCTTCATCTATGCAGAATAAATGTATTAGCAAACATAAAAACAACATTAATCTTCTTGTCCATCCCCATCAAAACCCTTGAAAGACTAGGTGCATGATCAATGAACAGTAATATTTTGAAAGGAATACTTTTTTCTGAGCAGTAAGTTCAATAGAAGGGTTAAAATATTTGTTAAATCATGCTATAAACAGACATGCTCTCCTCCAGCCTTTGTTGTTCCATTTGTAGAGCACAGACTGGGTAGATTTAGCATAATTCTTAAGAACCCTAGGATTTTTGGAGTAGTAAATGAATATTGGATTCAACTTAAAATCGCCACCTGCATTAGCACCTAACAAGAGTCAGCCTGTCCTTTAAAGTTTTAAAGCCAGGCATTGACTTCTCTCTACCTATTAAAGTCTTAAATGGTATCTTCTAATGTAAGGCTGTTTTGTCCACATGGAAAATTTGTTATTGAGTGTAGCCACTGTTATCAGTGATCTTAGCTGGATCTTCTGAATAACTTGCTGCAGCTTCTACATCAGTAGTTATTTCTTTGCTTTACACTTTTCTGTTATGGAAAAAGCCTCTTTTCTTAAACATAATGAACCAACCTCTGCTAGCTTCAAACTTTCTTCTGAAGTTTCCTCAGCCTTCATAGAATTGAAGAGTTAGGGCCTTGCTCTAGATTAGGCTTTGGCTTAAGGGAATATTGTGACTGGTTTGATAATCTGTTCATAGCACTAAAACTTTCTCTATATCAACAGTAAGGCTGTTCTACTTTTTTTCATTCATGTGTTCACTAGAGTAGCTCTCTTATTTTCCTTCAAGAACTTTTCCTTTGCCTTCATAACTTGCCTAACTCTTTGGCACAAAAGGCCTAGCTTTCAGCCTATCTTGGCTTTCATATGCCTCTCTAGAGCTAGAAAAGCTAGCTTCAAAAAGCTAGAAACTATTAAGCTTAATCTATTTCTAGCTTTTGATTTAAAGTGAAAGATGTTAGACTATTCCTTTTACTTGACCACTTAGAGGATATTGTAGGGTTATTAATTACCCTAATTTAAATATGGTTGTGTTACAGGGAAGAGGGAGAGCCAAAAAGAGAAAGAGAGACGTGGGAATGACTGGCTGGTAGAGCAGTCAGAACATACAAAATGTTTATCAATTAAGTTTGCTATCTTACATGAACAGTGTGTGACATTCCAAAACAACTACCATAGTAACATCAAATATCATTTATCACAGATCTCCATAACAGATATAACAATGGTGAAAATGTATGAAAAAATTGTGAGAATTTCCATAATGTGACACAGAAACATGAAATGAACACATACTATTGGAAAAATGGTGCCATAGACTTGCTCAATGCATTGTTGCTACAACCTGTCAATTTGTAACAACCACAATATCTGTGAAATACAATAAAGTAAAGCACTATAACATGAGGTATGCCTGTATAAAGATGTACCATTTAACAGGGAGAGGAAAAAAAAAGCCAAGTGAGGCTCATGCTCATTCCACTGTGTGTAAATTGGTTATCTTAGTTCTGCTATTGAAATCAGAGTTTATAAGGAACCACATGATATTCCATGTATTTGTGTAATTTCTGGAGTATATTATATAGCCACATTGTAATACAATTACATTATAGGTGTGAATATCTTAGTTTTGCATATTCAAACAATATTTTAGATTCTTACCCTTTTTATTTCCTTTGCAATATTTCAACCTACATTCCTTTTGATTTGGAATGATTTTCCTGTATTAAATGATGTTAATTCAGTTACTATATTATAATTTATGAATCCAGAGACTAGAATTTTAAAAGAAGATCATTGGAAATTTCACAAAGTAGATTCATTGCAGGTAGAAAATTAAGTTTTTTGTTACTACTTTCTTAAACCATGAGACACAATAAAACCAAGTTTAGATAATGGTATAAGAATTTATAATTGTGTATCAAATCAAGCCTAGATTTCAGTGGAGGAATTATAAAGGGATTTGAACACATTGCTTTGCCAGAATTTTTTCCTTGGTGCATTAATCATAGAGTTCTTTAGCTAGATATAAGAGAATACCTGTAGTTTAGCAATATTCTGTCATATCATTTTAAACAGTATTTTCACAGGACATAATTTATACTTTGTACTACTATATGAGATTATGCACTAATATCAGATTTCAGAAACAGAACATTTCTATCTACAAGAATATGAAGTACCTTTGATTTTTTTTCAAAGTTCAGAGAACATTTTTCTCATTAGATGCTCTCCAGTGTCCTTAACTTTGACATGCTTTCAATTTTCTTTGCATGCTGAGAAGGATCAAAGCCAATCTTTTTATCACTCTGGTATGTGTCCTGAGTTTCTGTTCCTAAATAAAGTAAAATTCCCTTAAAATCAAAATGTCACAATGAAGTTGGTTAAAATTGTAGGGTTTTAATTTTAAGGCAACTAATTTTCACCAAATTCCTGTACAAATTTTTTTCTTACTTTTTCTAGGTTCTCCCTGCTGAAACATAATAGAAACCTTGCCATTTGTATGTACATATTTTAAATTAATCTATATTGTATTTCTGTGAAAAATTATTACCTTTTAGTCTTTTTATACTATTCACATTCTTGATTTTTGAAAAAGTTTACGAAGTACCTTTTCTTTAGTTTTAACAGAGCAAATATTTTCTCTGATTTGGTGGTTGTCTATACCCTTTCATGATGATGTACTTTAAAGTCCAAAGCATTTTAATTTTGAAAAAGTTCAATTTACCCATCTTTTTATCTTGTAGCTTGTCTTTTTTGTGTTGTTTCTAAGGACGCATCATTGTTGAATCCAAAGTTATGAAATTTACTCTTCTGCTTTCTTTTATGAGTTTTTATAGTTTTAGCACTTAAGTTTAGCCTCTGATCCATTTTGATTTAGTTTTCTATATCAAGTGGGCTAGGAGACCATCTTCTTTCTTTTGCATGTAGATATGCAATTGTGTCAGAACCATTTGTTCTGAACTGAATGGTGTTGGTGCATTAACAATGAAAAAAAGTCCCTGCACTTTCTTGTCTTTCGATTGTAAACATTGAATTATTCTGAATATATCTCAGTGAAACTGAAATATGTGATTCATATGCTGTTTCAAAACCACTTTACTCCTTAACATATTATTTTGCCTTTGCAATATAATAGCAATTTTATATAATACATATAGATAGGATTGTTTTGATGGTGACAAATTCAGAATCAGTAAGTCACATTTATAAAGGAAAGATGAGTAAATAGTGATAGAATAGACTGAATTGCATTTTTTTGTATTGTAATTGCTTTGCTAAGTAATTAGTTATGAAGTTTTTGAATTAACTATAGAAATATTAAAAAACTATTCTTTGGGGGATCAACTGATTAATCACAAATTGCATCATTTATCAGTTTGATTTTTAAAAGGTTGCTGCTAAGCAGAGACAATAAAATAATTTATCTTAGTATATATGAGAAATATTTTAAACTTACATGAATTTAGAAATAGTTTCTAATCTAGAAAGAAAAAATACCAACCCCTGAATTTTATTTTGTTATTTATTCATCCAGTTTTATGACTATATTAGTGGATAAACTAGAAAAATTAACAAACTGTAGTTTTCTTTGTGAGAAGCAGAACCAGATGAGTTCCCCTTTGATTGTCACTATACGCTCACAACTGCCGAATGTATTGGTGTTTTCTCAGACTTTATTTCAGGCTGGGTTCCTGAGATAAGAGACTCCAAAATGGAAAATTGTGTGTATGACTTTACTGGGTAGTTCTCCAGGGAATGATCTCTGTTAGGAAGTAAGGAAAGTAAGATTAGGCAGAGGAAGAAGTTTTACTGCTGTACTGTTACTACAAAGGCCTCAGCCAATTTCACAGCAAGCTCTGAAGCTGGAGCCAGGGTTTGTACTCACTTATTAGCAAGTCCTTGGATGTGAGATGCCTCTGCAGAAGGGGCATAACCTTGGGCAAAGCAGCAATCTTTGGGCAAGGACAATTCTTTGGGGATGCAGTTAGGTATTAGCCATTGGAAAACAATCCTTCTAGCAGCTGGGGGAATTAGGACCTTGATTCTCAGAGATACCAAGCAGCATACCACCTCAGCAATATACATTTCCAATCCCGCTTTGCACTACTCAGATCTAGATATTAACTTCACTCTTTCTGGAAATATCTCCTTTATCATTCTGATTTCTTAGAAAAACACACAGAAATAATATTAATGGGAGTAACTACAGCCCTGTCACTGCCAATTGGTTTCTGGGCCATGATGACACTTACTGTCTTCTTCCACTACTACTTTCCACATGCTAACAGCTCTGCTGGTTTACTTGTCTGACCTGGCAGGGTAATACATACTCTCATCCTTGAAAGCTTTGAGATACCATGTATTTGTGTTCTGTTATAAGCTGTAGCAAGATCTGTAATTCTAGAAAGAATCTCCAATTGAGAATTCTTCTTGGATGAATTTGTGATCATCCATTGTTATCCTTCAGGATCTCTCTGAGCTTTTGTTGTAGACAAATTCATGAATTCATTGGGAATAAAAATGGGGGCAACTACCAGTGCACCCTTTTAGATCTTTACGAGTTGCATTAATTTCTGCTATTTTCTCCAGGAAGTGATATTGTTTTTAGCTTGCTGACTTGACAAGTGAGTAGTTTCAAAGCTGCAGATTCGCCTTCTGCACTATGAGAGAACTTACCCCATAATCCAGGTAACAATATGGGGATTCTGCCAAGCACCAAGTATATTTCAATTACACATTTGTAAATTGATTATATGTCTACTGGGTGAGTCCCAAGACCTGGTGGTTCCACTCTGTACTGATCCTGGCTCAGGATTACCTTTAGTACTTGCCTACCATAAGTTTCCATTATAACTGAAATTTGTGTTCTAGATATTAATGTTTACTTGGACTCAAATAGTCCTCAGGATCTTTAAATACTGTTAGTACATTTCCTCTCAGTACATTTACCCTTTGGAGAAGACTGGGGAAATATTTATCAAATAAACTTTTTTATGGTTTTGTAAGATTCTTCCTACTTTGGGACTTGAAAGCTATCTTAGATACAGAAATTAGGCAAAGCATACTGACTTCTTTTGTGGTGGCTACCCTAAGCCTTTGATCTTTCATCCTGCATTTATTTTGGTTGTACACGGTGAAAATTATATCTGTTGATTTCCATCTGTATTTTCTCTAGAGATGCTGTGTTCTATTAACTGTCTCCATAGTGCCATACCAATAAGGTCCCCTTGTTGCCGTTCAAAACTTTGGTGCTATTATGGTAATTATGCCCAACTTGTTTCTGAATTTTAGGTACTGTCACCTGATTTCTGTTATTTCAGGATTTTATTCCTTCCGTTCCTTTCAGGTAGGCTAGTCTGGTAACAGCATCTTTCATAGTTATCCCTTGTCCAAAGAGTGCATAACTGACCTTCTTGACAGTACTGATGACTTGATCACCAGCACATTCTTTATTACTTTGATAAACAATTTTTTCTTGAATTTCTAATTCTCTTGAAGAACATAAACATCTTACCAGGTTTCCAGTCTTACTTAGTTTATCCTCTTCTCTGAATCTTTTCTTGCATTCTTCCACCATCTCCTATGACTGCACTGGCATTTCCAAGTCACCTGTGGACCATCACTTTGTCCAACCATCCAAGATCCATCCTAGCAGCGTGCTAACACTTTTCAGGATGTTTACATTTGTATCATGGAAGAGTGCCTCCACATCAATAGACTCTCCCTAATCAGGTTTTTAGAGCTTTATGTTCTATTCTCCTTGATCAGCACTCTCGGGATCTAGTCCCACACATGCTCTGCCAGCTTCTTCAGCTACGTTTTGGCTGGATCCTTCAGTTCCTCTGATATATAATTCATTATCTCCTTTGGAAAGTCTAGCACTCCCATGGATTGGTTAATTTGTGACTTCATTCTCTTATTTCTGTGGTGACCAGGAGAGGAGGGATAGGGGAGGATCCTAAGAAGGTGCAGCATTGAACATCAGATCATTTTGTATGACACTGAAGAGGTCTACTAGCTTTCACACTCTGTCCTACATAGGTAATTAATTATCCTTTGCCACTCACTGACTTCCTTTGGAGCCTCCATGACATTTAGCAATCATCATATTCTGACTGTATTAAGTAATGTATATAAGAAATATGAATAGGTCAAGTATTTAAATTGTAGCCAGTCTTATACAGTTAAGACATAAGCAGATAACAAAAGCTCTGTTACAGTTGAGGATTAAACCCAAAACTTGACTACTGCATATAGAATTTAAGTGTCATTGAAATCATCTTAATTTGAAAGGAGTGGTTGTTTATTTCAATTAAATAAACTCTTGGCCTAGTTAAGGTATTGCTTTTTTAGGTTACCATGCTTCTTCCAGCTACTTGATAACTTATAAAATATTTATTCACTACCATGTTGTCTCATACAGCTTTGCTTCTGAACATGGTTATTTTATTATAGCAAAGTACACCAAATAATTAGTTTATGCTAATTGAGTTCACTGGTCCTGCCTTATACTCTATCATTTTAAAGCAGCTGGCATTGCATAACATAAGAGTGGCCAACTGAAGATATTGATTATGTCATTCAGAGACCGCATCCTGCAAAGTTGGGCTTCTGTCCTACAGGTTGTAGTATTTGTATTTGACTGAATACATTTGACTGGATAAATCTAGTCAGAATATATGGGTCTGAAATCAAGGGTTGGAAGTGGGAGAGATTCCTTTTACTGTTTCACTTAATAAAGCACTTGAACAATTTTATTCCCTTTCTTGAAGCTTGATTAACAGTGTTATTTTGCAAGGGATGAATGCTTTTATCAGGGAACACAATGGTTGGCATGAACTTGAAGGTATATGGCTCTCTGGCTATTTGGGGCTCTCATGTCACTGAATCAACAAAGTAAGGAGTGATTGAATAAACTGGAGTGGAAGTTAGGTCTCTGCTAAATAATGCAAGCAGGGAAAACCATGACTAGAACTCAAGACATTCTTTTATGTACCACTTAATATTTCCATATTCAGCAGTAAAATTAGTGAAAGACAAAATGATTTGGCAGTATCTACTAATACAAAATGTGTGCATTTCCTAGAATCCAGCAATTCTACTTCTTATTCTATGTTGAAGTCAGTCAAGAAATTTCCATCATTATGAAGACAAGTGAAAAAGTCTCTTCCTCATTCACACATGAAATATGATAATATAAAAATCTATATTTTCTCAGAGATATTCCCAAGCTTAGTTAGACTACTTAATTTACTAAGTGATGAAAGTATAATTTTATTATACCAAAATTGGTAACCTTAGTGTGGCATAATTTTTCATTCCCAATTGACATACATTTGTCAATGTCAAGGATAAACTTATAGGAAATTAAGTAAGGTATGTCTTTTGATTTTGTGATGTACTTATTAACAGTAGATTAAATTGAAATAAAATCTGTATTATTTATGATTTATCAGTAATATGATGAGTAGATTATCATCTATAGTGGTCAGTGTTTATATATAACATAAACAATATATTAATCCTATTTTATGTAAAAATTATTTTGTGACCTAGTAGCTTTCTTGGTCATAACCTTTCAAACAAACAAAAAATTTTTAAATTAATTTTTTCCCTTAATTAGGAAAACAATTCCTCAATGTGTAATAGCAAATACCTTTGGACGGGTCATAGATAATCAATGCTTTCTTTAAATAAAGTACTGATACATCCCTGAAGGCTTACAAATATTTTATTTCAAGTAGCTCACCCTCTGATCATTATTCTGTTGTTTGATATCTACTCCCTAGCAATTATCCAAGACACATATTATTTGATTGTATTTAATAGTTTATTGGCAAATACTTTTGGTTTCCTTATAACTTTTTTCCCATTGAATTTTCATTGCAAAACCTGTACCTTGTTTAAATTCAGTAGTTCACTTTTACTGAGCCTACCAACAAGCAACAAAACATGGTTGGAGAAAAACACATTATGATAACTGGTCATAACTTAATTTATGACCAAGAATGAGTGGTCATTCAGCATATTATGGCAATCCTATCACAGATCTTTATTTTCTTCCCAGTCTCTAAGAAGCTTTACGTTTAAACATTCATTCCTTGCCACAAAATTCTAATAAGTGTCTTGCCTTTCTCAGTCTCAGCTGATGACTCTGCTTTATAGTGTAGAAAAAGGTAAACCACTTTTTCATACAACAATATCTACTCTTCTATCTTCATGGGAACTCATGTATTTTGCTGAGGTAGTTAGCCCCCAAAGATGACCCTCAATAATTCCACCTGTTGGCCTTATACATCATTGTGTAACCCCTGCTCAAATTGTACCAGGGCTGTTCTGTGTGGCCCATAGAATACAGGAGTAGTGGTATGTCACTTATAGGATCAAATCATGTAAGTTTTACTTTCCCCCAGTGTCTTTCTCTCTCTCTTTCTCCACTTTTCTAGAAGAAGCCAGGTCATGGACAGTCTTATGGGATGACCCACAGTGTGAGGAAAAATAACTTCCTGCTAAGACACATGTGAGGGTGCTTAGTTTGGATCCTATGGTCCCAGTCTTATTTTCAGAGACCATATTTGTGGCTGAACAGCTTAACCACAACCTCATGAGAGATGCCTTCTGTAGCCAAGGCCCAGGCTATACTTTGGCTCACTTTAGCCACAGCTGGAGTGGCTGGGATGCAGGACACCAAATCCTGAAACTGCGCAAAGCAGCAAGTCTTTGCGCCTGCCTCATGAAACCATCTTTTTTCTTTTCCTCCTTGGCTTCCTGGCTTGTGATGAAATGGGCTACTGTGAAGTTTTGTGGTCATTAAAGTCTCAGCGCTGTAATATTCTAAGCACATGGTAAGACTGTACATTCCAGTGCTCTTTTGTTTGCATAGTATCAAGAGATTAAATCTGACCAATGAGTTATAAACAGAAATGATGCATGTCATGTCATTTCTTGTTTTGAGATTTTTATTACTGGTATTAAATCATTCAGAGTTTCTTTTCCCTCTCATTTTACCATGCCAATCAGCAACATTCCAGACAGATTTTGGTCAGTCAGCCTGGATCCCAGAGGGAGAAGGATGTAGAGCAGAGTCCACAGCCTAATCACATTGGAAATGTACATAGTATGAAAAAGAAATACATTTTTGTTACCTTAACTTCCTGACATTAGGATATTTTTCCTGTAACGTAACACTGATTGTTACTGATGTAAGCAACATGTAAGCTAACAGAAAGCAGAAAAAAATCTAAACACCTCAACTGGAGAGTAGCTTTTGAGGTGGTATTAGTCTATTCCATCAAATAATATGACAGTAAAAACACTGATTTTGAAGACTATGTGATAATAGTGTGAACATAGGTAAAATATTATATACAATTATAGAACAAAATATTAAGTTGAAACTCAAAAAATGATGTGAAATTGTGTATGTTCAATCCTATTTGATGATTATTTACTTCCAGAAACATTGTAGAGTTATGGTTCCTTTCCCTTCTCACAGTTTGGTGGCCACAACAGGGTTAGTTCTTGCCACAAACTGTAGAAGAAGGTAGCTTTGGATTGCAGTATTTTATAGCTGGCGTAAGACCTCCAGCTTTCTTTCTTCTTCCTGTCACCATGATCATTTAGTGTCTCCTATCCATATTAAAATGGACATGTAATGTGGCTGGTAAACAAAGATCTAAACATTGTTGTATGGCTCTTCATTATTTAAGCATACTCTAGTACACGCAGGCTGATACAGGATGGGAGCTAAGCTATGAAGATGCAAAGGCATAAGAATGATACAATTGACTTTGAGGACTCAGGGGGAAAGGGTGGGAAGGGGGTGAGGGATAAAAGACTAGAAATTGGGTTCACTGTATACTTCTCGGGTGATGGATGCATCAAAATCTCACAAATTACCGCTAAAGAACTTACTCATGTAACCAAATACCACCTATTCCTCCAAAATTTTATGGAAATAAAAAATGTAAAACAAACAAACAAACAAAGATTGGTCCCAAAATTAAAGTGTAGCACTAACAAAATCCTTAATAATGGGTCAGTTGTTTATTTGGCAAAATAAAGACTGGAAAATTGGTGATTTGTCTTATATAATGGCAAAATATTTTGTAAAGCTTTCATCTGACGTAACTGAGAATACAGACTTATAAATCCAGGGCAAGGTTTCTCAATATTCTTAGTACTATTGACATATGGGGCCAGGTAATTCTTTGTTGTTAGGAGTTGTCATTTATTATAAGATGTTTAGCAGCAAACCTGACTTCTACTCACTAAGTATGTTTTTGTTCTCAAAGAACATCAGCATAACTTCTACTCCTATAGTTGTGAAAGCCAAAAATGGCCCCAGAAACTGCCAAACACCTTCTGGGGAGCAAAATTGACTCAAACCTCTAGTGAAGAGGTTAGAAAGGATAAAACTAATAGGGAGGATTGATAATTTTTGTTGCCTTTAGCATGTTACAATTAAGAGATAATTAAATATGCTATAAAATTAGAAAGGTAACCAAAGTTAGAGGCCTCACAAAATTAGAAATTCAACCACTTGTCAACTCCAAACATTGGTTTACATGTGAAAATAGTTACGTCTGTAGAGTTCTCTTTAGATATATTTCTTATATTTTTAAATATATCTTTGTATTCCAGTCTTATTGCCCCACCATCAGATTTTTTGTTTTGCCTTAATTTTAAATAGATGCAGTATTTTAAGAACAGTTTTAGATTTAAAGGAGAACTGAAAAGATAATACAGAAATTTGCTTATTGTATGTCAGTATGGACTCATGAATATTTAGTTTATACTTTGGGTTATAATCCAATGCTTTACTCCCTTGCTCAACTTATTTTGGCTGTAACCACTGGGAGCACTTTCAGTTGATTCCTGTGTTCCTTTGACATACTCTTATCAATATGGTGGGTTTCTAAAACTTTTTTATTTTTTGAGATGGAGTCTCGCTCTGTCACCCAGGTTGGAGTGGCACTATCTTGGCTCACTGCAACCTCCGCCTCCTAGGTTCAAGCAATTCTCTGCCTCAGCCTTCCTAGTAGCTGGGATTACAGATGGTTGCTAGAGCGCCAGGCTAATTTTTGTATTTTTAGTAGAGAGAGTTTCACCATCTTGGCTAGTCTGGTCTTGAACTCCTGGTCTTGTGATCTACCCGCCTTGGCCTCCCAAAGTGTGGAATTGCAGGCGTGAGCCACTGCACCTGGCCAAAACTTTTTTGAGTGCTTTATTATCTAGCACTGATATCAAAACCAGATAAAGACATAAAAGGAAGATTATAAACCAATGTTCTTTGTAAGTCTAAATGCAAAACCCACTAACAATATACTAGCAAACTGAATCCTACAGCATATTAAAAGGATTATACACCAGGATCAAGATGATTTATGCTAGGAATGCAAGGAAGTTCAATATAAGAACATCAATCAATGCAATGTATCACATTAATAGCACTAAAGGGAGAAAACAGAATCAGCTCAAGCAATGCAGTTGAAAAACTGCCCGATAGTTATCAGGTACCATGTTCACTAACTGAGTGACTGGTCAGTTGTACTCCAAACCACTGCATCACATAATATACCCTTGTAACAAAACTGCGCATGTACCCCATGAATATAAAATAAAACTCAAAATTATTTTAAAAAACACAAGATTAAAGAAAAAGGCAATAAAATTACATTTAAAAAAGAAAAGACATTTGACAAAATCCAACACCTTTTCATGGAAAAAAATGACCTTTCAGAAAACTAGGAGAGAGAAAACTTTCTCAGCATGATAAAGGACATTTATGAGGAGTTACACTTTATCATCACAGAGTTGCTGTTTGGGGTGATAAAAACATTTTAGAAATAAAGAACAGTGATGGGTGTACAAGTGAATATGATAAATGAACTGTACACTTAAAGATGATTAAAATGGCAACTTTTATATGTATTTTGTAAAAATTTAGAAAATTATTATGTAGTAAACCAAAAACTGTTTAATTGAATAGTTTAATAGGTAAATTTTATGGTATGTGAATTATATCTCAATAAAGCTGCTTTAAAAGAACTCCTGGGCTTTGGCATTACAAAAAACAGTTTTAGCTCCAAGTTTTATCACTCAGTAGCTCAAAATCTTTGAAAAAAATTACCTAAATGCTTTATAGCTTCAGTGTCTCAAGTGTCCAGCAATGACCCAACATTTCCAGTGTTATTATGAGAAACATTGGGGTAATCATTGTAAAATAACAAACACAGTGTCTGGCACAGAGTTGGAAATGAGTAACTCCTGGCTCAGGTGGTAATCATGATGATGACAGTGATGATGAGGTCAATAGTGATGATGAAGATGGTGGGGTGGAGTTGAGGAGAAAAGAAGGGCAAGCTGGAGAAAGATGCCAGTCACGATATAATCCAGGATGTGGATTAGGATAGTACACTTACAGATGGAAGATCTGAGATAGAGCCCTAATCTTCCAGATTTAACAGTGTAGCTGATATTTCTTTAATGTCTCATTTTCTTACCTGGGAAATTACTGAAGGCTGGGAAATGACCACCAGTATCTCATAGGACGTTGTTCCCTCAGTACTGTTGGTAAGCCCATTATAGATCTTTATCAGTGATAACACACTCACTGAAGTTGTGCAATGTGTACTATGAGATAAGTACAAGACTATTTTGAGCTTTGCTGATGAAGAAATTAAAACACAGAGTTTAAATAACTTATCCACAAACAACCAGCTATAAATGTCAGAGCTAGGATTTAAACCCAAGTATGTGATTCCAAAGCCTCTCATTTAAACACTTGTTAAACCAATGGGCAATGATTTTGTAATGCAACATAGGAACATAAATCTTGGTAATGAAACAACACCATATTGTACTTGTTTGTAATTGAAAACTGATGATTTTCTAAAATTTGAGATTACTGGTTGCATTGAGCTGCTAATGTCAAACACAAATTACTTCTGTTTAGTCTGTCTTTCTTTTTGTGGGGTACAGGACAGAGGAATTGATTGCATAATTTTATTGTTCTTTTGTTCTCATTAGAAAAATCATTTTAGCTCAGAAAACCAAATCTTCTAGAATTGTCTTCAGGGCAAAGTATAATAAACCAATAATACATATTTAGAATATTATAATAACATAATAATAATCACTATGATTTTTCATGCAATTATTTCATTACTGATTACTTTTATATGATATTCATTTTTATAGATGATTCTTATGACTTAATGGCTGAGTCTACTCAACACCAGATTATATAAAATAAAAGGTAAAAGCCAGCAATCTTAGTGTCCTGAAGGTTCAAAGTATAAATTATAGTTAGGGTAACACAAATGTCCGACTTAAAAAGAATTGGAAAGGTGAAAGAAGCTGCTTCCTCCTACTAGTTCTTTCATTATGAAAACTACTGTCTGAAGCCCTCTCACTTTTTGAAGATCTTCATTTGATACTAGTGGTTTTTTAGAGAAAGGTGAAGTACATTTATACAAATTACTTCATTTGAAATGTGAGTTTATTTTTGTTCCAGAATTTTAGGTTATTATGTCTCAAAAATCACTTTTTTACTTGTTCTTTTTTTTTAACTTTTATTTCAAGTTACAATGTCTTCAAATATCATTAAGTAAAAAGCAAAGACTAAAAAGAATAAGATTTCAATAACATTTTAATAAAATGGATTTATAATAAAACCCATATGGGCTGGGCGTGGGGGCTCACACCTGTAATCCCAACACTTTGGGAGGCAGGCAGATCACCAGGTCAGAGGTTCAAGACCAGCCTGGCCAACATGATGAAACCCTGTCTTTACTAAAAAAGTACAAAAATTAGCCAGGCAGAGTGATGGCCACCTGAAATCCCAGCTACATGGGAGGTTGAGGCAGGATAATCACTTGAACCCAGGAGGCGGAGGTTGCAGTGAGCCGAGATCACGCCACTGCACTCCAGGCCTGGGTGACAGAGCAAGACTCCATCTTGGGAAAACAAATAAACAAACAACAACAACAAAACAAAACAAAACAATAAAACCATATAAAGAACAGATAAAATTCTAAAAAAAAGAATTCTAACGTACTCTTCAAAGGATATACTAATCTTGCATTAGTTCTACAGATTGCTTGTTGCTAAATATTTGCCCAACAGTGTTCCTCTACCTTTACTTCACATAATCTTCCCAATATTATTTATGCATATAGCATTATAAAGTTATTTCCAAAGGAATTAACTCATGCCAACATTTCATTTTAATTTGTGAAAAACAAGGGAAATTAATTCTACATATATTCTAAATATATTGATTACATACTCCACTATCTATTGATTTGATACATATGTATTTTTGGACACCTACTATTTATTAGTTTTCATCTGGATTCACAGTGACATTGGATATAGGCTTTCATCCCTATCTTTGCTAAGTGCTTTATCACACTAAATTGTAGATATTATTATAGCATGTCTTAAAGGCAGAGATCTTATAAATTATCTTTTTATAGCAAAATTTTAGAGCAATACTGGGTATACAGCAAAAGTTAACAAAATATTTATCAAATTACTAAACAGTTGATGTAGGTAATTCATTGTTCCGAAGAGGACAGCCCTGAAAAAGACTGCCTGTGAAGTCAGAAAGGCCAGTGGGAGCATGTTGGAAGTAAAATATTACTGGAATACAACATTGAGAGTTCATTTATTCCTCACGCAATTTAGTATTAACCTTCTGTTGATGTTAATTCATATCAGGAAGAATTTCTAGTTTGTTTTTCTTTTAATAATGATTCAGAGTTTTCCAGAAGAACAGATTTAAATTTTGATTTTGATCATCACTGGAAAGATTTAGAGGCTCTGATAACTTATTAGAGAAATGGTGTGAAAACTAACACTTCTAGAAAATAAGACCATTTAGAAATTTGAGAGTCCAGGTTTAATGCAAAAGCTTAATTATACCTTCATTGAAGTAGCTTTGAGATTGAAACTCAAATTTGTATTAAAACACTTGATTCCAGAACCCATCTTTCAGTCCAAGAATGTCATTTTTACAATAAGAATGGGTAAAATTATTTTGTCTTAATATTAAATTATATTTAAAATTACATATGATTTTTTAGATTGTAGCACAAAATTGTCTACAGAACTGTATCTAAACTAGTTATAAAAGTAATGTATGCTTATTTATAGAAAACATGAAAAATAAAGTCAAGAAAATGAAATTATCCTATATTCATTTCATCCAAAGATAATCATGTAATTTTAATGTATTTCCTCTCATTTTTTTCTCTTTGTCTCTTGCTGAGTGTCTTTCCTCTCATTTTCCTCTGTCTGTTTATTTGTTCATGTCTCTATTCCTCTTTTCCTCTCACAGGTCCTGTCTGTATATCTTTACTTTTCTGTCCTTCTTTCTCTACTGTTGTCCCTTTCTACTTTTCAATTAAAATGTCCATGGTGTTTCACATTTGTCACTTAGCTTTATATTGCATCAAATCACTGAAACTATTGAAGAGTGACATAAAAAACGGCAAGTCACCCATCCACTGGAAATATTCTGGAATGTATCACATAAGTGAAAAATTCTTTGCACTGTATCAGGGATCTGTAAGCGCAGGAAATATTTTTAAGGTCTGTTTCATTTTCAACAGCCTATGGCAAATTGATGAGATCTCATGCTCTATTTCAGTCAGTTTTATTGAAGAATTTTGAGCTGGATAAACTGAAAGTGGCTATTGAAGTGATGATTTATGTCATGGACATTGTTGGAGATAAATGGAGGGATGTTATAAGGAATACAGTGGCACTAGGAGAGCAAGAACCATGTGTGAAAATAGGAGTAAGGATAAAAGAGAGAGACTGAATCTATTAATAAGATATGATAGGAGTAAAAGTAGAGAATAAAATTCTGAGGGTGGTGAGAGGGAGGTCATATAAAGAAAAAAGTTCAGTTTGTAAGAAATAATGGGCAAAATGAAGGAAAAAATAAAACCAAGGAAGAAGAAAAGAGAAAATAAATTAGATAAAATGGAAAATAAATGAGAATTGCTTGTTGAGTGAGAAATGATGAAAATTTCTAAAAGCCACTTGTGTTTGCCAGGACTGCTTTTTTCTTATTCATTTTTGTTTGTGTGACTGTTAAAAGAATAGTTTTGTTTCCAAGTCATTACATGAATTAGTTTATATGCATATCCATATTATCTTCACTAGGCAACTTTGTATAAACTAGCCCAGGTTCCAGAAAAACCATGGAATATTTATTAATTATAAAATTTTAGGCCAACATTTAGTTCTATAAAATATAATCTGTAGGGAAAATCTACATTTTCAATAAGAAATCCAAATTATGTTTTGTGATCATGTAACTTGGATATCTAACTAAAGTACCCAATCACTAAGTTAAGACAATCATTTAACTAATATATTCTCTCTATATATGCCCTTGTAGGTCAGTGACAATGGTTTTGGAAAAAAAAAAAACAAAAAACACACACACATTATGGCTTTTTAGTATTGTTGAATATCAAAGTGTCTACTTAAACCTTCTAATTTAGGTATAGGAGAAATTAAACTGGCAAACGAAGACGACATAAGTTTTGGGTAATATGAATTTGTTTTCACTTTATTCATAGTCTAAGGTTGTTCCACCCAATAAGATAGCCAACAGACACATGTGGTAATTGAGCATGTGATGTTTGGCTGATCCTAATTGAGATGTACTATAGTAAGTATAAAACTCACACTACATTTTGAAGTTAGTACAAAAGAAAGAAAAACAAATCTAGAGATTTTTAAAAAGATAGTGTTTAAAATATTTTTAAAGCTTGTAAAGGATAGTACTCATATAGAAAAATTACTATAAAATAACAATTTTATTAATTGATTACATGTTGAAAAGTTAATGTTTTAGATATAGTGGATTAAAGAAAACAATCTCAAAATTAATTTTACCTGTTTCTGTTTAGTTTTTAAGTGAGGCCACTATAAAATATAAAGTTAGGTATGCAGGATCACATTATACTTGTAGAGGACAGTGCTGCTCTAAGTCAGGGGTCTATAAACTACAGTGTGCAGATCAAATTCAGTCTGCATACGATTTCTGTAAAACAACCCGCCCATTTGTTTCCATATTATTAATGGCTGCTTTCATATTGCAGTGGTAGAGTTATGTAGTTGCAGTGGACAACATTTGGCCCACAGTCTAAAATATTTACTGTCTGGCTCTTCACAGAAAAAGTTTGCCAACCAGTGCTTTAGAGTAACTTAGCAGACTTATTTAACCTTTATCTTCAGTTTTTTTGTTTTTTTTTCTTCCTGTATTCTCGATAGGAAAATCAGTGGGTGAGAAAGGGAGCTAGAAAGTGGAAAGGAAGCATGTCTTAGTAAAGAAGGCCTGCCCATCATTTAAAACATACAAATTCCACTGCCTAAAATGTTAGTTATATCACTTAAAGAAAAAGAAAATGAAACAAGGGATAACAATATCAACAAAAACTTCAATAATCTATGCTTTGTTAATTCATACTGCTAAACGAGAATGATAACATCTAATCCCTTTCTCCTCTAATATGCTCCTGTTACATTTCCTTGCTGCTAACTTCACTGCTGCCACTTTTAAGACAGATGGATTAAAAACTCTTATTGGCTAAAGAACAAGTAGGAGAGTGAAGCAGTGTTATACATTGAGAGGAAAAGCCGTTATACATTGAGAGGAAAGGTTTAAGACAAAGTAAAACTCAGTTAAGAGTTTTGAAGAGAAAGGGGAAAGAATAAAACTGAAATAGGAGATAATGTTTTTCTACATTTAGGGGTGGGCTCTCATCTAGGTTTTGTCATTTTGATTACATTTAACTACTGTTATGTTAACAGGGAACATTTCCTTTTACACTATTTTTAAACCACAAAAATTGAATAAAACAAAACAGAAACCCTAGTTTTTAATTTTTTTAAAATGATAGTACTTGAGGAGTCTAATATGAATCTCATGGATGGACTTTGAGCCTGAAGCCATTTCTGGCAAGACTTGTCTTGACAGGCGAGAAGGAGTTTATTTTGCATGTGGTAGGGATGTGAATTATTAAGATCACAGAAAAGTTAGTTTTTAAAGATGTTTAAAATGGTTAGTTTTTAAAGATGCTTAAAATGGTTCCTCCCACTGTCCTTTGAGTTGTAATTTTCCATTCCTTCCATTAAGAGCTGAAATTTATTTCCTCACTCCTTGCATATAAGCTGGCATTCTGGCTTGTTTTGACCAATTGGAGGATGTTATTTGACTTCTGAGTCCAGACCTTAAGAGATCATGCAGCTTTCAGTTTCATGTCCTTGGAATGCCTCCCTGAGGCTATGCTGTGGGTAAGATAGTATATTATTTATGTATTGCTACATACCAGTATTACCACAAGCTTAGCAGCTTAAAGCAACATGTATTTGTTTTATCACAGTTTTTGAGATCCAGGAGTCCAGGCCCAGCTTATCTCAGTTTTCTGATTAGGATCTCACAGGACTGCAATTAGAGGGTTGGCCGGGGCCACAGTCTCATCTGAGGTTTGGATTGGTAAAGATGTTCTTCAAGGCTCATTCAGATTGTTGGAGAAATTCAATGTTTCACTCTCAGAGATTGACTGCTATTCCTTGCTATTTTTTGGTTCCTCAATATGGTTCCTTGCTACCTTAAAGCCAGCCAAGAAGAGACTCAAAAATGAATATACAACCTCATGTTATGTATTATATATGAAATCATATACTTTTGCCATATTCTATCAGTTTGAAGCAAGTCACAAGTCCAGCCCATACTCAATAGAGTGGAGGGTATTCCACAAGGGTGTGAACAAAAAGAGGCAGCAATAATGCAGGCCACATTAAGAGTCTGTTGTCACAGCTAGTCTAGTTTATTGGAGGATAAAAATTGTCAAAAATTGTGTAAAGTCTGAAATTTTACCCTACTTGAAATCTAATAAGTAAATTTACCACAATTTCATGGTTGCTGAAAGCAGAGACATGATTTCTGGGTCAGAGATAAAGAATTTTAATTTTTACAGAACTAGCAGTAACCAGAATATCATTTTTTTCTACTGATTTTCTGAGCACCAATCTCCCTGTGTAGTATACCAAGTAATGTCTATGCAAACACTAGTTGTGTTACATGAGTGCTCTGAGTTTATGACACCTGAATCTTTCATAGCAGCCAGTAAGTATGCTTACCTTTTGTTCTGGAGAGAGCAAGATGTTGGTACCACAATTTCTCATACTGGTCTATTGGTAAACAGAAAACAAAAATTGTACTTGGAGAAAATGTGGTTGTAGTACTTAAAAAATAAAAGGCAATAGAAGTTTCTTTGTTT
This sequence comes from Colobus angolensis palliatus, assembly GCF_000951035.1. Classification (NCBI taxonomy): domain Eukaryota; kingdom Metazoa; phylum Chordata; class Mammalia; order Primates; family Cercopithecidae; genus Colobus; species Colobus angolensis. The sequence continues at coordinate 7,519,078 of NW_012114633.1, forward strand.
TGAATTCCATGTGGCAGTTCATTTCCAAACTACTTAAAATATTTCCATAATAAAATATATGTAACATATTTGAATTTTAAAAAGTAAAAAAATGACAAAAGTCATTTATAAGTAGATGTGAGATTCTTAACATATCTAGCCAGACTTTCCAAAGGGCTAAAGTAAAATTTCCTTTTAATTGGAGTCAAGAGAATAATAAGGGTGAAAAGAAGCATCTCCCAAAAGCAAATATTTTTGTAAAAAAATTCAAGACTTTTTTTCCCCAATTAGAGGTAGATTATAAAAAAGAAAAATTTTTCTTGTCATGTTATTTTAATTTTTTCAAGGCATATAACTTTGAACAATAATTTTAGGGGAGATTAACTTTGGTAATTTCTTTTCAGAATTATGTATATGCATATATATGTGTTTGTGTGTCTGTGTTATATATTTTGTTCTACTATTTCTATAAAATATTACTGATAATTTGTGATGTGGATGAGGGGGGTAGTTAGAGAAAAGAGAAGTCCTTCATAAGAGGAGTAAGTTTTTATTACAAAACTGAACAAAGATATCGGGAATGCGTAGTAAATTTTACAACATGTTTATATACAAGTTACAAATTTACATTAAGAAGTAAATTAAGGCATTTTCCCCAATGTGTGGAAACAACTACAATGACATCAGAAACTAAAACAAAAGAAAAAAAGGAAGAAGAAACAAAACCAGGTAATCATCAAAGGAAATATCTATCTTGTGTTCAAAATTACTTTTAAAATGTGTCACAGTGATGAGAATGCTTTGTGCAAATGTCCAAAACGTAACCCATGGTGAGTTCCAACTAGAAAACCACTTTATTCTGCCTCCTCCAAAACTGACCTTTTAAAACTGTGCTGAAGCTAATTTTTCCTTTTTCTCTGGGTTTAAATTTGAGAAGCCTATAGCTTATCTCTTAACTTTTCACTTGTGTCTTAGTCTACTCAAATTTCCATAACAAAATAACAGACTGAGTGGTCTAAACAACAGAAATTTTAATTTCTCACAATTCTGGAGGCTGAAAGTTCAACATCAAACCAATTTGGTTTCTGGAGAGGGCTCATTTCTTGGCTCGCAGTTGGCTTCCTTTTCACTTATCTTCACATGTTCTTACCTCAGTGTGAAACCACCTCACCTCAGGATTTTATAAAATCGATTAAGAAAAAAAAAAATCCAGCTAATCACAGCAGCAATCATTATGCCAACTTGCCTTTTGGCTCACTTACTTGTAGAGTCACTACTCCAGTGTAATGTGGCCCTTGTCACAAGACTCTTCATTTTCTATTCTATAAAGTCTAAGACATTTTGAGATGATAAGTCTTCTATTGGAGCTTCTTTCCTAAGTTCTTCATACTAAGAAAACTATAGATGCCAGCTGATCTGGTAGGCCCAGTAAGAAGCTGACTCATGAAGAAATGCAGTTGCTGCATCTTGATGATTTCATGTCCCTTATCCTGACCAATTGACGACCTCAAGTTTTCCAGCCCCTCACTCTTCACAAATCCCCTTGAAAACCCTTGCCCACAGCCCCTTGACAAAATGGATTTGAGGCTTGAGAATCTTTCTCATTTCCTCATTGGGTGAGTTGTGATTATTAAACCCTTTCTCTGCTACAACCCTGCTGTTAGTGTATTGGTCTGTTGCTGTGTAGTGGGCATAGAAAACTGGCAGTCCTGTAACAAGTGGGTGTGCAGCTGAGGGTAGAAGTAGGGGTGGCAGGAGAAGAGAAAGATTTAGAAAAAAAGAAAAAGAACGCTTTCTCTGGTGTCTCCTCTTATGAAGACACTAATCCTACTGGATTAAGGTCACACTCTTATGACTTCATTTAACCTAATTACTTCTTTAGAGGACATGTCTCCAAATTCAACCACTATGGGTTAGGGCTTCAACATATAAATTTGTAGAGATGCAAACATTCAGTTTATAGCAGTCAGTAAATAGGAAGTTTTATTCCTCTTTAACCTCAAACATTCTCACTTCAGTAATTTTTATGTCCATTCGAGTATAAAGATTAAAAATCATGAAATTCCTTCAAAATTGTAACATGTGCTTTCTCTGCCCATCTTACTTTTCTTACCCCTCTTGTAGCTTACTGGCAATGATGAGGGAGGATAATGAATAAAAAATAGGCAAGGAGCAAGAGTGGCCCAGTTAGTCTCATCAGTCAAGGGTCAGCAAACTTTCTGTAAAGCGCCAATCAGTTTTGCCAACATACAGTCTTTGTGGTAGTTACTCAACTCCAACATAGTAGTATAATAGATGAAAAATAGAAACCATAATTGTGTTCCAGTAAAATTTTTATTTACAAATGTAAGCAGGCCAATCTCTTTTCTAGAGCGTAATTAAAACAAAGAAAAGGAATCCCATTTTTATCATCCTGCTACTTGGTTTGGTATAGCAACATATGAGAAGCTGCAATCTTTGGGGGATGGAATGGGTAGGAATGTACCTTTATTCTAAGCATGTTTTCCTCACTCAGTGAATTTCAACATTTGCTGCATGTTAGAAATCTCTGGGACACTTTAAAAAAATCAGATTTTAAAATGCGATGCCCAGGCTACAAGGAGATAAGTTAAATCAGAAGGTGGCGATTTGATACCCAGTACTAATATTTTTTTAAAGATTCAACATGCCATCAAGAGTAGAAATAACTTTTTTAGCTGTAGCTTACTGAAAATAGTCAAACACCGTAAACACGTTAGCGCCTCGAACATATAAATGTTACCAGAAGCACCTTGGGAGAAGTTCCTCAGCAGTATTTTGTATTATCTGATTTGTTCTTTTTTTTTGGTACCTGCATTGATTCTGCTCCATGAATTCATCTAGGCAACTTCATTAACTTATTTTTTGAATATTTATCTCAGCTTTTACTTGAAACATTTCTTTCACAACATGTGGAATATTTCTCCTAGGTTCACAGTCTACTGAAGGTGCTTTTGCAAACTTACTACTGAGAGCTATCTGACATAGTTGACTCCATCTTGCTTCTGACCCCTAAGCCATCCTTGGTCATTCTTGGGCATAGGCCAAGCTAACTTTGGGAGAATTTAGTTTACAGTTTAACTTGAACACGACAATAATAACCCCTCCTACTCTTCTCTTTGCTCAGAGACCCAAAACCACCCTTGTGAAACTAATGAAAAGTTGCAAGAATAGGATTATGTGAGGGGCCTGAACTCTGCTCAGATGTAGTCATAGTGTCTATAATCCTTTACTGCTTGGGAGTTATGTGACCAGAGGTCACAAGATATGTGACTTGACCAATTACTGCTATAGATAACATCACTATTGTAGAACCTAATGGTTTTTTGTGATACCTTTCAGACTGTTCCCACCCAGACTCATGACTCAACTGATCCTGTAGCCCCACCCAGAGGTGGACTCACCATATGAGTACCATTTTCCACAGCCCTATGATTTCGTCCTCAGTCAGTAAAGATCACCCATTCCTTAGCTATGATATGAGTGCTGACTTCAGTTCTCTCATGTGGGCCAGCCTCACATCAATTAAACCACTTCTCTACTGCAATGCTGTAGTCTCAGTGGATTGATTTTTGTCTATGCAGTGGGCAGGAAGAACCCATCTGATGATTACATGACTAAAATAAGTAAAAGATACTCTGCACTCATGCCTTGCTACAGCCAATACTTAACAGAGCCACAGGCTAAAATGTTCTGAAAGTTGTTACTCTTAATTAGCTCTGTGTGTGGGTGTGTATGTGTCGAGCATAGTTTTGTGTTGACTGGAGGGCAGTCATTCTTTGCTAATACAAAATTAACATTTTTCAAATCAGCATTTATCAGCATTTAATTTTTTAATTAAAATCAGCGTTTAATGCTAATTTTTTATCAGCTTTATAATCTTTTATCAGCATTTCTCAGAGTTTACCTATTTATTGCTGTTATTTTTAGGTGCAGATGTTTGCTGACACAGCCTCAGCCTCATGGGAGGACGAAATGGAATTTGTGGTCTCTTCATTATAGGCAGAGGGTGAAGAAAAATGGGCAGCTTAATATCAGTCTAAGTTTGTTTAGATTATGTGGACATCTAGATGACTTAAGCAATTGGTTCTGAAGTATTTAATGTCATATGATTTACAGCAATGTCATATTCACAGAAGCACTGACAACACCCTAGCTCTTCGTTTCTGAAACCACTAGATTTCTGGAACACAGGTTAAGATCAGGCTGAGCCCTCTTCTTAGTCATAGAGTGGTGTTTTCTCCTTTTTAATTTTTAAATGAAATAAATCTGTTTTTTCCTATTCAAGGCAATTATAAATTCAAGACATCAGACAGCTTCCAGGACTGAGCCTACCTAGATAAAGTGTGAGGAGGTTAGTGCTGCCCATAATTAAGTTCATTGTTCCCTTGATATATCCCAGCTGAATCACATGACTCTTACATATTTAAGAAAATTAATACTTTTTTTACTTTAGCATTATGTGACCCACACTTTATTATATTTCACAAGACTCTCTCTGTAGTCTCAACTTTGTATATTGCCTTAAGTTATGAATACAAGTAAACACTGCAGAACATGTGAGATATTTGATGTAACTGAGTTTTAGAAGATACCTTATTTGATGTTCTGGATAATTATAGAATATCGTGTTTCTTTTCAGCAGACTGTCATCTCATATTGAGATGAAAAATCAGTACAGTTAAGAATGTTCTTTTCCCATCAAATTGAAATGTTGCTTCTTTTCATTTTGCATATTTTTTTTTTTTTTTTTTTTTTTTTGAGACAGAGTCTCGCTCTGTCACCCAGGCTGGAGTGCAGTGGCCAGATCTCAGCTCACTGCAAGCTCCGCCTTCTGGGTTTACACCATTCTCCTGCCTCAGCCTCCTGAGTAGCTGGGACTACAGGCGCCCGCCACCTCGCCCGGCTAGTTTTTTGTATTTTTAGTAGAGACGGGGTTTCACCGTGTTAGCCAGGATGGTCTCGAACTCCTGACCTCATGATCCACCCATCTCGGTCTCCCAAAGTGCTGGGATTACAGGCTTGAGCCACCGCGCCCGGCCCTTGCTTTTTATGTTCTTTTGATTAGGTGAACTAATTTTTTTTAAAAAATCTTATGGTTTGCTTTTATTGCCAACAGTCAACATTTGGTTTTATTTATTATTTGTATACTGTTTATTATTTTCTAATGTTTAATGTCTGTATTTCTCTTTAGTAATTACTTTCATCAAATTTTCTTAGGTTCATTTGGTTGTTTTTTTAAAAACTATTTTCTTGAATTAAGTATGTAATTAATTTGTGTTCATTTTTTGTTTTTAGAAATGAAAATATTTAAAGCAGAATTTTCCTCTGCAGTGTTCTAGTTGTATCCCATGTTTTCATAACATTCTCTATAACTTCTGTTTGTCCTTTCTTTGAACTTATGTATGCGTATCACTTTAAAAATTATCTCATTTTTAGACATTCCAAATTTCCAATAAATCACAGTGTAGACACTGTTCTATGACTATAACATAACAAAGGTAGAATGTAGCAAAAGAAAACTAAAAACAAAGGTAGAGACACATAGAATCTCTCGTTCTGTCTCTCTCAGATACACACACACAGACACACACATACACACAAAAATACTTACATTAACTCCAAACAAGGACTTAAAAGTTTTAAACTAATAAAATATTACAAATATTTCTTATGACTCAATTAATACTTTAAAAATCCTTTAAAAAGCAAAACCCACATATTTTAATGCAAAAGAAAAAAAGGAACTGTATATCTTGTTCCCAATCAATGTTTTGTAAATGTTAGAATAATTGTAGTTGCATATATAAAAAACACCAATACCTCTTCTCTTAATTGTTAACAAGATAAAGAATGGATAATAGGAGTCAAAGAAATGTAGCACATCTTAATAACTAATATTATGTTTACTAAAACAGAAAAAAATTTCAAAGGAAGAAAGATATCTACATGTAACTATTCAGGGATAAATTCAAGTGAAGAATATTTTCAGAAGTTGAGAAAAACACTATAACATAAAGGAAAGGAAATGAGTAATAAACTACAATTAGACTGAAGAAACCCACTCAGAAAATAATATTCAGAAATAATGTAGAAGGATGTATGTTTTTCTCAAGGGGATTTTATAGAGATATTAATTGAAAATAATATAAAATATTATAAAACAATGGATCTAGAAAACCAAGTGGGAATTAGAAATAAATATTATAAGATATCCTGGCAGTATCGAGCTATGTGAGTTAATTAGTTTCACAGTATAACTTAAAAATGATGAATTGACCTCCAGGCTGATTTAAGCTGATCCATTACACAAAGGGAAATATGAGGTAACCTCAGGTGCCTGTTTACCAAAGACTTTTAAAAAGCAATGTAATAAAGATCATCTTAGTCATTCTAAAGTAAGAATAAATGTCATAAAAAAGAGAAAGTGAGAAATTGAATTATGAAAAGAAATTATGCTTTTATTTATGAAATTCTAATTTAGCTTGGAATTAATAATTATTTTTATTCAGATAAATGAGAAAATGACATAATGCTTATGATGTCCAAGAGAAAACAAGGTAGCAATGTATTTAAAATTTTTATTTTATCCTCATGCTACAAAAAATTAGAAGTCTTTAAATAATACATCTTGTCTGGAAAAGCACTTATATTTTGGATAAACTTAGTGTTCTGGAAACCATGTAAAATGTCTAGGTACTTAATGTTTATAAAATCTTAGAGAAGTCAAACTTGTGTATATAATAATAGTATACACAAATATATTTATACATCTATATCCATCTACTTACCTATCCCTGTGCCTCTATATCTGTATCTATGCCTTCAAAGAGAGAAGATAGCATGTAAACATTTGAATAAAATTTGTAATGCACGGAAGCATTTATTTTAAATTGTTATGTTTCAATAATAGGCAGAATTATTTTCAAAATATTAACTTGATAAAGGATATCTTAATATTCTCACTGAATTCGTCATGGTTCTCCAGAGAAAAGGAATCAACAGGATATCTATCTATCTATCTATCTATCTATCTATCTATCTATCTATCAATCTATCATCTATCTATCTATCAAGAGATAAAAATATATTTATTATGAGGAATTGGCTCACATGATTATGGAGGCCAAAAAGTGCCTTCATCTATTGTCTATAACCTGGAAGCCCAGAGAAATCAGTGGTATAATTCTAGTTCATGCTCAAAGGCTTGAGAATTAAGGAAGCCAATGGTGTATGTCCTAGTTCAAGTCTGTGGGCAGGAGAAGATGGATGCCCTTACTCAAATAGAGAAAGTGAATTAAACTTCTTCCATCATTTTATTCTATTTTATGCCCTCAGTAGATTGACTGATGCTTGTTCACATTAATCAAGGCAATCTTTTTTACCCAAACTACTGATTCAAACGTTAATATCTTCTAAAATCACTTGCATGGATACATTCAGAAATGGTGTTTTGCAGGTTTGGCTCTGTGTTCACACCCAAATCTGATGTTATATTGTAATCCCCAAGTGTTGAAGAAGGGCCTGGTGGAAATGATTCAATCATGGGGACAGGCTTCTTCCTTGTTGTACTCATGATGGAGTTCTCATGAGATCTGATTGTTTGAAAGTATATAGCACTTCTCCCTTGTCTCTCTCTCTCTCTCTCCCTCTCTCTCTCTCTCTCTCTCTCTCTCTCTCCCTGTCTCTCTCTCTCTCTCTCTCTCTTTCTCTCCTGCTTCACCATGGTAAGATGTGCTTGCTTTCCCTTCACCCTCTGCCATGACTGTAGGTTTCCTAAGGCCTTCCAGCCATACTTCCTGTATAGCCTGTGGAACTGTAAGTCAATTAAACCACTTTTCTTCATAAATTACCTAATCTAAACTAGTTCTTTATAGCAGTGTTGGAATGCACAAATCCATCGGCTATCTGGGCATCCATCCCTTAGTTCAGTCAAATTGATATATAATGTTAGCAATCACATTATCACATTCACAATACACAATGTTTTTTGTGTATTGTGTATTTTTTAAAATTTAATTTTGGATGTCTCTAAAACCATATTTATAATTTTATTTAAAATATCAACAGTTTTCTAAATTCAAATGAAATTCAAATGAAAAGCGCATAAATAAATGTTCATTTTTTGATATTTTAAAAATACATTTTCAAAGCCCATAGCAATTGAAGGACAGTAAAACCATTGCACACACAAACAAACACACAGAGGAATGTTTGGCACACTTATATGAAATGAGTTTCAGTTCATGACACAGGAGCTTAAAATTTTAAATGCCATCTATGTTTTTACACTTCTCTCAGTCCTAATTGTCACAATTTTGAAAGTCAATATAAAATCTGTCATAATTGAGGGAGGTAATGAGAAAAAAATTATACACAAATAATTGACACTTATAAATCTCTTATACTTGAGACTAAGGCAAAGTTTTAGGTATGATCGAACTAGTCTGATGTTCAAAACTCATTTTCTAGTAATTTTTTCCTTCGAATAAACAATCAGGGTCATCTAGTCTTTGCTATAGCCTAAGATTATTTTTAGATATGTTTTGACATTTTCAAATTCACCGGGCTCCAAATGCCTTAAGTAATGAATCCACTATACCATTTTTTTTCATTTCTTTAGAACCAGTCTTATATGTAACTCAATTGAAAGTCAATTTCTTAAATGATTTGAGAAGTGTCAGAAATGTCTACCTATCAAAAGAGTAATTTTTCCACTATTTCTACAATACTTAAATATTTCAAATTAGAGAATAATTTAAATGACATGTAATTATTCCTGGAAATGTAGTAAATTTTGACATCACCAGTTCAAGTAGAAAAGAAAAATAGAAAATATTAAAAAAAAATTAAAACAATTTTACTTAGAATTATACCTAAATGTATTAGAAGTATATATTTATATTAGTCCATTCTCACACTGCTATAAAGAACTACCTAAGACTGGGTAATTTATAAAGAAAAGAGGTTTCATTCACTCACAGTTCCACAGTCTGTACAGGAAACATGTGTGGGCAGACCTCAGGAAATTTGCAATCATGGCAGAAGGGCAAAGGAGAAGCAAGCACATCTTTACATGGAGGGAGGAGAGAAAGAGAACGTGAAGGGGGACATGCTACACACATTTAAACCAAAAGATCTCATGCGAACTCACTCATAATCACAAGAACAGAAAGGGAGAAATCCACCTCCATAATCGAATCACCTCCCTCCAAAACCCTCCTCCAACTTTGGGAATTACAATTTGGGATGAGATTTGAATGGGGACCCAGAGCCAAACAATATCATTTTGCCCCTGGCCCCTCCCAAATTTTATGTCCTTCTCATATTTCAAAACACAATCATGCCTTTCCAACAGTCCCCCAAATCCTTAACTCATTCCAGCATTAACTCAAAAGTCCAAATCCAAAGTGTCATCTGAGACAAGGTAAGTCCCTTCCACCAATAAGACTGTAAAATCGAAAACAAGCTAGTTACTTCCAAGATAAAATGGGGATGTAGGCATTGGGTAAATACTTCCATTCCAAATGGGAGAAATTGGCTCTACAGCTCCCCTAGGCAGTACCCTATTGGGGACTCTGTGAGGGGGTTCCAACTTCACATTTTCCCTTTGTACTTCCACAGTAGAGGTTCCCCATGAGGGCTTCACCCCTGGAGCAGACTTCTGCCTAGACACCCAGGTATTTCTACACATCCTCTGAAATCTGGGTGGAGGCTCCCAAGTCTCAATTCTTGCTCTCTGCACACCCACGTACTTAAAACCACATGGAAACCACCAAGTCTTCTTATGACTTGCAGCCTCTGGAGCAGTAGACTGAGGCATATCTGAGGTCTTTTTACCCATGGCTGGAGCTGGAGCAGCTGGGATGCAGGGTGCCAAGTCCCAAGGCTGTGCAGAGCAGCAAGACCCTGGACCTGGCCCACAAAAACAGTTTTCCCCCATGCCCTCCAGGCCCCTGATGTGAGAGGCTGCCATGAGGTCTCTGAAATGACTTTGAGGCATTTTTCCCTATAGTCTTGGCTATCAACAAGTGACTTTTCTTTATTTATGTAAAATTTCTGCAGTCTTAAATTTCTCACCAGAAAAAAATGGGTTTTTCTTTTCTTCCACATGGTTGGCCTGCAAATTTGCCAAACTTTTATGCTCTGTTTCCCTTTTAAATATAAACTTCAATTTCAGACCATTTATTTATGAAGTCGTATGAGCCTACACTGTTAGAAGCAGCCAGGCTGCATCCTGAATGCTTTGCTGCTTGGACATTTTTCCACTACCAGATACCCTAAGTCATCTCTCTGAAGTTCAAAGTTCCACAAATCTCTAGAGCCATGGTACAATGCCACCAGCCTCTTTGCTAAAGCACAGCAAGACTGACTTTTACTCCAGTTTTTAATAGGTTCCTCATCTCTATCTGAGACCAGTCTGGACTTCACTGGCCATATCACTATCATCATTTTGGTTACAACTATCCTATAAGTATCTAGGAAGTTTCAAACTATTGCCAATCTTCCTGTCTTCTCCTGAGCCCTCCAAACTGTTCCAACCTCTGCCCGTTATCCAATTCTAAGCCTGCTTTCACATTTTTAGGTATCCTTATAGCAATGCCCCACTCTTCTGATACCAATTGTCTGTATTAGTTCATTCTCACATTGCTTTTAAGAACTAAATGAGACTGGATGATTTATCAATAAAAGAGGTCTAATTGATTTATCTTTTGTTCCACAGGCTGTACAGGAAGCGTGGCTGGGGGAGGCCTCATGAAATGTACAGCTGTGGCAGGAGGTGAAGGGGAAGGCATCATGTCCTACATGACTGAAGCAAGGGGAAGAGAGAGCAAATGTAGAAGTGCTACACACTTTTAAACAAACAGATCCCATGAGAAATCACTCACTATCACAACAGCAAGGGGGAAACTCACCCCTATGATGTAATCACCCCCTACCAAGTTTCTCCCCCAACATTGGGAATTACAATTCCATATGAGAGGTAAGTGGAGACACAGAGCCAAATCATAGATTATTTTAAAAATAATTGAAATTTAGGGTTGGTTAACTTGAAACATAAATAATTTCTGAAATTACCTATTGAGCTCTTCTTTGATGTTTTTGTTGGATCTAGGAAAAGGAAAATAAGTTTACAAGTTGGAGGTGCTGATATTTTTATGAAACTTGAATTTCTAAACATTTCAAGATATAAAAAATTATATATGTGTAGTGTTTTTAAAAAGGTGAGAAATTTGTAAATGATGTATCCCTTTTAGATGTGTTAGCCCAGATGAGACTGGGGGGATTCACAATATCTACAGGATAGAAATTATTCATTGCCATTTGTACCCTTCAAAACTATGACGGTTTTTATGTGTCAATTTGACTGCTCTATGGAATGTGTATATAAACATTATCTCTGGATGTGCCTGACAAAATGTGCCCAGATGAAATTAGCATTTTAATTGGTGGGCTCAATGAATTAGACTGCCATCCCCAATGTGCATGGGAAATCAATCATCCAATCTATTAAGGGTTTGAACAGAACCAAAATGTAGAAGAAAGAACTAACTCCTTTTTGCTTCCTGCCTGCATAGTTGAGCTGGAACATCACTCTTCTGCCTTTGCACTGGGTTTTACACTACTGGCTCCCTCGGTTCTCAGTCCTTAGGACTTGGACTGAAATTACACCACTGGCTTTCCTGGATCTCCAGCTTGCATGCAGGCAGTATATTGTGGGACTTCTCAGCCTCCACAATCCTGTGAGCCATTTCCTCATAATAAATCTCATATACACACACACACACACACACAAACACACACACGTTCTGTTGGTTCTGTTTCTCTGGAGGACCTTGACTAATACAAGACCATGGAGTAGAAATGAAAGCTTCCAAATTTATTTTATGAAGCCATATATTATTCATATAAAAGCTTCAAAAAAAAGTTTAATTTAGGAACATAATTGGTTAAAAAAAATAGTGAATTTAATTGGTTAGCATATTACATATTGATATACCAAAACAAGTGGGGTTTATACTAGGAATGCAAGGATGATTCCATGTTCATACCTTATTAGTATAATTTGCTTTGATATCAGTAATCTGCCTGCTCCTTTTCCCTATAGTTTCTCCCACCACACTGAGCTATCTCCTGCAACTCTCCACACTGGGTTGGTAGAGAGAGAATGTGTAGGACTATACAAGCAGTTTTCCTGGTGAAGGCCTGAAAATGTGTCATAACACTTCTGCCTATATTTGTTAGTCAGAACTTAATCACATAGAATACCTAACTCCAAGGTGGTGTGTGTGTGTGCGCGTGCATACACATGCACACATGCACTGTGCCTAAGAGATGTTTTCTGTATATTCAAGATGAAAACCAAAAAATTTGTAGACACCTAGTAAATCAAGCCATGTTCTGCAGATAACTTTTAAAATACACAAATAATAAACTACTTATTTGAAAATTTCAGTACAATTAGAAAACACCTTTGAAGAACAAATCCAGTTTACAAAAGAGTCAAAAATAAAAATAATTTAACTAGAAATGTTTTAAGTCTATGTAAAAAATTAAGGAATAGCTAAGAAGACCTGAATAATTATACTCACAGTGTGATCACAGTGTGATCTTGAGACAATATAGTATCAGAAAGATACTCTTTATCCCTATTTTAATCTATAATTTTAACATATATAACATATATCTAATAATATGTCAGTGTGAACTTTGTAGTTAGCAAAGTTGATTCTAAAATTTACATTAAAATAAATAAATATTCTTAAGGAATTTTATAAAAACAAAATAAAATAAGGAAATACTGTTTCTATTATTAAAACTAATTTAAAGTTTGCTATAATAAAAATAGATTTATCTGGTAATTTCACTCTTAGAAATTTATCATACAGATAAGCACAAAACATAGAACATTTGTAGCCAGTACTGTAATGGAACTGATTCATCAAATTGTATGCCCAATCTTTTGGAATAGATGACCACTGTAGCCACCTATTATGAATGTACTGTGATAAGCACTTGCTGATATCTGTTCTGTAAACTACATTTATTACAATGTTTAGTATACCAAAAAGTCAGAAAAAAGAAACCAAAATACCAAAAGATTCTGGACCAGATAAAAACTGATATAATACATAGCCATTAAAAGAATTAGGTAGTGTGGTATAATCCCCAGGACAAATTGTTAATTTTTTTCCTGGTGAAAATAAATGTGTACATTATGCTAACATTTTCTTTTTTATAAATATTTTTATTTTGGTATGATTATAGATAAAAAATAATTACAAAGATAGTACAGAGAGAGGTCCCATGTACTCGTCACTGAATTTTCCATAACAGTTATATCTTACATAACTATAGTATAATAATATCAAAACCAGGAACTTGACATTGGTACACTGTATATATATAGTTCTATGCCATTCATTCACATAGGTAGACTTATGTAACCACTACAGTTATGTAGAGACAAAATTACTCTATCACCTAAAAGATCTCCATCATGCTACGTCTTTACAGTCACACCCCTACCCACCATACCTAACCCCTGAAAACAAATCAAATATTTTCTAATTTTATAATATTGACATTTCATGAGTGATTTATGAATGAAATCATACTGTATGTGACTTTCTGAGATTAGCTTTTTTGTTGTTTTTAAACTCAGCAGACATGCTGGAGATATATCCAAGGTGCTGAGTGTATCAATAGTCTCTTCTTTGTATTATTGAGTAGTATTTTACAGTATGAATGTACTGCAGTTTGTTTAACCATTCATTCATTAAGGGATATTTTGGCTGTTTCCAGTGTTAGGCTATAATTTCCGAGGAAAAGTTCCCCCAAAACTGCTATAAGCAATCATGGGAACATTTTTGTGAGGGAAGAGATCTGCATTTCTCTGCCATGAATGCCCAAGGAGCAGCACACATGGTAAGTGTGTTTAGTTTTTTTAAAAGAAATTGCCAAAGTAGTTTTCTATAGAGACTGTACCATTTTACATTTCTGCTAGCAATGTGTGAGAGACCCAGATTCTCTGCATCCTTTGGTTATTACTATTTTTATAGTTACTATTATTCAATAACATAAATTTATTAAATATATTTAAATTAAATCACTATATTTATAATATTTAAACATCACTTTTATTTTAGCTGTTCTAGTAAGTATGTAGTGATATTTCATCCTGGTCTTAATGGCTAGCAATGTTGAACATCTTTTCCTATGCTTGTTTTCAATCCACATATTCACTTCTGTGAAATGTCTTTTTATATCCTTTACACATTTTAGAATTAAATAGTTTGGTTTCACAGTTGAGTTTTGATAATTATTTATATATTCTTATATGAATTCTTTGTTAGATATATAGTTTTTAAAATATTTGCTCCAAATCTGTAGTTTGTCTTTTAACAGGGTTTTTCATGGAACAAAAGTTTTAATATAAATGAAGTTCAATTTAGCAATATTTTTAAAGAATTGTACTTTGATATCATTTTAAAGGATTCTTCACCAAGCCCTATGTCTCAAATATTTTTTCTTATGTTATCTTATAAAGTTGTTTTAGTTTTGTTTTACATTGAAGACTATGATCTATTTTGAGTCGATATTTGCACAAAGTGTGGAACCTAAATCAAAATTTTGGGGTTTTTTTGTTTGTTTTTGTTGTTGTTGTTGTCTATGGCTATTCAGTTGCTCCAGCACCATTTGTTGAAAACACTATCCTTGATCCTGTTACCAAAAAACTAGGGGTTTGGTCTAGATCCTGTTGCCTACCGGACAGAAGCCTAATCACAAGACAACATTGCAGCAGAGAAGATGAGAGATCAGTCTCAAATCCATCTCCCTGACTGAGTAAAATTGGGGGTTATTATATAGTACGGAAGAATTGTAACCATGTATGGGAAAACAGAAATTAAAGAGAGTTAAGGAGAAGAGTTGGTCTACAGGAAGCAGGTGGTTGGTTAGGCAATCATGATAGTTGAGAGATCTGGCATCTTATGGTACAGATGCAGTGACCTGGAAAGAAATGTATAAGTTTAAGTTCCTTGATACTCCCAGATGGGAGGCCTGATGGTTGATTTTCCTGACAAAAGAACTCAGCTAAGACAAATTTAACTTTTTCAGTTTTTTAGACTGGAAGGGTCTATTTCTATGTTTATTCATAAGAAATGATAAACATCAGTCCTGTGGGACAATTGAGCCAGTTTCAATTCTTTTACATTGATTTTGCACCTTTGTCACAAATCTGTTGGCTGTACTTTTGTGGCACTATTTCTGAGAGTTCCCTATTCTATTCAGTTGGCTATGTTTCTATCCCTCTGCCAATACCTTAGAGTCTTGATTACTGTGGTGATGATAAGACTTGAAATCAGGTAAAACGGTTCCTCCTACTTTTTTCCCCCAGAATTTGTTTTAACTATTTAAGTTCCTTAGCATTTCAATATCAAATATATGTTATTTTGGAGAAAACTGACATCCTTGCTATGCTGAATCTTCCAATCCATGAATATAGAATATTTCTCCACTTATTTAAAATTTATTTGATTTTTTTCCAACAGTTTTATAGTTTTCAGCATTCAAGCCTTATAATTGTTTTGTTAGATTAAAACCCTTGCATTTCCTTACTTATGAATGACTATACATAAAACTCTATTTTTAATATCTGTTTTCATGTATTCATTGCTAGTATATAGAAATATAATTTCATGTGTTATCTTATGTATAGCCACCTTGCTGAACCCTCTTATTAATTTTACATTCCTTGTGATTTTCTTTGTGGAATATCATGTCATCTTAAAATTGAAGCAGTTTTAATTAATTCTCTCCAAGCAGTATTTTTTTTAACTCTCATTTTATTGTCCTACTATGCTCGCTAGAAATGTCAGTACTGTGTGGACTAGTAGTGGTGAGGATTGACATTCTTACATTATTTCTAATCTTAGGGGGTAAGCATTCAATATTTCACCTTTTAATATAATTTAGACTATAGGTTTTTATAGATTCTCTTTCTCAAATCGACAAACTTTTCTTCCATTTGTAGTTTCTGAATTTTTTTTATGAATGAAAGTGACTCATGCCAAAATCTTTTCCTATGTGATTGATATGACCATGTGACTTCCTTTTTAGCTTGTTAATATAGTGGATTACATTGATTGATTTTTGAACATTGAATCAGTCTTGCATATCTGGAAATAAATACTCTTGGTTAATAATGTACAGTTATTTTTCCGCATTGCTGACTTCTATAAAATTTGTCAAGAATTTTTACAACCATATACATGAGGGACATTGGTCTGTAATTTCCTTTTTGTGTTTGTGCTGACTTAGTTTGGTTTTAGTATCGTGTCAATACTAGGTACATAGGACAAATTGTGAAACATTCCCTCCTTCCCTATTTTCTGAAAAGATTGTGTAGAATTAATGTTAATTCTTCTGTAAACAATTGGTAGAATTAATTATCCATTGAAACCATCTGGGGCAGGAGATTTACTTTCTGAGAGTTTAAATAACAATTTAATATCCTTCGTAGTTATATAGCCACTAAAAATTTTATTTTGGATAAATTTTATTTTGGATAAATTTTATATTGGATGAGTTATGGTAGTTTAGACTTTTTGAAGAATTTGTCTATTTTATGTAAAGTGATCAATTTCTGTGTGTAGAATTTTCTTTTTATCCTTATACTGATAATATTCCCTTATTATATTTTTACTATCAATGGGGACCATGGTGATATCCCTTGCTTTGTTCCTGACATTACCAATATGTGTCTTCTTTCTGTTTTCTTTGTCAGTCTTCATAGAAATTTGTCAATTTTATTAATCTTTTCAAAGAACAAGCTTCATTTTTATTAATGTGCTGGTTTTTTTCTGTTTTACATTTTATTGATATCTACTCTTATTGTTATTCTTTACTTTCTTTTGCTTGCCTTGGGTTTATTTTTCTATTCTATTTCCAGATTCTTGAAGTGGGCACTTAGATAACTAACTGACTCAAGATATTTCCTATTTACTAATTTAATTATTTAGTACTACAAATTTCCCTCCAGCAAGCATCACTATAACTTCTACCCACAAATTTTGATAAATTTATTTTCATGTTCATTTTATTCAGTGCATTTTAAATTATCCATTAAGAGTTGTTCTTTGACAATGCATTGCTGAGAAATTAGTCGTTTAGTTTCCAAGTGTTCGAAAATTTTTCTGTTATCTGTCTGATACTGATTTCTGTATCAGTATCATTTGATTCCATTATAGTCAGAGAACATTCTATATGATTTTAAATTTGCTTGGTTTGTTTTATGACCCATAATATAGTCTATCTTGGTATATGGCTTGTGCTAGGTTGGGGAGAAGTGCATATTCTATTTTTTGGGGTATAAATGTTGATTATATCCTGTTGCTTCAGTGTTGAGTTTTTCTATATCCTTGCTGATTTTCTGTGTTCTTTCAACTGTTGAGAAAAGGGTATTGAAGTAAACTCTCCAATTATAACTGTGCATTTGTCTATTTATCCTTTCAGTTCTACCAGATTTCAATTCCCCTATTTTGCAGCTCTGTTATTTGTTATGTACACATTTAGGATTTTCATATCTTTGTGTTAGATTGGCCTTGATTTTGTATCTGGAAACTTTGCTGGATTCATTTACCAGTTCTAGGAGCTTTCTGGATGAGTTTTTTAGCATTTTCTAGGTCCTGATCATATCATCAGCAAACAGCAACAGTTTGACTTCCCTTTTACTGATTTGAATGCCCTTTATTCTTTCTCTTGTCTGATTGCTTTGGCTAGGAATTCCAGTGCTATGTTGAATAAAGGTGGTGAAAGTGGGCATCCCTGTCTTGTTCCAGTTCTCAGGGAGAATACTTTCAACTTTTCCTTGTTCAGTAAAATGTTGGCTGTGGGTTTGTCATAAGGTATGTCCCTTATATGCTGATTTTGCTGAGGGCTTTAATCATAAAGGGATGCTAGATTTTGTCAAATGCTCTTTCTGCATCTATTGAGATAATTATGGGATCTTTTTAATTTTAATTCTGTTTACGTGGTGTATTATGACATTTTTTGACTTGCATGTGTTAAACCATTCTGGTCTCCCTTGTATAAAACCCACTTGATTATGGTAGATTATCCTTCTGATATGCTGTTGGATTCTGTTGACAAGTATTTTGTTGAGAATTTTTGCATCTATGTTCATCAGTGATATTGGTCTGTACATTTCTTTTTTTGTTATATCTTAACCTGGTTTTGGTATTAGGGGGATACTAGCTTTACACAATGAGTTGGGGAGGATTCTATCTTTCTCTGTCTTTTGGAATAGTGTCAATAGTATTGGTTCCAACTCTTCTTTGAATGTCTGATAGAATTCAGCTGTGAATCCATCTGGTCCTGAATTTTTCTTTGTTGGCATTTTTTTTTTTTTTTTACTACCTTTTCCTTCTCCCTGCTTGTTATTGGCCTGTTTAGAGTTTCTATATCTTCCTGGCCACCAAAACAGCACGACACTGCTATAAAAATTGGCACATAGACCAACGAAACAGAATAGAGAAACCTAGAAATAAAGCCAAATACTTAGAGTCAACTGATCTTCAACAAAGCAAATAAAAACATAAAGTGGGTAAAGGACACCTTACTCAACAAATGGTGCTGGATTAATTGGCAAGCCACATGTAGAAGAATTAAACTGGATCTTCATCTCCCACCTTATACAAAAATCAACTAAAGATGGATCAAATACTTAAATCTAAGACCTGAAACTATAAAAAGTTTAGAAGATAACATCAGAAAAGCCCTTCTAGATATTGGTTTAAGGAAAGACTTCATGACCAAGAACCCAAAAGCAAATGTAACAAAAACAAAGATAAATAGATGAGACTTAATTAAACTAAAAAACTTCTACACAGAAAAATAAATAATAAGCAGAGTTAACAGACAACACACAGAGTGGGAGAAAATCTTCACAATCTGTACATCCAACAAAGGACTAACATCCAGAATCTACAAAGAACTCAAACAAATCATCAGGAAAAAATTAAACAATTCCATCAAAAAGCGGTAAAGACATGAATAGACAATTCTCAAAAGAAGATATACAAATGGCCAACAAGTATTTGGAAAAATGTTCAACATCACTAATTATCAGGGAAATGCAAATCAAAACCACAATGAGATACCACCCTACTCCTGCAAGAATGGCCATGTTCAAAAATAAAAAAAAAAAAGATATTGGCATGAGTGTGGTAAAAAGGGAACAGTTTTACACTGTTGGTGGGAATGTAAACTAGTACAACAGCTGAGGAAAACAGTGTGGAGATTCCCTAGAGAATTAAAAGTAGATCTACCATTTGATCCAGCAATCCCACTACTAGGTATCTACTCAGAAGAAAAGAAGTCATTATACGAAAAGGACACTTGCATATGCATGTTTATAGCAGCACAATTCACAACTGCAAAAATATGGAACCAGCCCAAATGCCCATCAATTAATCAATGAGTGAATAACAAAATGTGAGATATATATAGATCATATATATCCATATATATCCCTCTATATATAGATCATATATATCCATATATATCCCTATATATATCCATATATATCCCTATATATTCATATATATCCCTATATATAGATTAATAGATATCCCTATATATAGAAATATATATAGGGAGATACACACACACACACACACACCAGTCATCAAAAGGAATGAAAATGGCATTTGCAGCAACCTGGATAGAACTTGAGACTATTATTATAAGTGAAGTAACTCAGTAATGAAAAGCCAAACATCATATGTTCTCACTCATAAGTGAGAGCTATGCCATGAGGACACAAAAGTATAAGAATGATACATTGGGCTTTGGGGACTTGGGGGAAACTGTGGCAGGAGATGAGGGATAAATGACAACACTTTGGGTGCAGTGTACACTTGCTCCCTAAAAACCTATTGAAATAAAAAAATAATTTTTAAAAATCTTATTTTATGAGATATCTTCTGAGATCACTCTGGTAAATGAATAAGGATAATACCTTGATGCTGTCTATGAGAATAAAAAAATCCTAACTCTCCATGGTTTTCCTTTGATACTATACTAGAGGGCCAGGATAAGGATATGTCTTGGTACAGTTGGGCAAGAGTTGAAGTCTAGACTCTTCCATCAACATTTGCTGGTAAGAATGAAAATGAGGCCATAATTTTTCTGCACTGTTTAGCAGGAATGCAGTGATTATCTAAAAGTTTTCTGTCTTTCTAAATTGCTCCATTCCAGGTTTTCTAACTTGAGAGAGTATGCTTTTCTTGGGGACATTTTTGTCTGCTTCTGTTGGCATTTCTTTTTTTTTTTTTTTTTTTTTAGTTTGAGTCTCACTCTGTCGCCCAAGCTGGAGTGCAGTGGCCAGATCTCAGCCCCAGTAAAATTGCCTCCATATCATTGCTTGTGTCCCAAGTTACTATATAGTCTGCCTTCTTTTCTCTATTTTTGCAAATATTCTTATATTTATGTTATATATATTCTTATATTTATGTTACATATAATGCCCAGGGGGGTTTATTGTACTTAATGAAAGGAACAGAAAAAAAATGCCTCGCTCTGTCTTCCCAGAAGTGCAAGTCCTGCCATTTGCTTTTTAAAAATAATTTTTACATATACAATGCACTTATATACATCCATATAAAGTCATAACAGATTTCCTTTTGTTATAACTCTATATTTATATAAATATAAAAATATGAAAAACTTTATATTTGCATAGGTTATCCCTGAAAGAGTATACATGAAACTTACAGCAGCCTCAGCCTCCTGAGTAGCTGGGACTATCATTTTTAAAAACTATG
The DNA here is from genome assembly GCF_000951035.1 of Colobus angolensis palliatus. Classification (NCBI taxonomy): domain Eukaryota; kingdom Metazoa; phylum Chordata; class Mammalia; order Primates; family Cercopithecidae; genus Colobus; species Colobus angolensis. The sequence continues at coordinate 7,539,903 of NW_012114633.1, forward strand.
ATCTTCTTACTCAAAAGTAAAAATTATAATATGCTATATTTTATACTTCTAGAGTATTTTAAATCTGGTTGCAATCATATTGCACCCTGATTTTTTGTCAATTAACATTAATTTGACATGCCATTAGTAATTTTTAATAAACTTAATTGTAGCATGTGCACAATATTCTTTTAAAGTAGTATAACTGGAGTAATTTCTGTTATCTCAATTATTCCCCTTTTAAATAAGGCAAAAGTTATTTTTTTGTGTATGTGTTTTTTTAGTGTGCATTTCCGATTATTTTCCTAATCAAGTTTTGTTCCCCCTAGACTTATTGAGGTGTAATTGACAAATAATAATTGTATATGTTTCAGGTATACATCAGAATAATTTAGATGGATGTGTACACAATCAAGCTAATTAACATATTCATCAGCTGATTTAGTTACTTTTTGTGTACATGTGTGTAGTGAAACACTTAAGATCTACTTTATCAGCAAATTTCAAGTATACAATACAATATTATTAACTATAGTCACCATGCTGTAATGCTGTAAAATATTCTTTATTTCTATAGCTACCATAAGTTTTTTAAAATTTCTTTTATAGAAAGTTCATTTTTAGCATATAAAAACACTACTGATATGTTGTTTTGTATCCCGAAACTTTACTAAACTTCCTTATTAGTTCTAACAGTATTTTTATGGAGTCTTTAGGACTTTTTATATATAAAATCATATCATCTGCAAACAGCTACAATTGCGCTACCTTCCTTCTAATTGGGATCCTTTTATTTCTTTCTCTTGACTAATTGCTCTGGCTAGGACTTCTAGAACTATGTTAAATAGAAGTGATGAGATGGAGCATCTTCATTTTGTTGTTGATCTTAGATATAGCTTTTAGTTTTTCAACATTAAATTTGATGTTAGCTCTTGGCTTAGACAAGTTTTTTTTTTTTTTTAAGTTAAATTAGTTCTAAGATTATAGCTGCTCGAAACCTAAGAAACCAGCTATTTAACATAACGCTATTTGAAACCAGTAGTTACTTGAAAAAGGAAACACTTTGCTATTCTGACAGATTAAATTGTGCTTTATTATTTTACATTGAATAACTTGTACTTTGATGCTAAGAATCACATATTTTCTTTGACTTTTTAATGTTCCATACCTTACAGCTGAATTCAAACTATGGTAGCTTTGTATTAAGGTAAACTATGTCTATAACAATTGCTTTGATTTCCATAACCATAATAATTATCATCATGATCCTCATCAGAATAATTATCAAAAGTTTGAGAACTCAAATCATAAATGATAATATTCCATATTTTTAATGCTAAGCTAATGTGTCACATCTCCTACAGAATATTTTGTTAATAGACTTGCATAGCATCAGTGTCAAATCTCCTTTCTAAGAAAGTTACAGGTGGAAAAGTTGAAGAATGTATCCCTCTTCTCTAGCATACATGATTGTTATTAAGCAATTTTGTTATAGCCTCTTTAATACTTCTATTATTCAGGGCTCTCCAGAGAAAAAAACTAAGGATGTGTGCATGTGTACTTGTTTATTATAAGGAATTATCTCACAAGATTATGGAGACTAACAAGTCCTAAGATCTGCAGGGAGAAGTCAGTAAGCTGGAGTCTCAGAATTACTGATGGTGTGATTCCAGCCTAAAGACCTGCAGCCTCAAGACCCAGGAATTGCCAATGTTTCAGTTCAAGTTTGAAGGCAGGAAAAAGCTGAAGTCTCAGTTTAAAGTCAGTCAGGCAGAAGAAATTATCTCTTACTTAGAGATCAGCTTTTTCTCACTATTCAGGCCTTCAATTGATTAGATGAGGCCCACTTACATTGGAGAGGGCAATGTGCTTTACTCAGTATGCCAATTTAAATGTAAATGTTATCAAAAAAAAAACCACAAAAATACCCAGAATAATGTTTGAACAAATATCTAGGTACTTCATGGCCAATCCAGTGTACTTATAAAATTACCCATTACAATATCCATATATATTGAATAATCACTCTATGGCACTTTTCTCAGGACTTTATATATAGTAACTTACTGAATACTCATAACAAGCCTATGAATTCTTATTATTTTTTTCTCATCTATTTTAAAAGTAAAGATCAGGTAGCTTGACCAAGAGCAAAAAGCTGAAAAAGGTAGTGTTAGGATTTCAATTCCAGTTTTCACAAAGCTTGCATTCTTACAGTCCAACACTGCTTCTCCTGATTGGGCAATTTTCGTTACAAAAGGGATTGTCAAAACTGTAGTATTCACTTCTGAATACTTCCCAGAATGAAAAAATGTGCTAACATTATGTTTGGACAATAGGTGTAAATTGGGATAATAAGTTGGAGGCAGACTCACCATAAATAAATTTTTGGTAAAAGAGCTATTCCATAGCTATATAAGATTGCATGCTTTCTACTACTCCTTGTAATAAGAGTAAGAATTTTAAAATAAACACCTCGCATTTGACTCAGTATGCAGAGGTGACATGGCTAACTGAAAAATATGAATTCAAGGCAGGCTGATTAATTATAGAAGGGCGTGTAGGACCAAACAAACACATTAACATTCTCAAGGACCATAACTAAAGCGGAGAGCTGGCACTTTGTAGAAAACATTAGGAGATCCTGAATTGAAAATCAACGGATAAAGATTCAATGGTTAAGATGTACTTGCAGCATTGAATATACAAAGGCTAAGAACTTAATAGTAAAGACTTTAAAACAATGAAGTTGAATTCTAGTATTTAGGATATAAAGAAATAAAGGAATGTTGGATCCTCAAAATAGGATCTGCAATAATGAAAAAGGTGTGAAATCGAAACTAGTCCAGAAAAGATACCCATCCCTTGAAAAGTCTCCTAGATTTGTAGTAGTCCCTTGGCATCTGTGGGGAATTCATTTCTGGACCTCCCACAGATACCCAAGTCCATGGATGCTCAAGTTCCTAATATAAAATATTTTAGTGTTTGCATATAACCTATGCACATCCTCCTGTATACTTTAAACTATCTCTAGATTACTTATAATACGTAATACAATGTAAATGCTATATAAATAGTTGTGATTTTTAGGGAAAAAATGACAAGGAAAAAAGTCTGTGTGTGGTCACTATAAACACAATTAATTTTTTTTTTTTTTTCGAGCTAGAGTCTGGCTCTGTCACCCAGGCTGGAGTGCAGTGGTGCCATCCCAGCTCACTGCAACCTCCACCTCTCGGATTAAGAATTCTCCTGCCGCAGCCTCCCAAGTAGCTGGGACTACAGGCGTGTGCCACAACACCTGGCTAATTTTTTTGTATTTTTAGAAGAGACGGGCTTTCACCACGTTGGCCAGGATGGTCTCAATCTCTTGACCTCATGATCTGCCCACCTCAGCCTCCCAAAGTG
>NW_012114633.1:7543619-7574973 GCF_000951035.1 Colobus angolensis palliatus
TAGAACGCATGTATTTGCAAACTCTACTGAAGTTTTCAGTTGCTTTCTAAGAAAATTTGGGATATTGCCTTCAGAAACACAGTCTATATCTCTTATAATTTTGTTTATTCATTTTAGAAGTACTATATTATTTATATATTGTTACAAATTACTCCAATATTTAACAGCTTAAAACTGCAAACATTTATTATCTTAGAAATCCTGTAGATCATAAGTTTGGGAGCAGCTTAGATGGCTGGTATTGGCTCAAGGTCTCATAACTGTGTAGTCAAGCTGTGAGCTGGGCCTGAATTCTCCTCTAAACACTTGGCTAGGGCAGAATTTGTTTCCAAAGTCACTTGCAAGATTTTTGGCAGACATCAGTTTTGTGTGGGCTGTTGGATTGACAATGTCAACTCATCGTTGGCTGTTGGCTCCATGGACCTTTCTGTAGGACACCTCACAACATGGTAACTGGCTTCGCCCAGAGCACATGATCTAAGACAAATTGAGGAAGAGTGCATCTCAGACATACGACCTTATCTCAGAAGTAATAGTACTTCTGATGTATTTTTAAAGAATGCTTTATTGAAATGATCTACACAATTTGCAAATATTTAATGCAATACATTTTGATGATTTTGAACATATGTATACATCCATGATATCATCACCACAATCAGGGTATTAAACATACCCATTACTTCCAGAAATTTGTGATCTGTTGTGTTTTCTTGTATGTGTCTCTGTGTGTATATATATGTGTGTGTGTGATAAGAACACCATAACATGAGACCTATCTCCTTAACATATTTTAAACTGCACAATATTGTATTGTTATTTATAGTTACCATGCTGTAAAATATATTTCTATAACTTATTTGTCTTGCACAACTGAAGCTTTATATCTGTTTAGAAACAATTTCCCATTTCCTCCTCCCCCATCTGCTAACAACCAGTATTCTATTTTCTACTTGTCTGAATTTGACTACTTTAGATTCCTCATATAAGTGGGACTATGCAGCATTTGCCCTTCGGTGACTGGCTTATTTAACTTAGTGTTATATCGTCTAGGTCCATTCATGTTGTCCCAAATAGTAGAATTTACTTTTTTAAGGCCGAATAATATTCCACTGTATGTATACAACATTTTCTTTATTTATCTTTCGATGGATATTTGAACTGTTTCCATACCTGGCTATTGTGAATGATGCTGCGATTAACAAGGGGGTGCAGATATCTCCCCAAGATTCTGATTTCAATTATTTCATGTATATATAATCAGAAGTAAAATTTCGGGATCATAAGGTAATTTGTAATTTTTGGGGTGAAAATATCTATACCATTTTCTATGTTATCTAAACCAGTTTACATTACACCTAGTAGTGTCTAATGAATTACAATTTCTTTACATCTTCTCTAGCACTTATCATTTTCATTGGAAATAAGTTACTGAATCCAGCCCACACACAAGACAAGGGAATTATATACAGGCCTGGATACCAAGAGGTAGAGATGATTGGGGTTCATCTCAGAGGCTGCCTTCCACAAGGTCCCCTGTAACTCCTAATGATTCACATCCCTCTTACATTTGAGATATACTGTCTCATTTCCAAGAACACTCAAAGTCTCATTTTACTATAGCATCAGCACAAACTCCAAAATCTTATTATTTAAATGAGGTCCAGGTGTTGATAAGGCTTCTCAGGTGTAATGTCTTAAGTACAACTATTTGAACCCAGTTTATCTTGACCTGTGAAACTGGAGATATAAACTGTTTCCCTGCCACACACCTGCCATACAATGGTGGGATAGACACAGGATAACCACTGTAGACATTCCTATTAAAACCCGTAAAACTAGGTGGCTCAAGTGAGTCACCGGTCCATAGAATTCCTGAAATTCAAGTGGACTACTGTTGAGAGTTTCTTAAATAGTCTCAAGGCCTGGGAATAAATCTCCATGGCTCTGAATTCTACCTTTTAGGGTCTTTTAAGTCATGTTTACTTTTGTATGAAATATGGCATATATTCACAGCTGAGCAGTACTCTCCGCCTGCTTTGCATTTCCAATATTCATTGGAATTTGTTCCCATTCTAATTGTTAGAATCTCATTTCTTCCCAATCAATGTCCTAACTTTAATACAAGAAAGCCTAACATGTTTAAGAGTTCATTGTGCTTGTGGTCAGCCACCCACAAGATTAACTTTGATTTTTAGAAATATTGGTCTTGTGGCTCCAGGGAGAGAGCTCTTTTTCTCCAGGTCATTCATAAAGGCTTTCATGTCTCTTATGTAAGGTCTTGAGCTAGGAATTTAAAGTAACAAGCTTATCATCATCTTTCCTTAAGCATTCCAGTGCAGTTAGATGCAACTAAACAAACCACCACATAATTCTCCTTATTTTAACTGTAATATTCTGTAGGGGCAAATGCATCATCACCCAGAGTCTTGCCTTTGTTAGAAGCATCTTCGCATGATAATTTGAGTAACTGTTTTGCCATGGCATGCTATGGACTCTCAGCGCTTTCCTTACCATTGGAAGCATAATCAATCTTTTTATATCAAATCAGATTAGAGAACTCATGTTCTATGGTTTGAATATGTCCCCTCCAAAATTAAGGTGTTGCTAATGTGATAGTATTGAGGTGGAACCTTTAAGAGGTAATTGAGCCATAAGAGCTCTTCCCTCACATATGGGATGAAAGTCTTTACTAAAGAAGCTTCACACAGTGCTTAGTCTCTTGCCCTTTCACTTTCCACATGAAGACACAGTGTCCCCCCATCCAGAGAGTAAAGTCCTCACCAAATAACTGAACCTGTCAGCACCTTTATCTTGGATTTTTCAGAATCCAGAACTGTGAGAAATCAATTTCTTTTCTTTACAAACTACCCAATTTATGATATTTTTTGTTACATTAGCACAAAATGGACTAAGACGTTATCTCATAAATCACAGAATCAATTTAGAGAACTCATCCTTAAGAGTCTGTTTTTCTGGAATCATTCCCAATGCTGAATTACTGTCACTTAGGGTTCAATCAGAGAAATGGAATCAATAGTAGATAATATAGATTGCTACTTACACTGTTATAATTCCCTAACACAAAACTCCAAGGTCCACATGTCATTTTCCCCAAGTAACATCAGTTGTGTAAGAAACTTTATGTCCTTTGGTTAGGCTCAGGTAATCAATCCTGACTCTCCTCTCATGGTCAGTCAATTAATATCATCTAGCTTGTAATGTCCCTTGATCAAGGATACTCAGATTCAGCTGACAAATTTCTAGAATTTTGAATTTTATGGAGAGAAAGATTGGGTCTCTACCACCAAAGAGACCTCTAGCTAAATAAATTGGTCCATACTTTCCAGATCTCTGAATATTAATAACAAGGTGTTGTGCAGTCATGCCATGTTGAAACAATTTTTCTCTAAAAGTGTTTACTATATTTAATTTGTATAAACTAAAATGAGTTTCTCTAAAGTCTCGAAAAACCAGATATATTTCTACAAGGTGATATCTTTCTGCCTATGCAAAGAATGTGCTAGAAGCATCTTCAAATTGAGAAAGACCAAAGGTCTTTATTTTGTTTGACAAAGAAGAAGAAGAAATATTCCTGCTTCCCTGGTCTTACTATTATCAAAATCTCTCACAGTTTCTCAACAGCTTTTATGAAAACAAATTCAAAATAGTGGAAGAAGTGACTGACAATAGATGTACAGATATTAATGCAAGGACACAGGAAATATAAAAAAGCAAGAAAATATGATACATCCTAAGAGATACAATAATTCTCCAGCAATAGATCCCAATAAAAAAGAAATTGACACAATTCTGTGAAAAATAATTTAAATTATTGATTCTAAAGAAGGTCGGGGAGATTTAAGAGAATTTTGAAAAACAATTCAAATAAATTGAAAAAACAATTCAGGATATAATAATAAATTAACTAAAAAATAGATATCATAAAAAAAGAACCAAACAAAAATTCTGGAACTAAAGAATTTATTGAATAAATGCAAATAGATACATCTAAAGGCTTCACCAATAGACTAGATCAAGTAGAATTAAGAATCTCATAACTTGAAGACAGACAATTATAAGATAAAAGAATTTAAAAAATGAATAAAGCCTTTGTGATATATGGGACACCATACAGCAACAAAATTTTTGCACTATTGCAGTTCCAAAGAACAAAAGGAAAAGGAAAATGTTAGAAAACCTATTTAAGAAATAATAGGTGGAAACTGCCTAAGTTGAGCTGAATATTTAGACATCAAGATACAGAAGGCTCTGAGATCACCAAGCAGACATAATGCAAAAAGGTCTTCTTCATGGCACATTATAGTCAAACTATCTAAAGTCTAAGACAAAGGGAGAATTTTAAAAACTGGAAGAGTATAATGTCTATAAAGAAAGTTACATTAGACTAATGGAAAATTACTCAGCAGAAATCTTACAGGCCAGTAGAGAATGGAATAATATATTCGAAGTGCTGAAAGAAAATAAAAACCTATCAACCCAGTGTAATATATGCATCAACGTTAGCCTTCACAAAAAAAGAAGAAATAAATTCTTTCCCAGACATGCAAAAGCTGAGAGAATTCATCAACACTAGGTCAGTCCTATGAGAAATACTCAAGAAACCCAGAAGTGAAAGGACGGCAATACGATCATGAAACCACACAAAGGTATAAAACTCGATGGTAAAGCATACACACAAATGAGAAAGAGAGGATTCAAATGGTACTACAGAGAAAACTACCAAAGCACAATGACAAACACTGGCAGAAAAAGAAAGGAACAAAGAATACACGAAACAACCAAAAAACAACTAACAATATGACAGGAACAAAACCTGTTGTATCAATAATATCAGTAATAACTTTGAATGTAAATGGATTAAATTATCCATTTAAAAGATAGAGACTGAATGAATTAAAAAAATCCTGATTCAAGAAATGTACTTTACCTGTAAAGATACTTATAGATTGAAAGTAAAGGGATGTAAAAAGATGCTCCGCACAAGCAGAAACCACAAGTGAGCGTAAGTAGAGGTGCTTATATCTGATAAAACATATTTAAGCCAAAAACAGTTAAAAAAAGACAAAGAAGGTTGTTATATAATGTTAAAGGAATTGATCTAGCAAGAGGATATGAGAATTCTAAATATATATGATATATATGCACTCAACATGGAGCATGGAGACTCATAAAGCAAATATTATTAAACTTAGAGAGATTCCAATACAATAATGATGGGGGATTTCAACATGCCACTCATAGCACTAGACAGATCACCTAGATACAAAATCAACATGGAAACACTGGATTTACACTGGACTTTAGACCAAGTGAACCTAACAGAAATGTATAGAACATTATATTCAGCTGCTGCAGAATACACATTCTTCTTGTCAGCACATGGAACATTCTCAAGGATAAACCATATATTATGCCACAAAACAAGTCTCAATAAATTGTTAGAAATCAAAATCATATCAAGTGTTTTATTTTCTGAAACCACAATAAGATGAACTAGAAATAAATACCAAAAATAACTTACAAAACTTTACAAATACATAGAAATTAAACAATATGTTCCTGAATGACCATTGAGTCAATGGAGAAATTAAGATAAACATTTGGAAAAAAAATGTCTTGACACAAATGAAATTAAACCACAACAGATCAAAATCTGGAGAATACAGCAAAAGCAGTACTAAAGTAGAAGTTTATAGTAACAAATACCTACAGCAAAAAAATAGAAATATTGCAAATAAACAATTTTATGATAAAAGAACTAGAAAAGTGAGAATACATAACCTAAAATTATCAAAAGGAAAGAAACTGTAAAGATCAGAACAAATCTAAATAAAATATAGACTAGAAAACAATACAAAGCATCAAGGAAATGAAAAAGTTGTCTCTTTGAAAATATAAATAAAACTGATAAATTCCCTCCCAGACTAACAAAGAAAAGAAAAGAGAACACCCAAATAAGCAAAATCAGAACTTTAAAAAGACGTTGCAACTGATACTACAGAATTACAAAAAAATTATCAGAGACTAGATGCCAGGTATGAGGCTATGAATCAGAGGCTATATGCTAGATGAAAAACTATATGCTAACAAACTGAAAATCCAGAGGCAATAATTTCTAGAAATCTATAACCTACCAAGATTGAATCACAAAGAAATAGGAAACATAAATATACCAATAATAAGTAACAAGACTGAATCTGTAATAAAATGTCTCCCAATAAAGAAAAGTCTAGGATCTGATGAATTCACTGCATAATCCTACAAAACATATAAGAAAGAACTATTACAAATCTTCTGCAAACTACTCCAATAAAATTGAAGAGAAGGAAATACTTCCTAACTTATTCTACAAGTCTAGCAAAACCTTAATAACAAAAGCAGATAAGCATGCAACGACAACAAAAACTACAGGTGACTATCCCTGATACACATAGATGCCAAAATTCTCAATGAAATACTAGCAATCTGAGTTTAGCAGTGCATCAAAAAGACTATACACCATGATAAAGTGGCACTTACCAGGGATGCAAGAATGGTTTACCACATACAAAGCAATAAACATGATACATCACATAAATAAAATAAGGTCAAACACCATATGATTATCTCAACAGATGCAGAAAAAATGATAAAATTTAACATCCCTTCATGATAAATACTCTCCACAAACTAGTCGTAGTCAATATATTAAAGGCTGCATATGACAAACCAAACAGCATTATACTGAATCGGGAGAAGTTGAAAGCTTTTTTTCTAAAACCTGGAACAAGACAAGGTGCCTATTTTCGCCACTACTATTCAACATTGTACTGGAAGTCCTATCCAGAATAATCATGCAAGAAATAAAACAAAAGACAACCAAATTGGAAAGAAGAAAGTCAAATTGTGCCCTTTTGTAGATGACATGATTTGAAATTTAGAAAAGGATCCCACCAAAATCTCTTACAGCTGATAAGCAAATCTGGTAAAGTTTCAGAATATGAAATCAACATACAAAAATCAATAACATTTCTATGTATCAATAATGAATTAACTGAAAAAGAGATTAAGAAGGAATTCAATTTACAATAGTTGCAGAAAAACACTTAGGAAATCATTTAACCAAGGGAGTAAAAGCTCACTACAAGAAAAACTACAAAACATTGATGAAAGAAATTGGAGAGGACACAAACAAATGAAACAAAATTTCATGCTCATAGATCTTAAGAATTAATACCATTATAATAACTGTACTACCCAAAGCAATATATACATATATGTATAATTAAATCTCTACATAGTTTCAATGTTATTTTTCACAAAAATAGAAAAACTATAAAATTCGTATGAAACCAAAAAAGAGTCAGAATATTCAAACTAATCGTAAGCAAAATGAACAAAGCTGGAGGCATCACACTACTTGACTTCAATATGTATTACAAGGGTCTGGGCATGGTGGCCCATGCCTGTAATCCTAGCACTTTGAGAGGCCAAAGTGGCAGGATTGCTTAAGCCCAGGACCTCATGATCAAGCAATATGGTAGGAACTCTTCTTGACAAAAAAATTTAAAATAATTAGCCATTTGTGGTGGCATGCACATTTAGTCCCAGCTACTTGAGAAGCTGAAGTGGATCACTTGAGCCTGGGAGCTCCAGGATACAGTGAGCTGAGACTGTGCCACTGCACTCTAGCCTCTGTGACAGAGTGAGAGCCTGTCTCAAACACACACAAGCACACACACAAACAAGCCCACATGCACGTACACACACACACACACGCACACATGTATATATAACAAGGCTATAGTAACCAGAACAGCATGGTATTGGTATGAAAATAGAAACACAGACAGAGGGGACAGAATAGAGTATCCAAGAATAAATCCACATAGTTATAGCTAATTGTTTTTCAACAAGGCACCAAGAACATACACCGGGGAAAGCACATTCTCTCCAACAATTGGTGCTGGGAACATTGGATACCCATATGCAGAAGAATAAAACTGATGGTCTGGGCAACGATTTTATGGCTAAGACCTCAAAAGCACAGACAACTAAAACAAAAATAAACAAACAGGTCTATATTAAACTAAAAGGCTTCTACATAGCAGATGAAACAATCAACAGAGTGAAGAGGCAACCTGTTGAAAAGGAGAAAATATCTGCAAACTATTGATCCCAACAAAAGACTAACATCCAGAATATACAAGGAACTCAAACAACTCAACAATATAGAAACAAACAATTTCATTAAAAAGCGGGCAAAAAAATGAATACATAATTTTTAAAAGAGGATGACAAATATTTAACAGTATATGAAAAAATGATCAAAAAATGATTAATATCAAAGCATCAGAGAAATGCATAGAGTTGACCATAGTTAACAATACTATACTATATATTTCCAAATAACTGGAAGAAATGATTTTGAACCTTCTTGCCACAAAAAAAAGACAAATGCCTGAAATAATAGATATGTTAATCACCCTATTTTATTACAAATTGTATTCAGATTTTAAAAATTACATTGTACCTCATAAACATGTACAATTATTGTGTGTCTAATTAAAATAAATTTAAAAATCCTACCAATCTTATAAAATTTGCATAAAAGTCTATTTCAGATAATGATATATAGAGATATCTGAAGTTGACAAAACACTAGCGTTCAAAGTAGATACAATCAAACGTGGAGATCTGCTTGTAGAAAGATCTCTCAATCTGGCGTTCAGAAAAAAACTATACGATCCACTCAAGAGAGTTAGTTCATACTTTTATTGCACTCTCAAAAGCATTTGTGAGCCCAGAAATTATTAAAAACCACAAATTCAGTGCATTCTACCTTGGTGTTACAACCACAAATAGACAATGTAAGTTTCTGGATGTTAATCAGATTACATGAATACTGGAGTGGGTGCTGGAACAAATTAGAGAGTATTGAAAGGAGACTGGTTAACAACAAAGACTCTAAAATTGTGTAATACAATTGATAAGGAACACAAAGGAGAGACAGGACTCACAGACATTTGGCCTAGTGCACACGTTTTGGGAGACAAGCGGCAGTTTTCCGATTTATGTTGAAGTCTATTTCTGCCTTTCTCCCTAAAATGTGAATATAATATAAAATTTAGAGAAATCAGAAAAATGTTTTATTAGAATGAAAGGGAATTAGTATAGGTATCTTACAGGAGTTAGACATTATCTACCTAGTAATATTAATGTCATCATGAGTGAAAAATATTTAAACGGATGATGAATTGACTTGTGCTTCAATTTGGCCTTTGGTTACAGTTATGGACAAAATTCACTCTCAAGCAGTGAAGGTGTAGATGCAGGCCACTGAGCTGCATGATTAGATCTTGATATATAAGACAGGAGGTTGTCTTTTTAAAAATGACTCTGGAAACATCGAGCAAATACACTGATTTTTTAATGTTTTTATTTCCATAAGATTGTAAATGAATATATGCAGTTATCATGATGAAAGGAGGTGTTTTCTTTTTTAATTATTTGTATATTTCCACCCCTAAATTAGAATCATGCATCTTTTCTTTGACTGACAAGTTTTTCCTCTCTGCTTGCTCTAATTTTGGATTTATTTTCAGAGAACTTGAAATTCATTTTGGAAACATCAATTAGTGTACATGCTAGTTACATACCAGGACTAGCAAAAACATAGCTTGATTTTTTTCATATTTTATGGCATATGTTAAGAATTTAATACTATCTCAAATATTAGAACATATTTTAAAGTGAAATAGTCACAGATTTTTTTTTCAAAGATATCCACCCATATATTTCTATACTATCTTTAATTACTGAGGCATAAGCAACATCCAAGAAAATCAACACATTTTTAATTGTACATTTTATGAGCTCTGCCGCTTTCCCATCATCTCAGAAATCCTTGTTGTTTTTTCTTTCCACCCAATATCCTTACCTCATCCAAAGCAGTCAGTATTCTGACTTTTAGCAGCTTAGCTGAGTTTTGCTGTTTATAGAAATTCATGCAAATGCATTTATATCGTATGTGTTCTAAGTGGACTTAACACAATGTTTTTCAGATTCATCTAGGTTGTTACATGGATCAATGGTTTATTTATTTTTATTTCCAATAAATATTACATTATATGAGTATGCTTCAAATCTTTTTTCCTTTGTTATTGTTTGCTTGTTTTCTGAGATAGAGTCTCACTCTGTCACCCAGGCTGGAGGGCAGTGGCACTGTCTCGGCTCACTGCAACCTCCGCCCCTTCTGGGTTCAAGCGATTCTCCTGCCTCAGCCTCCTGAGTAGCTGTGACTACAGATGCATGCCACCTCGCTCGGCTAACTTTTGTATTTTTAGTAGAGTCAAGGTTTTGCCATGTTGTCCAGGCTGGTCTCGAACTCCTGACAAATGATCCGCCCACCTTGGCCACTCAAAGTGCTGGGATTACAGGTGTGAGCCACTGTCCCTGGCTGTATTTCAAATGTTTTATCTATTCATTTATTAATGGGCATTTGGGTTGTATTCAGAATCATAAAAATCAATTTTACTGAGGTATAATGTACATAAAAAGAGCAGATTTTAAGAATACAATTTGGTGAGTCTTGACAAATATATGCATATCTGGAACGACAATATAAATTAAGATAAAAATTACTTCTGTAATCATTGGAAGCTTCTTCTGAAAATTGCCTTCAATGCCTTGGCCTCCAGTAACGACTGATCTGATTTTTATCACCATAGCTTAGATTTCCTTATCCTGAAACTACATATAATATTGAATCATAAAATATTTTCTCTCTTTTTTTCAGCATTGTTAGCTTTGTTTTTTTAAAAAAATTATCATATATACATATAAATTAATCATATATAAATGTACATATTTTGATTTTTCCATGTTGTTGCATGAATTAGTATTTTATACCATTTGCTACTGAGTAGTATTAAAATATAAGAATATGCCAAAAGTTTTGCATCCATTCACCTGTTGATGTGTACTTGTGTTGTTTCCAGGTTTTAACTGTTATGAATAAAACTGCTATGAATATTATTTTACAAATCTTTTTGTGAGCATATACACCCATTGCTCTTGGGTGAATACATATTAGTGCTATTGTTCCATCATAGCGTAAATCTATTTTAAACTATATAACAGTTTTCCAAAGTAGTTTTGTCAGTTTACATACTTGAAATATAGAGAATTATAGTGTTTCTACCTTCTTGGCAGCACTAGATACACTTTTATTTCCACCATTTTAGTGGATATAAAGTGGTAAAAAATGGTTTTTATTTTTACTTCCTTGATAAATAATAATAATTAGTCAATGCTTAAAGGATTTGACACATATTCTTTTAATTGATTTGCTTGTATTTTATACTCAAAATAACTGTATAATGCAGTTACTGAAAGTAGTGATGATTAGACACACTTAAAAAAACCTCAGATGATTGTATTGTCAGCTCCAACTCTTTCGACTTCCCACTTTATAAGTAAACTTCCAGCTTTTTCAAGACAAAGCACTATACTTATTATAGTAATTCATTTCTTAATCATGTAACATGTAAAACTGTGTTGCTTTTTATACAGATCAACATCATGATCACTAACAAAGTTTTTGAGTGTTGTTCCTGTAACTCCATTTAGCCATAATTCCTATAAATTTGTAGTGGGATTTTGCATAGCATGGCTATTTATATATGAACACATATGTCCCATTTTAGCAGAACTGGTTTTATCTTTTTATTATTGAGGCATCTAAAACATTTTTCTTTCTTTTTGCTTTCATCAATTTTACTGTGGATAATTAGGTATTTTTGACATTTTTCTTCCAGTTTGGTGTTCCCTGTGCTCATAGAATATATAGATTGAAGCCTTTTATTAGAAGTTCCCAGTGGTAAACTCTTTTAATTATTTATTCTGCCACATTCCTTCTCTCCCCCTTGTTACCATCTCAACTGTACTTTATATTACACTTTGCTACTATATGCTGTGTATTCCTTTTGCTTTTTTCTATATTTTTCTCTTTTTTCTGAGAGTTTAGAAACTGAGTTTCGCCAGTATCTAACTTAACAGTTTACTTACTCTTATTGTCTACTTGTAAGTTCAATTTTCCTGTAATAGCTTTTTGCATAAGGGGAAAAAGCAAGTAAGTCCCTCCCTCCCAGGAACTATGTGGAGACAACTAACCCTAAAAGGGTTAGATATCATACTTTCTGTTTTTCACTTACTATACTTATTAGAGACCTTTATGCTTGTTCACTAATTATCTGTCCCTGCCAAATCTTCAAGCAGCATACCTTGCCAGCTCAAATGTCCATGGGGGTTGTGGTGACTCCTATAGCTAGGATTCCAGAAGTCTGTGGGGAGAATGGGCCATTTCATTTTTATTTAACTCACCTCTTCCCCAGTAGCCCATCAGGGCCAGGAATTGGTGCTCTGCAACCCCATTCAGGATTCCAATCTTCCCCCTTTAGCCTAGAGTCTGCATCTTCCCTCAGTCCCCCAATGCTGTCCACTTTTAATGCCTTCCTTCCAAAGGTCTGTGTGGAGTGTTCCAGTCTTCTTGATGGTCTGGTTTCTCAGTGGGAGAAGCTCTTCCTGACTGCACCTAGTTTGCCATCTTTACCATGGCTCAAACACTCTTGATTAATTTTCAGAAAATATCCTCTTTCAACTTCAGATTCTAGTCTATTACTTCAGGAAATGCTGGTTGAATTATATTACCAAATATTTGTTTTCTCCAGTTGTTCTTTTTCTTCGGAAACTCCAAGTATGCCCATGTTGGCTATCTTTTCCCTGCTCGTCTATCAATTTCTCACCAGTAGCTTTTAATCTGTATTTTTGTTTCAGTTTACTAATTTAGTATTTCCATCCTTTCTGTTCCCTATATTACTATTTACCAGGTCTATATAGCCTGTGTTCTTTAAAAATTTATCTTTATTTTTGTGAATGTTTTATTTTTCTAAGAAACTAAATTTTGCCTATTTCTCACTCAACAGTTTACTTACTGCTATTATCTGCTTCTAAGTTCAATTTTCCTGTGCCACCTTCTTTTTGCACAAGAGGAGAAGGCAAGTAAATCGCTCCCAGAAACTTTGTGGAGGCTACTATTCTCTTTAAATATTGTTCATCTAGACAGTCAAGCTTGATTTTCTGAACCCAATTATGTTCCAGGGAGCTTCCAATGCTCTCTAGTTCCTTCACTGACTGCTGTCACCAAAATTCCTAGCCCCTGCCTTGTAAGATCTCTCTCTTATTTATTTATTTATGTATTTATGCATGTATGTATGTATGTATTTACTGAGACAGGATATCGCTCTGTGATATGGGTGTCCCCATCCAAATCTTATGTTTAATTGTAATCCCCAATGTTGGAGGTGGGGTCTGGTAGGAGGTGACTGGGTCACGGGTGTGGATCTTCTATGAATGGTATAGCGCCATCCCTTTGGTGCTGTTCCAGTGATAGAGTTCTCATGATATCTGGTTGTTTAAAAGTGCGTGGCACCTCCCTACTCCCTCCCTTCCCCCTGCTTCAGCCATATGAAATGCTTACTCCCCCTTTGCCCTCTGCCATGATTGAAAGCTTCCTTAGGTCTCGCCAGTCATGTTTCCTGTACAGCTTGTGGAACTATGAGCCAATTAAACCTCATTTCTTTATAAATTACCCAGTCTCAGGTATGTCTTTATAGCAATGTGAGAACAGACTAATACAATCTGTCACCCAGGCTGGACTACAATGGTGCAATGACTGCTCACTGCAGCCTTAACTTCCCAGGGCTCAAGTGTTCCTCCCACCTCAGGCTCCTGAGTAGCTGAGACTACAGGTGCATGCCAGCACACGTGATTAATTTTGCATTTTTTGTAGAGATGTGGTTTTGCCATGTTGTCCAGGCTGGTCTTGAACTCTGGGCTCAAGCAATCCTCCAGCCACAGCCTGTCAAAAAGTGTAGGGATTATAGGCGTGAGTCACCACAGCTGGCCCCTCTCTCTTTTAGAAGACATTTATTCCTCATACTTCATGTGATCTGTCGCCTTCGTGTTACTGAGCTATTTTTATACCTTCTTTCTACACCTTCATATGTGCTTACATGCTGTGCAAATGCCACACATGGCTCAAACCCATGTTTCCTTTTGATTTCAGACATCTACTATTCAGTGCCTCATTGTCTTTCCCTATTCTATTCTGTCACTGTCACTGCTACTTCTTAATAATTCTAAAGTTCTCTATTGTAGCTGCCAGCAGAGAGAATTTTAGGATTTCCTTTCAGCATTTACTAGGCACAAGTGTGTTTTTTCCTGAGAAAGAAGTGTTTCTTTTGTGTGTGAATGTGTGATCGTTGTTAACTGTTGTTTTATGCACACACATCAATATATTGAATAGGAAATCAAACATCTGACCTGCTATGTTGCTCATACCACTAACAACTTTCTGAATTTTGTCTATGTCACAAATTGTTGGGGAAAGCTGGGGAAAATGCCGTGAATCATCTGAAAGTTTTGATTAGGTTATACTTTATAAGATACTTTCTCTCTTCATCTTTTGGGTCCTTTCCCCTGGGTGCCATATTTGCCCCTAGGTATTTGGTGCCCCATTTTCATGTGTGTAAGTAGGAGTTTTCATTGCTCTCATAGTTTTTTTGAGTAGAAATTTATTTATCTAGGCTCAACGTACTTGAGTTAGTGGCTACGGAGCTGCTTTCTGCTCAACCTTTTTTCTCCTGTCCATCACATTTCCATCCACATTTCTAGTTTATACAACTAGATATCAAAAAACTAAGAAGCGTATATCCCACTTTATTCTTCCTTCCTAGCTATAATGCAGTATAAAAAGAGAAATATATGGGAATCACTTAACTTTAGCTTCAGCAGCAAGCCTGAACATCTAGAACTTATATTTTCAAAATGATTTTGTTGTTTGAATGGATTAGGGACATGCCAATTTCTTTTAGACAATTCTGCACTGTACATGAGATCTGTAATGCATTTATATGTCGAGTTTTGTTATTTTCCAATGGTTGGTATCAAAATATTTTCTATGTGACACTTATTCACATATTAACTCTCTCTGTCTTCCTAATTGATTTCAATGAGAAGCATGGGGTAAAAGCATGACTACCTAGCTATTTTAATCTTCTAATCCATTTAATCTATACTCAATGCACATGCACTAATTATGGATTATGAAAAATTACTACATAAAAGATTCTTGTTACATTTTCAGAATCATAATTTTAAAAGAGTTAGTAATAGTCTAAATATGTATGTTGGTTAAAATGTTGTAGTACTTAATACAAAAACGAAAGTATGTGAAACTGCTTTATTTAATATACAGTTTTTACTTGTTAGTACATTTCTTGAAAGCCTCGTAAATTTACTTATTATCTGATGATGGGTTATAAGCATTCACCATTTTGTAGGGAAAATGAAAAGACAAAAAGGACTGGATAGCAGAAAAAGAAGGAAGAAAATAAAAAGGATAGAAAAGAAAAGCTACAAAAAGTAGATATGATAGGCAACAGAGAAACCGAACTGGGGACTGTCAAAAGTTTATCACAGCATACATCATGTTCTCCCTCTCTGTGCCAGTCATGCAGATTTTTTTAATTCTTTTGAATGTGTCGTATTTTTCAGAGGGCCCTTGTCTACGTTGTTTTCTCTGCCCAAAGCATTTTTATCATTCTTTTAATCTTACTCTTCAAAACTCAACTCAATATCACATCCTCAAGGAAAATTTTTGGGGAGTTCTTCTGTTTTATGTGCTAATCTTTCCTAAGACCATTATTTCATAGCAATTATAATGCTTGGTTATTTTTATTTTTATTTGTGTGATTGGTTGACTGTCAATCACACTAGACCCTAAAATCCATGAATAAATGAGCCATGTTTTATTTTTCACAGCATTATATTCTCAATATCTTACTTAGCATATTGTACATAGTCAATAAAAAGATTGAGTTAATAAGAAAAAAGATCCACAAACTGATGCCAATGTCTGTATCTGAAATAATCTCAATAATTTTTCAAGGCTTCTTCTGAAATGATGACTATAAAGATAAATAAATGTTTAAATTTGGAAATAGTTTTCTCACAGTTGTGGCAGGCATCAAGGAATGGCCTAGAAAAAATTACTCTAGTTAACTCCTGTAAGATTTCTCTAATAAATATCCACAAGTTTCTGAGACTTAGATAACCTAAGAATGCTTGGGGAAGGAAGAAAACATAACAATTTGAATTACAAAGTGGTTTAGATCATTGGGAAATTGATGGCCCAGTGGGTACATGCAGAAGAGAACTTCAGGACCTCAGCAAGAGGGTTATTTTGTTATTTATTTGCGCCAAAGCATTTTACATTCAGGTTAAGTATTTATTTAGCCCTGGGAGAAAAAATTAATCATTTTCAAGAGTGGGTTAGGGATTTAGGACACCTGCAAGGAAACTCATTCTACCAGGAGTAGAACATAATTTGTGATAAAGCAGTATAGACCTAAGATCAGAAGGCATACTTTGTGAAAACAAATGGGTCTAAGAGACCTTTACCCGGCATCTGTGGCACGTGATGCCTCATTGTAATCTGAGGGTCATTTCAGGGAACATTCCACTTTGGGTTTTTCCTCTTTGTAAAAAATAGAAATTTTCCATGAGATAAATAAATAGTGAGTGCTTCTTCTCTTCATTAGGTATTTTAGTCTGTTTGAGCTACTATAATAAAATGCTATAGACTAGGTTGCTTATAAAAAAAAAAAATTTAGGCCGGGCACGGTAGCTCACACCTGTAATCCCAGCACTGTGGAAGGCCGAGGCGGGCAGATCACGAAGTCATGAGATCCAGACCATCCTGGCTAACACGGTGAAACCCCGTGTCTACTAAAAATACAAAAAATTAGCTGGGCGTGGTGGCGGGCGCCTGTAGTCCCAGCTACTCGGGAGGCTGAGGCAGGAGAATGGGGTGAACCCGGCAGGCGGAGCTCGTGGTGAGCCGAGATCCTGCCGCGCACTTCAGCCGAGGCGAAAAATTGTTCCTCACAGTACTGGAAGATTTGAAGTCAAAGATAAAGGCACCAATAGATTTGACATCTGG
Organism: Colobus angolensis palliatus; assembly: GCF_000951035.1. Classification (NCBI taxonomy): domain Eukaryota; kingdom Metazoa; phylum Chordata; class Mammalia; order Primates; family Cercopithecidae; genus Colobus; species Colobus angolensis. The sequence continues at coordinate 7,560,688 of NW_012114633.1, forward strand.
TGAGGGCCTGCTTTCTCATAAATCACCCTCTTTTACTGCCTCCCCACAAGGCAGAGGAACCAGGAGATCCTCTTGGATGTCTTTTATGAGGGCACTAATCCCCTTCGGGAGACAATGCCCCATGACCTAATCCCTTTATAAAGGCTCCACCTTCTGATACATAACTTTGGAGTTAAGAATTTCAACACACGAATTTTCAGGGGACATAAACTCCTTATGCACCATAGCACCAAATTTGAACTCTAATTGAGATGAGAAGCAAAATTTTACAGAGGAGACAGAGCTATTTATCCAGTAGGTAGTGTTTTGATATCTAAAATCAGATGAAAGTTTAAAATTTTCTAAGCATGCTCAAGTTATTATCTTTAGCATGAAAGGAAAAGGAGCTAATTCAGTGGTCAATCTCGCTGCTTTGACTTCTATTCATATGGCTGTTAATGAGCATGTGCCTTGATTATGACCACTAGATAATGAAAACTCATTACAATAGGGATTGTTTAGCAATGGAAAGTACACAGCCTTTAAACTCAAAAGACATGGTTAAGTCTGGACTTTACCGTTTATTAGTTGAGCGGCCTTTGGAAAATCATTTAGCCACCCAAACCTTCATTTTATCTATAAAATAGAACTGTAAATGTTTATCTACTAGTAGACCTGTCCATATGATAAAAAGGTACTCTATAAACATTATAAATTACAAGCTCTAAGATTACATTATAAATATACAGCAGTAAAAATGTTAGTTAATGCTTCAGTAAAGTACTCCATTAGCTTGATAATAAAAGTGGACAGAAATTAGCAACTGTTTCTTGCTTTATACATGTACTAGTTACATACAGGCGCTCTTTCTATGAGGATTTTAGTAATATAGGACTGTGAATGTCAACTATGTAATAATAACCCTATATTTCTGGTGCTTTCTGCATTTGCACATTCTGAACACTAGTAACTTAGTATCAAAGAATTCAAACTTAAAAGGCCATAAAGCCAATTCACAAAGTTAACGTGATGCTTGCCCATTCACCTTCCTCCCTTCCTCCCTCCCTTCCTCCCTTCCTCTCTTCCTTCCTTCTTTTCTCCCTCCTTTCCTCTCTCTCCTTCCTTCCTTTCTTGGTTTCACCTCCTCTCTCTTTTTTTACCATAATCTACTCGCTAGCTACTGGTATATATAAAAACATTATACAGCTTTCAGTAGAGGAAAAGAGTGAATATCTTTTACTGTCAAGTACTGGTATTATATGTGGATAGTCTATAAGTGGAAATATAAATACTTAAATGTACATACCTATAAGTATGAAAAAGGGAAAATTCATTAACTCTACCATTTTATTTTATAACACTATCATTTGTGTCAATATTGCCTATTTATATATTCTTTTTTATTAGATAATATTATTTGTTCCTTTTTTTCTTAAATACAGGAATTAGAAACTAAACAGTGTAGGATAATCTATATAATAACAGTCTAATTTTCCTATATTCTATAATTATGAGTATCTCTCATCTTTAAATATATTCCTTCTTATATTATCCTAGTGAATAAGTGCTTATTTAATAGAAAAATGTAGGGAAGATCTTATGTAGCTTTCAACCACATAATTTGAGGCTGGGTGTCCTGAGCTATGCCTGAAATCCCAGCACTTTGGGGACTGAGACAGGAGGATCACTTGAGCCCAGGAGTTTGAGACCAGACTGGGCAACATAGTGAGGCCTCATCTGTTATTTTTTTAAGAAAAAAAGAAAATAATAATAATTTAAATATGTTGAAAAATTTCAAAATATTTGTTACAGCAAATGTTCAATGTAAAGAGGTAAAAGTATAATATTGTTGAAAATTTGGGGAAAAAAGCAACCAACCATTTCTCTAAACTAATTTAGCATGTATTTTGAAAAATTATGAATTGGTATTCTTATTACCAGATCTGATTTCTGTCGTACAAACTATGCATAGCATCTACTGTGATTGTTTGCTTCAGAAAAATGTTATTTGAGTGGTAATTTATATAACATTATGGTATAAAAGCACTGGACTAAAGAAAATGTACGGTCTAGTCCTAGTTCAGGCAGTTTTTAGCTTCGCTAAACTTGAACACATCAATTACCTTTTTATAGCTCACCTATCCTAGATAGAAAATTGAAAAATAAGAACTAAATTACAGAGATTTCTAGAAATTAAATTATATGGATATGCAAAATATTTTTGAATAAAGTAATGTAAGATTTTTTCAACCTGTTCCTCTTTTCTTTGTTCATGTTACCATTTTAGCCGGCAATACTTTCTCCATTCTTGTTAAGAATAAAATATGAAGACTATCAGTGATATTGTCTTAAAGAACTATGACTCCTATGGAATATGCACTAATCATTAGCATTTAATCATCAAGTCTCACTTCAAAAATTTATTTTAAGCACTATGGGACCTAATATGTTTGCTCAACTATTATTCCTTTCTGATAACACCAAAATATAAGGGTTATGAGGGCAGGAGTCACATCTATTTTGATCATCACTGTTTGTACCTAGCCTAGTGTTGGTAGATGCTTAAAAGTGTTATTGATTTTATAATGAATGATTGAAACACAATTTAATTGATTGAAATTCAAAGTGTAGTATTGCAGAGGGAAAAAAATCTTTCTTAGAGATATGAATTACCAACTTTTCAAATCTGGCTGGACCCTTTTATGTTTGAATAGCATTGCCAGCAGCTTCACATCTGTTGGGAATTAGGGCCAAAAAGGTCCCATTGGTCTCAACACATGTTGCTTTTAATTCTGCTTCAATGTTTCTGAATCCTTAAGTATGTCAAGAAGGAGATGGCATGCACTTGGTCTCCTCATTAACCCCATCTGTTACCAATATAAAACTAGTGCAGTCCATGTTAAGTACTGGGGACCTAGCGCTACACACAAATTTGTGAGCCAAAAGGCAATTTCTGAGCCTGTTTTTTCACTTGAATAATCAACATAATTTTTGTTCCTGGACTACATATGATTATTCCCCTAAAGAGTTTATTTCCTGGTTGCCATCTTACTTTCTTCATGTGATTCAATTATAGGTGGATATCAAACTTATGGTTCCTAACTAATTTTCTTACTTACCTTTAAGTGGACGCAAAGTGCTTATGGTTTTTGAGCATTTATAGTGTTTTGTTTCATTTCATTTTTTAATGCTTTTTCTAACCAGGATATGTCAGAAGACAGAGAGTGCAAATCTAAAGATACGACATTTCTCTTCGTGTAAATCCATTTCTCTTTAAATGCTAAATAAATAAAGAAAATGAATTTCAAGCATTTAATATGATTTTCTCCCTAGGCATGTGACTTTATTTTTTCCTGCATCCCACTTTTTTTCCTGAAATTAAATCCTAGATGCAAAATGATATAAAACTTGCAGGATACACTTTACACCAAAAACTATCTTTGAGTTGCCCCAGAGATCACAAATATGTATCCTTTCATCTTACCAAAAAGGAGATGCTGAAAATAATTAGGTTTATTTGATATGTTATTGTTGAAGAGTTGCATAGGAAGGAAGATCACATCAGAATACATGGTTAACATCCTTTAGGTTAAATTTCTATGGGTAACATGCTACTATTATAAATATTTTAGAAACTGTGCTATATGAATAGTGCCTAAAAATTTGTCAATGCTCTAGCTGTCCAGGATATGTTTCTATTTATAGGACTCCTGATGGATGTATTACCTGATATCAGACATCAATAGTATAATATTATTGGTCATTTTAGCTGTTTATTTTAACGTTAACGTGGATGATACTTTACTTCTTTAATTTGAATTTTGCATCTTCTTGGTTAGTGTTCCACAGTTCTCCAATTTATGTCACTTACCTATTTAGATTTATTAATATACACATATTTAGGACTTACTCTAGACTTACTGAATCTTTTTAACTGATATCCTTGATGTATTCTCAGTATATTCTAACTATATCCATGGTATGTTCATGGCATATTATGTCTTGGGAATATTATATCTGAAAATTTTTTGTTCATCCATTTTTTATAAATAAGATGTAATATATACTTTTTTAAAAAAATACAGTTATCTTTATTTTTATAGATATATAAAAATATAGATTTTTAAATAAAATACTTTGGGATTGATTTTAATATCTTTTTTGCATGTAATAGGAACAATCAGATTTTGTTTAAGTTGCACTGTTCTTCATATAAACTCTTACCAGTTTTTTCATTTTTGAAAATCATCAGGTATAAGTTAACAACAGCCATGTTAAGTCTTTTGTAATCTACCAGTAGCTTTTGTTTTACACTGTTTCCCTGAAAGCAATTGCCATCAGCTACCGGCTATGGTGCTTTGTCTTAAACAAAGAAGGACTGTCTCAGAGTTCAGTGGAAAAGGACTATGTCAGGTATTTTTGGATACCAGCTTCTGATGGTATCACTTAAATAAATTTGTAACTCTACGTTTAAACTGAGTCACAAATTCCAGAATTCTAGTCAAGAAGCAGATGGGTTCCTGAGACCACTAAATTCAAAATGGAGCAAAAAGAATTAATTACATGACATAAATGAGTTGATGAGGGATGAGTTCGGTTTTTATTTAGAATATTGCTGGGTTTTTAACGTTCTATTTTTGTATATATAGGGAATATATTTCTCCTCTTAAGATATCTATAACTCATAACAGTCTAATAGACCATGCTTTTGTAAAGAGAAATAAAATAATCTATCTTATTTTCTCTGCTTGGCTTCTCCAAGTTTTGAAAGCCCTCATTTTCTTATTCTCATAACCTTGTAATTATGTGCATAGATTCAATAGGAATCTATATTCCTTGTTACCAGGGCATAATTGGAAACTTCAGTTATTCCTAAATTTAACTTTATGAAGCCCATGCTTATAAAATCCTCCTGGAAAAACTAACTCAGTTCTTGGGTTATAGGGTTCAGAGTCATGATAGGCAGAATAATGCCCTCTGTGCCCAAAGATGCTCACTTTCTGACCCCTAGAACCTGTGAATATGTTACCTCACATGACAAAAGACATCTTGCAGATACGCTTTATTCTGGATGATCTAGGTAGGCCTCATCTGATCACATGAGTCCTCCAAAGTGAAAAATCTTTCCAGGGTGTGGCTAGAGACAGAACAGAGAGAGAGAACACGACAGACTTAAAGCATGAGAAGATGGGGCCTGCTGTTGCTGGCTTTGAAAGTGGAGGATTCTCATCCTTTTAGGTGAGATAATCAGCTAATGGGGCATGCCAGATGTCTAGAGTAGTGGTTCTAGCAGATTAGCATTTTGCAGAGACACATGGAGGGCTTGCTTATTTTTATTTTATTTTATTATTTATTTTATTTTATTTTATTTATTCACTCTGTCACCCAGCCTGGAAGTGCTGAGGCAAGAGCACAGCTCACTGCAGCCTTGGCCCCACTGAGGCCCAAGAGATCCTCCCACCTCAGTCTCCCAAGTAGCTGGGACTACAGATGTGTGTCACCATGCCCGGCGAAATTTTGTATTTTTTGTAGAGATGAGGTTTTATCATGTTCCCCAGATTGGTCTGAAACACCTGGTCTTGGGCAATCTGCCCGCCATGGCCTTCCAAACTGCTGGGATTACAGGCATGGAGGGCTTGCTTATTAAAACACATACCAGAATTTTTAACCCAGTAAGTCTTTGCGGGGCTGGAGCATTTACCTTTCTAACAAGTTCCCAGGTTATGCTGATACCTCTAGTGCAGTACCTTACTAAAGTACTAAAGAATGGTACACTGGAGTCAGCATCCTGACTAAGATTATATTCCGATAACCTATTATAATATCTACTAAGGCATTTTTGACTCCCACATAGCATACTTACCTGCAGCGCTCTTCAGAGATATGAAAGAATTGTTGGCTACAGGCTTAACAGAGATGACGTATAAAATATCACAATCTTATATTTTAAAGATGTCAAGATAGGTATGTGTATTTAACTTTATTAAAAGGGAGTTTTCTTTCTAAAATTGATTTTGTAATTTACATTTATAGTACTTTGTTTTTCTTTGTATTTGTGTCATAAAAGTAAGCACTTTAATGTCTTTTGATTTTTTTTACATTGACAGCAAAATGTAGAAGTGCAGTGTTCATCATAAGGCACCAATGATGAGTAGAATTTTATTTCACTGTACTCAGAAAATTTAGCTTCAAGATATTAGAATATCTGTGTAAATCAATAAACTGAAGTGAACATCAGTTATGAAAGTAGGATTATATACACTTTTAAATTTATTCCACAAATAGTGGTTTACTGTCTCTCAAAAGTAGATAATAGTTCTATGAAGAGAATTAAACATAGTTTAAAATTTAAAGAGGATCCAGTCATTTACTTCAGAAATAAAAAGACCTTGATTTATATGGAAAATCCTGTAACTTTCATTTTTGGTTTTTTTGATTTTTCATTTTGAAACCATTTATAATTTATATTATAATAAAGCCTTTATAATTGTTTTATTTAATATCCTATGAGAGATGATTAAAGAACATGAGGGGTTTTTCCATAGTAGTTGCTTACACTGATTTTTGAAGGAGCAGATTAACAGTTTAATTTTTAATTTCCTTCTATATTAATTGCTGATTTTCAAATGTTGTTACTTTATAAGATAATATCTTTTTCTAAAGTTTTAAATTTTACTTTATAATATCCAATTACAAGATTGTTGACTGCACACACATATTAAAGAATCATCACTGTGGCAGCAGTGAAAGAAATTAGGGTTCTTTTGATCAATAAATGTAATTTTGACCAAATATTTATTTTTTTTACAAAGTTATGATAACAATAGAGAATATACTATCTTACTGAAATGCTTTTTAAAAATGCAATAGTAAATTTTTATTAATTCAAAAATATAATTATCTACCATATTCCAGAAACTGTGCTGCTACTTAGGTTCAATATGAAGACAAACAATATTTGTGGTCATGAAATTTATAATTTGGGGAGGGGAAAATATAGAAATGATAAATGTACAAATAAATAATAAGTACTTCTGGTTTCAGCTCTAACGTAAAAAGTTTGGAAGTTGTCACTTTTATCCTTACAACAAGAAACAAGCTAAACAAACGGAATACCAATGCTTTTCTAAGGCCTATGAGAGAACTGAAATTTCATGGCAAACTGCCACCCCACAATCTGGAGACTTGGACAAATCTAGGGAGTCACAGCAGAGATCTCCTTACCTGGGGGAGAAGCTGCTGGAGCCATAAACTGGTAGGAGCACTTAAGTAATCTTGACAAACTTCTGGAGGCTTACTGTGGATTACTGTGAGAATGAGAAGCTCCTGGAAGCCGTGGTCTCCAGGGTGGCCCACACTTTTGTGTGGCTTCTCCTACTGCACTAGATTTTTACACTGAACAGCCAGGAAAGATCTCATCTTAGCTCTTATAGAGGTTGGGGAAGATTAACAATTGAGAAATGTGCCTGGAGCATTTGCTACTCTCCAGGGGAGAGGATCTTACCAGAGTGTTATCTCACAGCGCATTTCTCCCACTCAGCCCCTTCCAGCCTTCTGATTGCCAAAAAGTGGAAGAAATAACAAATATTTGAGGGGGGGGTCACAGACTAGATTCAAGGACCCACTAAAAAACCGAAAGTGATTTATAAGTTATAGAATACATCTCTTCCCACATACCTTGCTACCACACCAATGGAGCTCCAGTATTACAACATTGGATTTCAGCTGAAAAAGCTGCAAGACAGGCTGTCTCAGAGAAATATGTAGGGAAATCCAAAGCCAAGGAAGAAAACAAAAACAAGGACAGTAGAAGAAGTTGAAATTGTAACCACAGCAAACATTAAACAAAGTCAAAATCCCAGATTAACAGAAAACCTCATGGTAAACATTTAGTCACTATACTTCCTATTGCTCAAATATATCATGACAGACTTCAACAAAAATTTTACAAGGCATATTAAAGGCAAGAAAAAAATGTAATCGGAAAATATAAAGCAGAATAAGAACTGAGCTTAGCTATGACACAGATGTTGGAATTAGTAGACATGGACTTTAAAATAACTATAATTAATATGTTAAAGGTTCAAATGGGAAAAGTAGAAAACATTGAAGAACAGTTGTTATTTTATGTGGAGAAGTGAAAACTGTAAGAAAAGAAAAAGAAAATGCTGAAACTCGAAAACAGTGTAGCAGAAATTTAAAAATGCCTTTAATGGACTCGTTATTACACTAAACATGAATGAGGAAAGAGTCAGTGAGCTTGAGAATAGGTCAACAGAAACTTCCCAAACTGAAAAGTAAAGAGAAAAAAAAAGAATGAAAACAAACATAAGTCAGAACGTCTTAGAACTGTGGAAAATGACAAAAGGTACAACATATAAAAAAGAGAATGAGACAACAGAGAAGAAATTTTGAAATAATAATGGCTGAGAATTTCTCAAAATTTATGACAGACACCAAAGCACAGTTCCATGAAGCTCAGAGTAAATTAAGTAGAATAAATACCAGAAATTCTACACCTGGGTATAGCGTATTCATAATACAGAAAACACCAGACAAACTTTTCAAAGAAGCCAGAGGGTACTGTTTGTAACACAAAGGATAAATACTTGAGGTAATAGATAACCTCATTACCCTGATGTGATTATTACACATTTTATGCCTGTATCAAAATACTCCTTATACCCCATAAATAAATATATATATGCATACTATGTATCTGCAAAAATTAAAAATTAAAATTTTTTTTTAAATTATCTTATGTACAGATGAATAAAGATAAGAATTACAGCCGATTTCTCACCAGAAACCATGCAAACATGAAGAAAGTGAAATAAAGTGTTGAAAGAAAAGATTATGCCCATTTAGGATTCCATGTCCAGTCAAATTATTGTTCAGAAGGAAAGGTAAAATAAGAATGTATTAAATAAATCTATCACCAGTAGACTTTCTGTATACAATAAAAGAAGTTCTAAGGAGAAGAAAATTATATAGGTGCTTTTGTGGAAGAGTGGACATGTTTGGTGAATGAATAGCAAAAATGGGAGTGGGGTGATCATTTTGATGGCATAGCCAGATAAAGCATCCTAAAATAATTATAATTCATCTGAAGTATACTTGCAAGCTATGCATCTATCAAAGACCTAATATCCAGAATCTATAAGAAACTTAAACAAATCAACAAGCAAAAACAAATGACCCTATTAAAAAGTGGGCAAAGGACATGAATAGATACTTCTCACAAGAAGACATACAAGTAGTCAACAAACATACAAAACAAAAGGCTCGTCACTAATCCTCAGAGAAATGCAGATCAAAACTGCAATGAGATACCATCTCATATGAGTCAGAATGGCTGTAGTTAGAAAGTGAAAAATAACAGATGTTGGCAGAACTGCAGAGAAAATAGAATGCTTCTACACTGTTGGTAAGAGGGTAAATTAGTTCTGCCACCATGGAGAGCAGTTTGGAGTTCTCAAAGAACTAAGAATTTAACTACTATTTAACCCAGCAATCCCATTACTGGATATATACCAAAAGGAAAACAAATCATTTTACCAAAAATACGCAGGTACCCATATGTTCATTTCGGTACTATTCACAATAGCAAAGACACAGAATCAACTCAGGTATCCACCAATGGTGAATTGGGTAAAGAAAATATGGTACATATACACCATGGAATACTATGCAACCGTAAAAAGAATAAAATCATGTCCTTTGCAGCAACATGGATGCAGCTGGAGGCCATAATGCTAAGTGAACTGACACAGAAACAGAAAATCAGATATGGCATGTTTTTACTTATAAGTGCGAGCTAAACATTGAGTACACATGAATATGTGGAACATGGATGCTGGGGAATACAAGAAGTGGGTACGAGGGAGGGGATGAAGGGTTGAAAAACTACCTATTGGGTACTATGCTCACTTCCTGGGTGATGGGTTTAATTGAACTCTAAACCTTAGCATCAAGAAATATACCTCTGAAACAATCCTGCACATGTACCTCTGCAATCTAAAATTAAAGTTGGAAAGGAAAAAAAAAAGCAGTTAAAAAATTAGCTGGTGTGAATGCAAGGGAGGAACTTAGGTATAGGAAACAGCATCTACTGAGTCTTGAGGGAAACAACAAAGCAATAGGCAGTGCAGGGACAACACATATCTTGAGAAATTTGTATTTTGAAAGGTTTTATCCTAGAGAGTGAAATGACTTGAGACTACCAAATTTGTATTTATATTTTTATTTGAAAATTCTTTAAGAAAAAAGAATCAAAATTTAAAACAAGAGCAAATGTAAATGTTAAGCAATTCAAGAATTTACAAATTTTATATAATTTTAAAAAGTCTCTGGAAGGATTTTGACTTGTGCTTAAATATAGCATAGGGACCAAAGCCCTTGGTTCCCTGGAGGTTTGAAAATTACTGGGCTGAGGCAGATTGATTAATAGGAGAAAAGGAATATCAATTTGTTTAATGTGTTTACAGGGGAAGAATCACAGAATGATTACTTACCTCCACAAAGGAGTTCAGAAGCTTATATACCATCCTGGCTAACAAGTTATGGAAAGGGGAAAAAGAAGAATCCTGTTGGGGGGCAATAAGTGATTACTAGCAAGAATGAATGAATTGGGAAGCAGAGATTAATTGGTAAATAATTCTTTGGGAATTTGAATGAATATGAGAGACAGGCATTATCTTGAGAAAGGGTCTGTTAAGGTGTAGTTACATTCTTGGTCTTCTTTTCTGCAAAAGATAATGAGACAACAGAAAGGGGAAGAAAAAAATAATTGTTTTTCTTGGTGAGTCTGTATTTTAGGCAGATAAGAAAGCTTCAGAGAACAACTTTGTTCTATGCTTTGGGAATGACTAGGGTGAGAGAACTTCAGAAGGACCTTGAGGATTCTGTAGTTCTGTATGTCAAAACACCCTATTTTGAGGTATCAGCTTCTGAGCTCCAGTAACAGAAAACTGTGAGAGAACATCATTGTCATCCTAAACAAAGAGAAAAAAAATCCAGACAATGTGAAAAATCATATCATTAAGCCCCATCTCTACAAAAAACAAACAAAAAATAGTTGGGTGTGGTGGCACGTGTCTATAGTCCCAGCTACCCAGGAGGCTGAGGTGTGAGGATCCCTTGAGCCTGGAAGGTTGAGGCTGCAGTGAGCTGTGATCATGCCACTGCACTCCAGCCTGAGTGACAGAGTGAGACGCTGTTTTTTTTGTTTTTTTGGTTTTTTTTGGTCATTGTTGTTGTTTGTTTGTTTTTAAAAACCATCAGAGATCTGATGTCACTAGGTAATCTGAGTTTCACAGAATAGCAAGTCTCTCCAAAGAAAGACAAGACAAACATATTACTTCAACTTTGTTAGAACATGTGAAAAAGACTGAGCTGTCATAAAAACAGGCGAGAAAATGAGAAAATTTCCATTCTTTTGATGATGGAAAAACCAAATTCTGTCAAAATATATTTAAAGAGGTTTATTACGAATCAATATGAGTGACTGAGGCCTGGCTTACACAATCTCAAGAGGTCCTTAGAAAGTGTGCCTGAGGTGTTTGTGTTATGTTTGGTTTTATACATTTCAAAGAAACAGGAACTGCAGGTACAACCATAAATCAATACATGGAAAGTATACATTGGTTTGGCCTGAAAAGGTGGGACAACTACAAGTGGGGGCTGACAAATCATAGGTAGGTTTTAGGAATTCTTTAGTTGACAATCGGTTGAGAGTTAAGCTACTGTCTAAAGACAAAATCAGTAGAAAGAAATGCCTGAGGCTGGGCATGGTGGCTCGTGCCTGTAATCCCAGCACTTTGGGAGGCCAGTGTGGGAGGACCACTTGAACCCAGGAATTTCAGACTAGCCTGGGCAACATAGGGAGACCCTATCTCTACAGAAAATTTAAAAAATTAGTCATGGTGGTACATGCCTGTGATACAAGCCGCTACTTGGGAGGCTGAAGTGGGAGGATTGCTTGAGCCTGAGAGGTTGAAGCTGCAGTTAGCCATGATTATGCTACTGGATTCCAGCCTGGGCAACAGACCAAGACACTGTATCAAAAAAATAATAATAAAAATAAGATTGCCTAAGTTAAAAGAAGGGAATTTTGGAGCTCAAGATTCTTGTTGTGTAAATGAGGCTACATAGGTAGCAGCCCTCAGAAAGACTAGATGGTAAATGTTTCTTTTAAGAATTTGAAGGTATCAAGCTCTCAGTTAATCTCTCCTAGACCCAGGAAAGGCCTAGAAGAGAAAAGGTGTGGCTACATTAATACAGATTCTCTACAGGTGCAAATTCCCCCAAGAAAAGACAGCTTTGCAGGACCATTTCAATCTGTTGGCCCTGTGGCAGCCATTTTCAAATATGTCAAAAATATATTTTGGGGAAATTATTTTTATTTCTTTCAGGGTCTGCTGTCATGTGATACTATATGACAGAGTGAGGCTGGAATAAGACACATCATATAAGGTTAATGAAAATCTGTCTAATGAGATTTTATGGTTTGTAGGGTGTGACTCCCAGGCCCATTACATAGGAATTTGGGCAAGAGAAAAAGAAAAAAGGTCAGAATTTAGTCATCAAATTATAATTTTTAACAGATTCCTAAATGTTATGTGTGGGTTAGTATTTCAGGATGATTTGGGCTCCAGACATAGGAAAAGTTCATAATCACTTGGCAAATTCTTTTCAGTATTATCACTGGGGGCTCATAAGAAGGAATAGAGAGCCTTGCTCAATGGTTGGCGCTGGAATACGAGAGGAACTGCTTGGGGCAAGCACAAATTATTGCATTCTTTCCTAGACCTTTGATAGTTTGTGTATTTCAAGTAATCTGTCCATTTCATGTACATTATAAAATTTACTGGAATCATTTCTTCATAATATTTAATTATTATCCTTTAATGTCTATAAGTATCTGTAGTAGGATTCTCTCAACTATTCTTTGTATTGATAACGTTGCTATTTGTGTCTGGTCCCTTTTTTCCTTGATCATTCTGACTACAAGTTTGTCTATTTTAATAATGTATGTAGAGTGATAAATTTAACATTTTAAAAGTTATAACTTAATAAGGGTTATGATTCTGCCTGAAACTCTGGGAGTAAATGTTAACATAAAAGAGAGAAGATGTGAGATAAACATTTTAGCAGTTAGGGGTCGGATTGATGAAAGGGCATCAGAAAAGTGGGCTAAACAGCAGAGGTTGGTGATGGGGAAGAATACTAAGGGACCAATGTTCTGAGGGAAAGAATGTGCAGGGAGGAAGAAGACATCAACTATGTCCAAACATGCTGATAGATAGAAAAGAGGATATTGATAGCTGGATTTGTCTACAAGGAGATAATGGCATATCTAATGGATTTGACACCAGGAGCAGATTATTTCTTGACATTTCCCTCCTATATACAACAACATCATTTTTAGTTATTACCATGAAGATAAACCCCAAATACTGATAATAGCCTTAAAAGAAATATTGACTCTTCAAATTTAGTCTTCAACTCCTCCAGAATGAATCAGCTCTGATAAATCTGTCTCAGGGGCTGAAGAAGACTTATAGTAGGCATTGGGGTGGGAGAGAGGCAGTCGCTTTCCCGTACACTGGTGCCGTCTCAGAATACTACTGTGGTTGTTCTTCAATTGAAAGGTCCTGTGTTAAAAAAAAGTTTTCTCTTACTGTTGGGAAGTACCTGAATCAAACAGAACAAACCAACATGACTGTCCTAGTACCCTAAGCAGGGGGCGGAGCAAGATGGCCGAATAGGAACAGCTCCAGTCTCCAACTCCCAGCCTAGCAACACAGAAGACCGGTGATTTCTGCATTTTCAACTGAGGTGACCGGTGATTTCTGCATTTTCAACTGAGGTACTGGGGTCATCTCAATAGGGAGTGCCGGACAATCGGTGTTGGTCAGCTGCTGCAGCCCGACCAGCGAGAGCTGAAGCACAGCGAGGCATCGCCTCACCTGGGAAGCGCAAGGGGGAAGGGAATCCCTTTTCCTAGCCAGGGGTACTGAGACACACAACACCTGGAAAATCGGGTAATTCCCACCCAATACTGTGCTTTAAGCAAATGGGCACACCAGGAGATTATACCCACACCTGGCCGGGAGGATCCCCCAGCCACAGAGCCTCCCTCATTGCTAGCACAGCAGTCTGCGATCTAACCGCAAGGCAGCAGCCAGGCTGGGGGAGGGGCGCCCACCATTGCTGAGGCTTAAGTAGGTAAACAAAGCCGCTGGGAAGCTCGAACTGGGTGGAGCTCACAGCAGCTCAAGGAAACCTGCCTGTCTCTGTAGACTC
>NW_012114633.1:7580613-7601927 GCF_000951035.1 Colobus angolensis palliatus
ATTTATTTATTTTTAAAAAAAGAAATATTGACAGTGAAATTTTATTTTATTGAACTTTGTGCATATAATCACATTAGTGAAAGATTTTTATCATAAATACACAGAAAATACACCTGTAAATCAGGATTATACTTGAAAAATTGAGAATATATAATAACCTTAGATACAGGGCACATGTGGAGTGATTGGTCTTAGATAAGACCCAAAATAGGTTAATCATAGTAAAAGGAAGAAAGGCAGAATTTATAGGAACAAATCTGAGTCGATTAGTAGACCAGGTGGCTATGGCAGTGGTGGTGTGTGTGTATGCATTTTAATCAATGAAATAGGAACCAAGGTCATCAGCAGAGAGTAAGAAAAAAAAGATATTAAAGGTTTTAAAAGAAAACAAAGAGTAGGAAAGTAGTTGAAGACAGTTGGAGAGTGAATGAAAGTGGAATATGTTAATAAAGAAGAAGAACTTCATAAATTATGTGTGTGCAGATAGATAAATAGGTAAGTAGATGATAGCTAGCTAGATTGATTGATTGATAGACTGGATGCCTATTGAGGCATGTGACAGTAGAAGGTATTGGAGTGGTTGTCTGCTCTTTGGTTTTATAAGCTTTGGAAAGCAGGAACAATAACATTCATATTAAATAATAATATGAGAAAATAGAAAATACAACACAAAGAAGTATGCTATGTGGATGTTTCAGATTGTACAGAACATACATTATTAGTGTTAGTAGAGATGGCCATGTTTTATTCAAGAAACATGTTATGGTACAGATG
This sequence comes from Colobus angolensis palliatus, assembly GCF_000951035.1. NCBI lineage: Eukaryota > Metazoa > Chordata > Mammalia > Primates > Cercopithecidae > Colobus > Colobus angolensis. The sequence continues at coordinate 7,581,388 of NW_012114633.1, forward strand.
AGGTCTGTTCTGAGACATGAAAGACCCATAGACTTTTAATAACTAGAATCACCAGAGGATGTCATATGAAATGCATTAGATAAACAAAGGTGCTAAAAAGATACCTGACACATAGTAGGTATTCAATATTTGAGTGAATTATAAGTGTTATATAACAGCAAGTAAGCTCTTAATCTTGAAATTCAAATTGCCTGTAAGATACTAATGGAAAATATAGTTGCAAATCTATTTGAGCAAGAGTGTGGAAGGCATTAAGTCAGTTAATGAATGTAGACTTTTTTTTTTTCCCAGAGGCAGTGAAGAATTGATGACTCTTGAACAGGGAAATCATTTGAGAGTGCTTTTGAAAGAATAAGCAAGCAACACCATACTGGAAAAATTCAAAGGACAGAAGATGGTGGCAGATGTTACAATTAAGAAAATATTATAATATTCCTATATGAGTATATATTGTCTTTGCCTTAGGAGAAAAGACAACAGAAAATAAGCAGATATTTATTAAACATTTACCAGATGTGATACATTATGTAGGGTGTTTTTAGAACCTTTTGGTCACTTAGAAATCGGTGCCATTTGCATTTGAATATAATATAGAATGGATGCCACAATATTACCTAGTTAGATCTTGACATCACTTTTAGGTTATTTCCAAATAAGTTAAAGTGCATTTTCAAAACATCTAATTTTTTAAATATAAAACATATATCTTTATTATATCTTGCCAGGTATGGTGGCTCACACCTGTAATCCTAGCATTTTGGGAGGCTGAGGTGAGTGGATTTCTTAAGCCCAGGAGTTTGAGAACAGCCTGGGCAAAATGGAGAAACCCCATTTCTACACATAATACAAAAATTAGTCAGGCATGGTAGCATGCACCTGTAGTCCCAGCTACTTAGGTGGCTGTAGTGGGAGGATTACTTGAGCCCAGGAGGTCGAGGCTGCAATGAGCAGTGATCACATCATTGCACTCCAGTCTGGGTGACAGAGCGAGACTCCGTCTCAAAAAAAAAAAAAAAAAAATTATAAATCTTATTCTAATTTATTTGCTTTTTTGCATTTACTAGGTTAAAAGGGATAATAAAATTTTAAATCAAATCTAAGCATAATGTTAATAATTTCTGTGGCTAACTTAGGGTGCAGTGGTTAATGTGATTTAATTTGTTGGCATTAGAGTCTTAATTAAAAGGGAAGAGAATAGTCTTTTGTAACATGTTAAATGAATTTCCTCTGGTGTGACCCATATGGTATGTGGCTTATGTAGAACTTTGCAGAATATAATCATGGTGTGGGGGAAAGCCTATACATTTTTATCAATGTTTAAAGCAACAGATTTGTCAGTCAACAGGCTATTGCAACATTTAATGCTTTTTCCTATTTAGATTAAAGTTAATTTGAAATGAATAGATGTTTTAAAGCAGTTTTTGAAAATACATTAGTAAGCTTACTTGATAGCATCATAAATGAAAACATAAAATTATTGAATTTATCTTTCATGCTTCTCTGAAATTAGGACAAGGTAACATATATACAGAACATTATTCTTTAAAATACATCATGTGGAAAAAATGGCCAGTGGTTTGCAATTATTTTGAGATATGTATTATATTCTAATTGGAATCGGAATTATTTTTAACATGCACGTCAACTTCTTGAAAACAGGGATTTTTTTTTGCACTCTCAGTAGTACTTTTAGATTTTAACATAATGCTTAATAATTACTAGTAAATTTATATTGACTATGAAGATTGTTTAGAACAAGTTGGAGTAGCTAAACGATTGTAGTCAATTCATCACATTTTATTTTGGAGTTTGTGTTTTTGAGGCCCTGTATAACAAATTTTTCCTATTCCATGAAATCTTCTTTAGCTTCATCTTCTTTAGCTTTGTAATTTTGCTTCTCATGTCTAGATATTTAATCCATCTGGGGCTTATTTTCACATGTGATGTGAGTTTATGATAATAACAAAGCTATTTTTTAATAAAGTGAGACAATTTTCCAAAGTCATTTATTATATTATTTTCACTTTTATTTATGATGATATCTCTACATAAATTCACACTGATTTCTGGACTCTATTAGGTCTATTTGTCTTTGCAAGTTCCATGCTATTTTGATTGCAGTGGCTTCAGATAGCTTAATATCTGTTAGGGTGAACTTTCCTTGGCTTCCCTTACGTCTGTTCTTTTTAATTTTTTTTTTTACTCATTGTAGGCACCTATTTTCCTATGCACATTTTGGACCTTTATATATAACTTTGTATTTTGATTTGTATTGATTTAAACTTATTTATAATGTGGAGAGAAGAGCATCTTTATAATACTGATCTTTTTTATCATGCTGTAAACATGATATATGGCTGTATTTGTATAGGTATTCTTGTATAATATGTTCTGTAATAAAGTTTTGAAATTATAAAATACTTACATATTTTTTGTTAGGTGAATCCATATATTTTTGTGGCAGTTCTTGCTACTATGTTAAATAATTTGTTGTTTTTTATGTTGAAAACTAGTATTAATTTACATGTTCTTAGATCCAACATTCCTCCTTCTACTTATAACAGTTTTTTTCCACTTTTTTCATGGAATTTAACCTTTTTGAAGCCTTACCCATGTATGGCTTATCATATTACATATTTGCAGACATATAGCATTAACCCCTGGGTTTCTCACTGACATGGGTTACTCAAGTTTCTTGAGAGCAAAACATCAATTCTGAGTCTATTGCTAATTTTCTCTATGAAAATGTCACATTCTTCTACAGGGTGAAAACCTTTTTATAGTCAAAGATGCAGAATTTGCCAGGTGACAAATGTTACTTTCTTCCATATCTTATTTTGCAGTGCAGACATACTACATCACAGCAAGAAAATCAGATAATTTTCCTCGTTTCAGCCACACTTGGCGGTAGTTTACAGCATCTCTCCCTTTAAGAAGTCAATTTTACACACCAAGCCACCCTGGTAAGGCACTCCAAGAGCCCTGACTCAGAAGTTTCAGGGGAACAATGACCCAGATCAGGTCAATTATTGTTTTTTCTTTCCCTCTTCCACAGTGTCTGTCAAAAATTGAGCATATAAACTAAAGAGTGACAATAATGTGTACTAATATTGACTTTTTAAGAAACAAGGAAAATGGGGAAAATTAAAAAAAGAAAAAGTCTCTAAACCCGTATACTGTGAAGACATGACATTGGATCCTCTCAGCTGTTTGAATGTTGGAACCTCATCTGTAAAGCTTATAAAAGGAGCTTCATACAGTAGGAAGAAGGGTAAAGTCAAAAGAAAAGGAGATATCCCTGAATTCATGACCCCTCAATGTTCTTTTTTGATAAACACTATATTTTCTTTTCTTAGAACTAATTTGGGATGCATTGGTATCATCTGCAGTACTTAATGCTTATTCTGGTACTTGGAAGCAGGGTATTATATCTCACAGGCTTTAAAGTATGACTTTTTTGTGTGTCACTAGATGGATATGAATATTCTTCCACTAACAAGTAGGGACAATCCATATTTGATAGTGAAGCAGCTGGTTAAACAATCTCTTTGGGTATGTGTGTGGGAGAAAATCACATATCATACACCTGCAGGGGTTGAAGGTTTCAAGAACTAAGTAGAAAAGTGTCAAACTCTATAGTTGTGTTGGCCCATTTTTACGGCCTTTAATATTGTCTTAAAAGAAACAAGGACACACAGCATTACCAAGAATTAGATTTTAGGGAGTAATGCAGGCCATTATGAGAACTTTTAGCTTTTGCTTTGAGTTAAATGGAAAGCCACTGAAGATTTTGTTTTCTTTTTTTGAGACAGACTTTTGCTCTGTCACCCAGATTGGAGTGCAGTGGCACAATCTTGGTTCACTGCAACCTCTGCCTCCAGGGTTCAAGCAATTCTTGTGCCTCAGGCACCCAAGTAGCTGGGATAACAGGTGTGAGCCACCACACCTGGCTAATTTTTGTATTTTTAGTAAAGATAGGGTTTCACCATGTTGGCCAGGCTGGTCTTGAATGCCTGGCCTCAAGTGATCTGCCTGCTTAGGCCTCCCAAATTGCTGTGATTAAAACATTGAATGGTTTTGAACAGTAGAATGAGATGATCTGAATAATGATTTTAAAGGCTCGCTCTTTTTTTTCATAGAGAACGAACAGCAGAAATGCAAGGAAAGACCACTTAGAAATGTATTATGATGATGTAACTAAGAAATGGCAATAAAGGTCAGTTGTAGTGAATACAGTAAGAAGTGGTTGCAGTTTTAGATATATTGGTCAGTCTAGACACAGTGCAACTACATAAGATGATTAGCTGGTTAGCTATTCCAGATTGTATTGATCTGTTCTCACACTGCTAATAAAGATATACCCGAGACTGAGTAATATATAAAGGAAAAGAGGTCTAATGGACTCAGAGTTCCACATGGCTGAGGAGGCCTCACAATCATGGTGGAGGGTGAAGGAGGAGCAAAGACACATCTTAGATGATGGCAGGCAAGAGGGGGTGTGCTGGGAAACTCCCCTTTATAAAACCATCAAATCTTGTGAGACTTATTCACTGTCATAAGAACAGCATGGTAAAAACCTGCCCAATGGCCAGGTGCGGTGGCTCACACCTGTAATTCCAGCACTTTTGGGAGGCCGAGGCAGGCAGATCATGAGGTCAGGAGATCGAGACCATCCTGGCTCACATGGTGAAACGCCAGCTCTACTAAAAAATACAAACAATTAGCCTGGCTTGGTGGTGGGCGCCTGTAGTCCCAGCTACTTTGGAGGCTGAGGCAGGAGAATGGCGTGAACCCGGGAGGCGAAGCTTGCAGTGAGCCGAGATGGCGCACTCCAGCCTGGGCAACACAGCAAGACTCCGTCTCAAAAAAAAAAAAAAAAAGAACAACCTGCCCAATGATTCAATTACCTCCCACCGAGTACCTCCCACAATATGTGGGCATTATTACAATTAGAGGTGAGATTTGGGTGGGGACACAGAGCTAAACCATATCACTGATCATCTGGAAAGACCAACAGATAACCCAACATCTATAAACACTGAACCCTTCCAGTTCCCAGGGAACTTTTGCCTGTGCTTTTCAGCTCATTCAGTAGGAGCAGTGCTAGACTGAGATATTTCACAGACTTTGCTCCCCAGAAGACAGAATACTTAAATATATTTCTCCAAGGTTCTACCCTACATAATTTCCTGTTGTTATTCAAGCCAATAACGATGCAAATGTCCAGTGATTAAATGCATAGATAGAGTTTATATATTTGTCTCTTCCAAATCTAATGTTGAAATTTGACTCCCAGTGTTGGAGATGGCATCTGTTGGGAGGTGTTTGGGTCACAGAGGCGGATCCCTCATGAAATGGTTTGGCATTTTCCCATGGTATTGAGATTTTACTCTAATAATTCATATGAGAGCTGGTTGTTTCACAGAGCCTGGCACCCCTACTCTCTCTTGCTTCTTTCCTCTTACCATCCAGTGCCTACACCCCTTCTTTCACACTATGATTGAAAACTTCCTAAGATCCACCAGAAGCAGATTCTGGAACTATGCTTCTTGTACAGCCTGCAGAACTACGACTTAAATAAACTTAATTTTCTTTATAAATTACCTAGCTTCAGGTGTTCCTTCATACTAATGCAGAATAGACTAAGACACATATTAAGGCAATGTAGTGATAAATGTGGACCAAAAGAGATGACAGGTGAATTGTGACTTTTAATATTTGTCCCTGTTTACTTACACCTAAAAAAATTTATATTAAATTTTTGTTGTATCTTTTTTAAACTGGCATTTTCTAATTTAAGCAGAATTTAAATATGTTTATAAGAATGAAATGAATTTTTTAGTTTTTTACAGAGATAAACTGTTAAAGAATATTTTCTTTTAATCATGCATAATTATATATTGTTCTTTCTTGATAATTGTGTGATCAAACTCAACCCATTAAATTGTAAAGCTGAGAAGACTGAGTGCTAATTATCTTTACAATAAAATAATAATATGTAAATAAAATATGCTATCACATTAATGAAAATTAAGAACATTAATCAGGGTCTATGCTATGCTTATGATAGCAAGTCCTGTTAATTTGGACCAAAATTTTAATTTTCACCTGTAGTCTAGTGAGAAAGATATTTTAATGTAAATTTAGATTGATATCTAAAGGGAATTAGAGAATATTATATTTCTTATATTTAGGAATAATTACTGCTGGATTTATGTGTTTTAATGAAGAAAAATATTGATTAAAAAACAATTGGCCAAATGTTTCTCTATATTATTGTCTCGTGAATAATTTATATATTCCTAGGTTAAACATCTTTGAAAGCTAAGATATTTTCTTATGTACACTATAAATATTTTGTAGACAATTGTTTGCAAACCTTACAAATACTAGATTCCAATCAAAATCTCAATGGGAGCTTTCCTTAGAGGTTGACAAGCTGATTCAAAAATGAATAAAGAAATGTGAAAGACCTAGAAAAGGCAAAATAATTTCAAAAAAGGAGAGTGAAACTGAAGGATTTACCCTACTTGCAAAGATGTATATAGTTTCATTTTAAAAATCTCCTTTTGTACAATTTAATATAGCTTTATTTTTTTCTCTCTAAAAGACTCTTGGTTTCTTTGTTAGGTTGAGTATTAGATGTTGTTGTTATTGTGCATAGTATTTTATTTTCCATTATATTTGCTGTTACTGGTATAGCATAATGCCATTACTAATATTTTTTTGTAAATTACTCATGTAGAGTAATACTATTCATTTTTCTCAGATTTGAGAACTTTGCTGAACCTTCTCACTTGTTCTAATGTGCTATTGATTTATTTTAGTGTTGTACAGTTATGCCATTGCACCCCAGCCTGGGCAACAAGAGTGAAACTTTGTCTCAAAAAAAAAAAAAAGTCTTCCAAAATGAGTCCTTGTTATATCACCTTAGATGGATAAGAGAAATGTAATAGTTTTTTCTGCTGTTGTCCATAATATATATATACTTACATATGCTCTAGATAGCTATTGACAGAGATATATAGGTAAATAATAGATGAATTCATAGATACATAGATAGATAGATAGAAACAGGCAGACAGAGACAACGGTAACGGTCTTTTTTCTTTCTTCTTTGTCCCTCTATAGTTCATACTTCAAAGAGCAGCCAGTGTAATCTTTCAAAATAAAATCAAGTCATTGCTTGGTTTAAAATACCTCGTAATTTTCCATCTTACTCTGAGTAAATTCTAAAGTTCTCATTGTGTCTCATAAGACTATATGTGTTCTTGCCCGTCTATCTCTATATCTCCTATCAGTCATCTCTTTCCTTATTCTTACCACCAAACTGGCCTTGCTGTTTCTGGAACATATTAAAAATGCGTTGAAATGTAATGGATACTCCAAACTCCTATCAAATACACTGCCTCTTCGTGGGACTTTTCCTCATTTACTTCGTGTCTCTGCTCCCAGGTTGCTTTGTCAAAGAGATCCTTTTGGACTATTCTATATAGAATGTACTTCTTTCCACTATCACTCTCTAGCTGTTATTTTGCCCTAATCTTCTCAAAAACATTTATATTCTTCCAGAATGCAACCTCAATAAAACCAAGAACTCTGTTTGTTTGGTTTACTATTGAATCCCCAGTGTCTTAAATGGTGATTGTAAAGCATTCGACACTCGGTACCTATTTCTCATGTAAATGACACAGTTATAGAAAACATTGAAGAGGTATTAACAACCTATGTGATAGGTTTTATGTTAAGTGTTTCAAATGTATGATACATGATCATGACAGGAATACCATGTCATGAAGAGAAACTGTTAGCTTGTAAGTGGCAAAGATAGGATTTGACCTTGAGTAGTCTGATTTCAGAGACTATGCAATTAATCATCATACCAAACTATCAAAGCATGAGAAATGTGCTTTGGTGTTTAAAGTAAAACGTTACTATCTCTTCTCTGAGGTTTTGATGTTTTTCATTCTTTCACATAAAAAGAGCAATGCAATTTACATTTACTTTTACCCTGGCTGAGAGACAGCCGGAAGTTTTGTTTGTTCTCTGGTCGTTAATTTTATCAATACCTTGGAATATATGCCTTCTCCGACATGCTAAAACTTGCTATTCCATATATTTTTTTTCCTGAATACAGTATGATGAAATAAAATTATAACTTAGGATCTCAGACCTGTCGATCTTGTATTTTGCCTTATTTATGATTTGCATTGCTATTCACTATACTCCATGGAATTCCAGGCTCAGATTTTTCTTCCTTGGTATTTTATGGTATAATCATGCATATTGCACTTAATTTTCTGCTTTTTGAACATTTTTCTACTTTAACATGTAATTTCAATTCTAATTTTATAAGGCATGTTTCTATTGCTTTTCATTTCATGTATAAACTCCAGTTTCCGGGAAGAATATGCAAAAGAATACTCATTAGCTGGACTTTATTCAAAAACCGACAGTATAATTTGGTCATAAAGTCCAGAGCTTATATTATACTGCTTTCTCTTTGAGATACTGAATATACAACAGACAATAGTCACACCATATATAAAAAGAGAACTCTGACTCTTATTCTGTAGCGACCGGTTCAGGAAGTGGAACAATAATCCCAGTAGCCACTGGCCCAAAGCAGCCAAGGCATGATCAATAACTGACATCATCTCTAATATTTGCCCCTACTTCCAACTTAGAACTAATGAGAGAAAGCCAAATATGCCTCCATAACTAATCATAGAGCATGCCCTTGATTGTAGTTGGCCTGCCTACAGCTTTTCCATGGCAACAGACTCCAATCAGAGCATACTTGTAGCCTTCTTTTTTTTCCATATAAAACTTAGCCACTTGTGTGCCCGGCTTTGAGTCTCTGCCAAACACGAGGAATGGTGTCTCACTCCATTGCTATATGGGAAACTCTGAATCAATAGCCTTTGCTTGTTCTCATTTAGGTGGATTTTGTTTATTTCCACAGTTCCTTTATTAGTACACTGACAATTTAATTTTAGTTATTTTTAGATTATATATCTAGAATGTATTAAAAACATGGACTTTCATTTATACATTGTATTTTTGATAGTTTAAATATAGAGGAGGCCGGGCGCGGTGGCTCAAGCCTGTAATCCCAGCACTTTGGGAGGCCGAGACGGGCGGATCACGAGGTCAGGAGATCGAGACCATCCTGGCTAACACGACAAAACCCCGTCTCTACTAAAAATACAAAAAACTAGCCGGGCGAGGTGGTGGGCGCCTGTAGTCCCAGCTACTTGGGAGGCTGAGGCAGGAGAATGGCGTAAACCCGGGAGGCGGAGCTTGCAGTGAGCTGAGATTCGGCCACTGCACTCCAGCCCGGGCGACAGAGCGAGACTCCGTCTCAAAAAAAAAAAAAAAAATATATATATATATATAGAGGAAGTGCAGTCAAGGATGCAGTCCCCCGGTCCTGGGCCAGGCATGCTCATGTGCTTTGCAGCATTCCTAGCACAGGTGCCTCCATTCAGAGACCTCATTATGAGGGGACTGAGGCTGGATATATTTTAGGTGCTTCTGCTGAAACCTTATCAGGGAACCTTGACTAAGATATTTTCTCCACTCTGATGTAATAGTTTCCACTCCTGACACATTCCCCTCACCTTCCTCCTGGCTACCTGGGTCTATAAAAAGACAGAAAGGTTTTCGTTGTTGTTTTCAGGATTATCAGCCATGAGATTATTCCTCTACCTGCCCTGCGTGTCATCTGACTGACCCTTGACCAGAGCCATTTTGTAGAAGAAAATGGAACACTGGGAGCTGGTACTTTTGTTTTTTTCTTTGCCCCTCACCTTCACTGTTAGTGTTATGGCTATTCATTGTTGAAGTGTTATGGGCTGAATTGCATCTCCTCCCTCAATTTATATGTTGAAGTCCTAACCACTAGTAACTCAGAATGTGATTGTCTTTAGAGGCAGGGTCTTTAAAAAGGTAATTAAAGATAAATGAGATCACTGGGATGGGCCCTAATCTGATATGACTGGTATTCCTACAGGAAGAGGAAATTAAGGTCAAACACCCACTGAGGGAGGAGTATGAAAGACAAAGGGAAAAGATGGCCATCCACAAGCCAAGGAGGCACCACTCAGAAGAAATAATCCTGCCAACACATTAATCTCAGAAGTATAGCTTCCGTAACTGTGAAAAACCAAATTTCTGTTGTTTAAGCCACTCAGTCTGTGGTGCTTTGTTATGACAGACCAAGCAAATGAATACACATGGTAAGTGAATAAAGGTTTGATTGTGACTTTTGGTTTGGCTCGCCCTAATTACCACCTCAACACCTGGCAGCTAAACTGCTTTTGTCTTAATCGTATAAATGGTGTCTTTGGAAGAACATTTTTTATGAAGTCATAATTTATGTTTTTACTTTTATATTTCATGTTTTATTTAGCCTATGTAAAATTTTTTTACAAGATCACAAATTTTTCCTGTCTTTTTCTTTTAGAAACTTTATAGTTTCTAGTTGCACACTTAGGAAAACTTTTCATTTGAAGTTAAATGTGTGCATGGTGTAAGATAGGGAGAATGCTATTTTTTTTTTTTTTTTAAGAGAGGATGTCACTCTTGCTCAGACTGGAGTACAGTGGTGACATAAGGCTTACTGCAGACTCGACCTCTGAGGTTCAGGTGATCTTTCCATCCCAGCCTCCCATGTAGCTGGGGCTACAGGTGGACACCCCCCATGCCCAGCTAATATTTGTACGTTTTGTAGAAACAGGGTTTCACCCTGTTGCCCAGGCTGGTCTTGAACTCCTGGGCTCAAGCGATCCACAAAGTGCTGGGATTACAGGCATGAGTCAAAGTGCTGGGATTACAGGCATGAGTCACTGTGCCCAGCCCTCAATCTTTATCCATACAAATTAAATTGAATAACTTTGGCACCTTTGTCAAAAATAAATTAACTTTACATGAGCAGGCCTATTTCTGTATGCTTCATTCTATTACATTGATCTACACATCTGCCTTTTTGCTAATAACAAATAGCTTTAATTTTTGTAGCTTTATTCTTGAAATCAGGCAGAATGATGCTTTCAACTTTTTCTTCTTATTTAGTATCATTTTCAGAATCAATTAATCGATTTGTGTAGGTGGAATTATATTTACTATATAGTTCAACTGAGATGGTTATCTTAACACATTGAGTGATTTAGTCCATGAATATTCTATATTACTCCATTTACTTAGGTCATCTTTATTTTTTCTCATTTATGATTTGTAATTTTCATTGTAGAGATCTTATACATTTTTTGTTAGGTTTCTTCCTATTTAATTTATATATTGTGTTGAAACAGTAAATAAACTTTTAAATACTTTATTTTACAATAGTTTGACACTAGTCAATAAAAATACAACTTTTTTTTTGTATTTGACGTTCTACCCTTGGACTTTGACACATTCCTTTATATGTTCTAGTAGTTTTTTATTTGCTTGTTTGTTTTTATATTCCATAGAATTATTCTACTTAAATGATTATACCATCTATAGAAGGTTTACTTCTTCCTTTCCTGTTTCTATGTCTTTATTTTACACTTTATTGTGAAAATTACAACCCCCACCCCAGAAAAAAATTTGAATAGGAGTGGTAAAAGTAGGCATCATTTCCATTTTCCTGATTTCAGAAGGAAATGAGTCAGCGTTTCCCCACTAAAAAAATAAAGTCTGTAGGTGTTTCTTAGATTCATTTTATTAGGTTGAGGAAGAAGGTGTCTATTAATGCTAATTTGTTGAGTGTGTATTGTAAATGAGTGTTGCCCTTTTTCTCAAATTTTATGTATATATTTAAGTGAATGAAGATTTTTATCCTTTATTTCATTAATATTGTTAATTAAATCAATTAATATTTATTATTATTTCATTATAACAATATTATACAATATAATATCATTAATATTGTTAATTAAATCTATTAATTTGTTAATTAAGTCAATTTTGAATATTAAGCTGATCTTGTATTCCAGAGATAAACTCTATATGGTCATGGTATATTATCCTTTTAAGCAGTGGTGATTTTTAATTTCAGTTTTCACGTGTTCACTACTAATACAGTCATCCCTCGGTATCCATAGAGGACTGGTTCCAGGACCCCTTCAAAATCTACGAATGCTTTAAATCATCTCTAGATGGTACAGTGTAAATGCTATGTAAGTAGTTGTTACTTACATAGTTTAGACCAGTGGTCTCCAACATTTTTGGCACCAGGAACTGGTTTCAGTTTCATGGAAGACAATTTTTCCATGGATGTGGGTGGGGGGTGGGGGTGGATGGTTTCTGGATGAAACTGTTCCACCTCAGATAATCAGATCATCAGGCATTATACTCTCATAGTTGTGACCTAACTGACATTTTGTAGATTTTATAAAATCAAGAAGGAGCCTTTTAGGTTGCCTGTTAAGTTATTTTAACTTTAAATTAAGCTTAAGTTTTACTTTGTTATAATCATTTATTGGACCACTTGGCAATTTTGGAAACATTCTTTAGTTTGCTCTCAAGTCTCAAACCTCTGGGGATATAAAACTTGTGGTAAGTATGTATCTGCTAAGCGTTTAGCAGCTCAGATAAGTTGACAAGAATGCTAACACACCCATAATACAGAATTTCTCCAAATATAAGATAATAAACATGTTTAAATTAACATAAATCAATTTTAGTTCATATTATAAAAAGATATGGGATGCAATATTGATGAGAACATGTAAGTTAATTGGGAAGTCCTATGTAATTATCTTGTTCCTCTATTAATTCTATTTATAAGCTTTTCTTTTTTATGCTTTTTCCCTCTCCTTTCATTAACTCAATTCCTAAACATGGTGTATTAGGGTAATAATAATGACTTAATTCTGACAGTTTTTCTGTGTACTTTACCCTTTTTCACAGTCTAGCAAAACAGAAAGATTCCAATTGATTAGTATATAGTATTAAGCTATTAGTATTCTGAAATTAGTGGTGTCATATCTCATGGAATACTATTTTCTGTCCTATGTATCTTACCTAGTTATTAAATATAGTGATATATATATATAACATTATATATATATAAATATAATATAAACTGTTGAGTGGCACACAAATATAAGCTGTAAGTATTTCAGTGAAATATGAACACAATACCACTCAGGCATTGTTATATGGAAATTTAAGATACATGCCTCAATTCATAAATAAATGATGCCTTGATTTTTAATATCCAAATATTAGTGAAAGAATGTGATTCCAGGTTTGTAGTTAACATATCACTGTGGAATAGTTGTGTAGTTTCTCCAGTATCATTTTTTTGCATCAACAGTATGAACTTATTATGTTTCTTTCTCTATATCATTAAAGAATACTCCAGAATCTCTGTCTACATTGGGAAGTAGAAATTAATTGCCTGCGGTAGCAGAAATGGACTGCATTTTGTCACTCACCTGCTGTCAGTGACCTAAGTGAAATGAGATAGTTTCTTGGTAATGAATTCAAAAGCAAAGCTCTTAAATGTTTTCCACAGAAATGTTAGTATGCCCTTCTCAGTATAATATAGCTAATACGGTGGCAACCTAATTTCCCAGAGAGTATTCACTTTAACCATACCAGCTGCTAGGCTCTACCAAGAGCTACAATTTTGATTTTAAATACTGATAGTAATTTTTGTAAAGAAGTAAATTGCTTTATTTATTACTGAGGTTGCTTGTCTCATTTATTGAAACACTTTATTACAGCTGGAGAATGCAGCTACTTTTTTTTTCTTATATCACAATCAAAGATAAATCATAGGAGAAATACATTAGAGAATAAATAGTTTATCAACTGTTTGAAATTGGCTGTCAGCAAATTAGAAATATGTAATTTTCAAGAATTAAATATATAATTTGAATCAAGATATGCTGATAATGATTAATTATCCTAATTGTGTTATATTACTTTGAAACTTTTGTTATTTTGGTTAAAGACAAACAAAATACTCATATTTCAAACTTTTAAATAAAGTTGAAGATTGTCAGTTTTGGAACTTTATTTGTAGTCATCTACAAAAGATGATCTGATGTAAAATTTATTTAAGCATACGTAATTGTATCAAGCCTGGCACATAGTAGTGACTGGAAACTTGAGAACATAAAATATGATGGTTGCTGTTTATATGATGAACCAGTCAGGAACATCAAAAAGTGATTTATCTAAACCTCACTTCTCAAGTCATAAATAAACTAAACTCATACATGTTTATTTTGTTTTGTTTATTTATATACGTCATTTCAGTTGTTTTCTAAGTCTGGTATGTTTAGGTTTAGTGGGCTCCAGCTCAAAGGGAATTTATGCACACAAGAAAAGTATATAATACCTCTTCCCCTTCTATCCATGACAGAGTAATGGGTTAAATTTACCTTCCCTCCTTATGTAAAAGTAAGATCAAAAGACAGAAAAATATATGTGAAATAATTATCTTCATTATTGCATTAATTATTGCATTGAACAAAATGCAATTTAGGATGATGATTCTTTGAGAAGAGTAAAACAAAGGTAAGTCCTGTAAATTCTTTCGAATTATTACCTGAAATCAATTTTCTCACTGCAGTGCAAGAAAGGGAATGCAAATAAAGCCTGACACATCACTGAGTTAAGGAAACAGAGCTTGGTGTTTTGAGTAGCAGAGTGCCAGAGAGCTGGGATTGGGAGAGATTGAGAGAGAGAATTCTAAAGATCTTCAGAGAGATCCCTTTAACTCTTTGACCAGTTGGGTACTGATCTGTACAGGTCTATGTATGCCTGAAAAGATACCATTGAACACCAGGGAAAGAATCATTAGAAAACAGTAAGCCAAACAATTCCTAGATTCCACATACAAAGAATAGTTTGGGACCAGCTCTCTTCCTGGTAGGGCAGCTGCAGCTGGCACTAGGATGCAACTGCTGTGGTCGAAGCCTATGGCATTTCTCGTGGACTTGAGCAATGCCTCTGCACAGTATCTGGACAACTTCCTATGTTAGTCCGGAGGCCCATGGGGATAGAAGGGGCTCTCCTATAGCTAGAATTGTAAAGGTCTTTGGCCGGAGTGCGGAGCCTCAGGAATCTCTCATTTATTCAGCCCTTCCCTGTGTCAGGGAGCCTCTCCTAGCTCGATGCTGGTTCCAACTCAGTGTGCTGCTTGGCTTCACTTTTCTCCGCGTCCCATGATTTCTGTTGCTTCTTTGATGAATTCCAGTTTTCTCTCTTAGAAAATCAACTTGAAGTGTTAATATTTCCTTGTTCATTTGATTCTTCTCTGTGAGAGTGTACCCACGAGCTTCTTACAGTCAGCTATCTTGAACCAGAACAATTTTTTCTTATTCATTGGTTTCTCATGTCTCTGAACTTTTTATGCATATCAATTTTAGATCAAAAGCTTAACACCAAATTACACATCTGTCTTAAATATCTCATTGACTTTTAAAAAACAGCATTCTGAAAAGATATAATTAGACTATAATTATAATGTATAATTAATGTAAACTTTTTGCCAATTATATGTTTTCCTCAGAAACCTTGCTTTCTGCAAAAGCATGCACCAAAATTAACAGGTATTTTAGAGGAAATAGATTTAGAAGCCTACTCAAAACCTAAGTAACTTTGTTACTAGAGCCCTTACAATAATAATTCTCCAGATCTGTCATTAAAATATATATCTTTATGTTTCTTTTTTGTATAATAATACTCTTCATATTCTTATATATTATAAACCTATGCTCATAATATTCATATTTTAATCATGCTATATTATTAAATGAATAAAAGGCTAACCATAGAAATCTAATTATATATATACAATATATAACAATTTAAATGGTTTAGTTTTCTTTGAAACTGACATGCAACTGGATTATAATTTATTTAAACTCATATATTGGAAATTATATATTGTTTTCAATTTAAAACTGTAGCATGATACACATTCTTGTATATACATTCTTTATGTATTTGTCTTATTAAGTTTTATAGGTGTAATTTGTTTAAACTTAAACCATGGACAAGATAAAATTTTGTGAAGTCTGAGTCATAATATGACTGTGGAACCATTACCACAATTACAACAAACATCTCTATCATGCCAAGCATTCCTTACATACCTTTGCAACCTATTTCTTTCTCTGCTCCTGGCTGCACACAAGCCTCTTGTCACTATGTATGTTTTAATTTTCTGGATTTTTATATAAGTGAAATCATGGAATATGCACTACTTTTGTCTATTTCATTTCACACAAGAAAATAATTTAGAGATTCATCCATGTTGTTGCACTTATTAGTAGTAATTCATTTCCTTTTTATTGTTGTATCATGTATCATCACATAGACATACCATCATTTTAAACCCATTTTCCTGTTAAACCTTTTATTATATGCTTGTTGGCCATTCATGAATCTTTTATTTGCAAAGTGTCTGTTAAAATATTTTGCCTACTTCTAAGAAAGCTTCTCTTACACTAGATGACAGAGAATTTCTCTAATATTTTTCCAGAAATTTTCTAGTTTTAGCTTTTACATTCAGATCTATGATCCATTTTGAGTAAAGTTTTATATATTATGTAAGATAAGAGTTGGTATTCAGATTCTTTTGGCCATATTGATATTTATATGAATAAATTTAAGAGTAAATTTTGTGGTATCGATTTATTTGTTTTCTATATATGACTAGCTAACTATCTCAACTTGTCTGTGGACTTAATTAAATATCTGACTACTATTGAACTATGCTGTCACCAAGGTGCAAACTGCTCAGGGATTGAAAGCCTGTGATATTTGAACTATGAGCTATTGAACTATGAAGTGTGTTGAACTATGTAGTGGCAAATGTAGCTGCAAATAAAGGACTTCCAAATTTTGAGTTTTTTTCTTCCTGTTACCACAGAATCATAATGTAGTGGCTGACTCCCGCTCCCCAAAAAATTCTCCCCAAATTAACTCAGTTAGGCAGCCTTGTGTTTGTATTCTTTTACTTCATCTTTGCTCTAAACACTTCCAAAATGGTGTGAGAGTAGTAAATGTTTCTTTTTCTCACTCACAACTCTATTCAAGTTAGCCAGAATTGCCTTCTTTTCTAGATTTGGTATATAACCTCTTCCTGATAAACTATTCAGGAAATTTTCAAATCTTCCTTAACATCTTTTCCTAGTCTTTCATATTCAGTATTATAAAAAGCTTTCATAAATACTATTTTTAAAAGGTTCTACTACTAGTCATACAGAATTATATTTTCATTTATATTAATCTATTTTTGGCTTGGTATGATAACTTAAAATTGTAACAGCTATCATATGCTAACAGTAACAGAATTTATCCTTTATTGATTTAGTGCTTACTTCATGTAATGCTTATGGACTAACTTGAATGAGAATATGTTGCTAATAGATCTCACATTTTATTAGACTCTAACTTGTCACAGGGTTTTTAAATGTGTTGGCTTTGAATATTTATTATGAATTAATTAGAAGAGAGTTTTGAAGCATGATTTGCACCTATGAAATCTTGAAAGTGAGGATAAATTATTAACATTGTCTTTTTGTTACATAGAATTTTTAGTTTGTTTAAATATTAATAATCTTACTTTCAGTGCAATGAATTAAATTTTAATTAGTTTGTGTAAATGAGTTAACCATATTGACATTGTGCTATAGTAAACATCAGCAATGCGCTTATCACCTAATATGCTGTATTAATAATTAAAGATGGACTTCCAGTTTATTCAAAACATAGCATATAAGCATAACCTTTAGCAGTTCACAAATCAGTTTAGAATGTGACAATTTGATGAAAGATACCTAGACTATCCAATAAATTCATCAGAAAATGAAAGGGTTTTTTTGGTTTATTTTGTCTTTGTGGTGTTTACTTCACTTGGAAAAAAGATATTTATAAAATTCTGACTGTAAATCCAGAAACGTATAAAAAAAGCTCCTAAATTTTTCCCACTTTATGTGGTTGTATAACCTATTGTTTGAGGGAGCATTACAACTAAGAAGCTAGAAAGCTGTGTAAGCTGGAAATACAAATGAAATTCCTGTTTCAGAATTTACCTACTCAAATGCATACTGAAAGAAATGCAACTTGCAAGTATGCATTGTTATATAATTCTTTTAGTAAAATTGTTAAATTTAGCATAATTTCAAGCATTTCTGTGGTTAATGATGTTTGAAAGTTTTGCCATTAAAACATATTATTTAACATTAAAAATCATACTATTTAACATTAAAAACCATATGAAAATAAATGATAAATAAGAAATGATGATTTCCATTCTATCAAAAATTTAATTTTATTTATTAATTTTATAATCACAAATACTTTACAAAAGAAAACAATAAGTGATACTCAGAGTTAACATAATTGTTCTGATTCCCGATAATTCATTTCAGACTTCATGCAAATTTATAAATGTTTCTTTATATCTTGATATGTGGCCTCCAGATTCTTTTTAACAGTGTTGATATAATGGTCATTTATGTTCTGATTTTCATTAGTATTTAGCCATATTTTTATTATAAAAGATATAACATATTTCATTTTCTGAGAATTTTTTATTGTAATTTCTACAGAACTGGTTTCATATTTTAAAATTATGTAGTTTGGTACATTAGATATGCTTTTAAGGTACTTTTCTATTATGCGTTGCCTACATTAGTCATATCACTTTTTACAAAGTATTGTGATTATCTGTTAATGTGTCTTTCCTGTGTATTATAGTGAGCCAAAGCTACAAGTATTCTACTTATTCTTGTATCACCTCACTGTGCACAGTGCCTGAGACATAGTAGAAGCTCAGTAAATATTTCACATAATCTCCTTCAGCACATTAAATAACATTATAATGTAAGTCCAAAATCCTATGTGGGATTCTGTTTAGCTTTTAACTTAGTTTTTGAGATCATAAGCATAGCACTTGTAGTTCTTAAGTACTGGAGTTAAAAAGTCATTACCACTCTCTTATCTCTCTCACATCTGATCCTTCTAGGTGCAAATGGTAGTATTCTGTAAGGAAGCCACTGTTCCCACTAGGAGTAACTTATTCCATCAACATAACCCTTTTCTATGTTTTCTGGAGGAAAAAAAGAACTGGTTAAATCTTTTAGTTATGTATAAACTGACATAAAGGATTAACGAAGTGTAACTGATATGACCCTTCCCTAAGTGTATTTATTTATCATTTCTTTTATCACCAAAACTCTTACAAGTCTCCAAATTTGAGGTTTCACTTCACATGAAAAGATCATAAGATTTTTCTGCAGTAGTTCCCTTAGCTGTCATTAAGTGCCTTTGAATGTAAAATTGCATATCTGTTAATTCTCCTATTGATCTAAAGAGACCTGGGTGTCTTAGATGAACCCCCATGAACCCTCATTTTTTTTCAACGTGACATTATGGGTTATTTTAATTCTCCAGAGGAGAAGTGAGACATGTGAGGTTGCATGGAAATTTAGGTCATGCTTTTATTTGATCAATTTTAAGATTACTTTGTATCAGGTTTTCCTAAATGGTTTATACACGTTAAATCATTTAACCAGTGTACCTCTTACATCCTCCCCAAATCACCTATCTGCTGTCACTTTCTTAAAATTTCAGTAAGAACTTTGGAAATAAGATGTCTCTTAGAAATTCCAAATGTGTTGATTTTATTTCACCAAAGTAAAGAAGATAGTTATCTTATGGATTATCATAAATAATCTCCTTCACAAAAATTGATTTCACTATAATTTTGAACTTTTGGAAGTGTAATTAGCATTCCTATAAGTGCAACAGCATAAAAACATGTAATTAAGAGAACAAGATTTTAAAAATAATATTGGAAAATGTATAATTTACGTAGAAAAACTTCATATGACTAATTTAAATTAGTTTGTTGCAAATAAAGTCTCAGATATTATTAAAATGATGAGAAGTTTGAAGAGATTAGTGACTTTGACACAAACACTTCCATGACATTTCAATGTAAACATTTAGAAACAATTTTTAAAAGATGACTTTGTCTTTGGCTAGCAGGTTGATACTGCCTCAAAAAATAAGCTTGGAAGTGTTCGTGGTTCTACTAGTTTAAAAAGAGTTTAAGAAGGATTGTTGTTAATTATTTTTTGAATGTTTTGTAGGATTCATCCATAAAGCCATAGGTCCTGAGCTTTTTTTGTTGTTGGGAGGTCGTTAATTAATAATTAAAATTCACTTGTTATTATCTGTTTTGGCTTTCTAGTTCATCTTAATTCAGTTTTGGTAGGTTGTATGCTTCTGGGAATTTATTCATTTTTTATAGGTTTTCTAATTTGTTTGTATATGAGTGTTACTAATAATTCCTTATGATTATTTTTGTTTCTTTGGTATCTGTTGTAATGTTGCCTGTTTTGTCTCTGATTTTGTTTATTTGAATCCTCTCTCTTTTTTCTTAGTATAGGTAAGAATTTGTTGATTGTGTTTATTTTTTCAAAAAACTCTTAGTTTTATAATGTTCTTTTCTTTTTTTTTTTTTATTATACTTTAAGTTCTAGGGTACATGTGCATAACGTGCAGGTTTGTTACATATGTAT
>NW_012114633.1:7606908-7671256 GCF_000951035.1 Colobus angolensis palliatus
TTCAAAATGCAGAAATCACCGGTCTTCTGTGTCCTTCGCGCTGGGAGTTGGAGACTGCAGCTGTTCCTATTCGGCCATCTTGCTCCGCCCCCTACCCTTCCTTTAGTGCTATAAAACAGGGATCCAAAGAACCATACATTGATTTTATAGCTCGGTTACAGGAGTCTCTTAAAAAGATGATTGCAGATTGGGCTGCTCAGGATATAGTGTTGCAGTTATTAGCTTTTGACAATGCTAATCCCGATTGCCAGGCAGCTCTGTGACCTATCAGAAGGAAAGCACATTTAGTTGATTATATCAAGGCTTGTGAGGGTATTGGAAGTAATCTGCATAAAGCTACTTTGTTGGCACAGGCAATGGCAGGACTGAGAGTGGATAAAGGAAATACTCCATTTCCTGGAGATTGTTTTAACTGTGGGAAACATGGTCATACTAAAAAAGAAGGTAGAAAAAATCTGAGAGTCAGGCTGCCAGAGAGGTGAAAAAAGAAAGCTGCTGATCCTGAAATATGTCCAAAATGTAGAAAAGGAAAATATTGGGGTAATCAGTGTTACTCTAAGTTTGATAAAGATGGGAACCCAATTTTGGGAAATGCCATGAGGGATTGGTAGGCTATTAATCATTGCCTCAATTTCAGGACTTGTTATTGGTCTATTCAGGGATTCGACTTCTTCCTGGTTTAGTCTTGGGAGGGTGTATGTGTCCAGGAATTTATCCATTTCTTCTAGATTTTCCAGTTTATTTGCAGAGAGTTGTTTATAGTATTCTCTGATGGCAGTATGTATTTCTGTGAGATCAGTGATTATATCCCCTTTATCATTTTTTACTGTATCTATTGATTATTCTCTTTTTTTCTCTATTAGTCTGGCTAGTGGTCTATCTATTTGTTGATCTTTAAAAACAATCATCTCCTAGATTCATTGATTTTTTGAAGGGCTTTTTGTGTCTCTATCTCCCTCAGTTTTGCTCTGATGTTTGCTACAAAGACAAAAAATTACCTAGAGGTACAACTTACAAGGGATATGAAGGACTTCTTCAAGGAGAATTACAAACCACTACTCAAGGAAATATGAGAGGACACAAACAAATGGAAAAACATTCCATGCTCATGGATAGGAAGAAGCAACATCATGAATGTCTATAAATTATTTTGGCCATACTGCCCTAAGTAATTTATAGACTAAATGTTATTCCCATCAAGCTACCATTGACTTTCTTCACAGAATTGGGAAAAAAACACTTTAAATTTCATATGGAGTCAAAGAAGAGCCCACAGAGTCAAGACAATCCTAAGCAAAAAGAACAAAGCTGGAGGCATCACGCTACCTGACTTCTAACTATACTACAAGGCTACAATAACCAAAACAGCATGGTACTGGTACCAAAATAGAGATATAGACCAATGGAACAGAACAGAGACCTCAGAAATAACACCACACATCTACAACCATCTGATCTTTAACAAACCTGACAGACACAAGCAACGAGGAAAAGATTCCCTATATAATAAGTGGTGTTGGGAAAACTGGTTAGCTATATGCAGAAAGGTGAAACTGGATCCCTTCCTTACACCTTATACAAAAATTAACTCAAGATGGATCAAAGACTTAAATGTAAGACCTAAAACCATAAATACCCTAGAAGAAAACTTAGACAATACCATTCAGGACATAGGCATGGGCAAAGACTTCATGACTAAAACACTGAAAGCGATAGCAACAAATGCCAAAATAGATAAATGGGATCTAATTAAACTAAAGAGCTTCTGCACAATAAAAGAAACTATCATTGGAGTGAAGAGGCAGCCTACAGAATGGGAGAAATTTTTTGCAATCCATTCATCTGACAAAGGGCTAATATCTAGAATCTACAAAGAACTTAAACAAATTTACGAGAAAAAAACAAACACCTCCATCAAAAAGTGGGTGAAGGATATGAACAGACACTTCTCAAAAGAAGACATTTATGCAGCCAACAGACATATGAAAAAAGGCTTATCATCACTGGCCATTAGAGAAATGCAAATCAAAACCACATCGAGATACCATCTCACACCTGTCATTATGGTGATCATTAAAAAGTCAGGAAATAACAGATGCTGGAGAGGATGTGGAGAAATGGGAACACTTTTACACTGTTGGTGGGAGTTAAAATTAGTTCAACCATTGTGGAAGACAGTGTGGAGATTCCTCAAGGATCTAGACCTAGAAATACCATTTGACCCCACAGTGTCCTCACTGAGTATATACCCAAAGGATTATAAGTCATTCTAATATAAAGACACATGCACATGTATGTTTACTGTAACACTGTTGACAATAGCAAAGACTTGGAACCAACCCAAATGCCTATTAATGATAGACTGGATAAAGAAAATGTGGCACATATATACTATGGAATACTAAGCAGCCATAAAGAAGGATGAGTTCATGTCCTTTGCAGGGACATGGATGACACTGGAAACCATCATTCTCAGCCAACTAACACAAGAACACAAGGACATTTTTGAGCAATGTCCACTGCTTTTCCAGCCTGAGTTCCCAGTTAGACAAACACCACATGTTCTCACTCTTAAGTGGGTGTTTAACAATGAGAACACTTGGATACAGGGAAGGGAACATCATACACTAGGTCTGTTGGGGGGTAGGGGACTAGGGGAGCGATAGCATTAGAAGAAATACCTAATGTAGATGATGTGTTGATGGGTGCAGAAAACCACCATGGCACATGTATATCTGTGTAACAAATGTGCACTTTATGCACATGTACCTCAGAACTTAAAGTATAATTTTTTTAAAAAAGAGAAATCTGCTGACAATCTTATTGAGAATTCCTGTGACATGTCACTACTCTCTTACTGCTTTCAAAATTCTCATTATCTTTTGAAAATATAATTATAACACCTCAATGTGGTTCTCTTTGAGATCATCTTAGAGTTTATTGACCTTGGATGTTTATATTCACATCCGTCATCATATATGGGAAGTTTTCAGACATTCTTCAAATATTCCTTCTCCTCCTTTCCCTGTCTTTTCCATTTGGAACTCACAAAATGAATTGATCCACTTGGTGGTGACCTACAGGTTCCTTAGGTTCACTTCACTTTAATTTTTTAAATCTATTCCTCAGACTAATTAATTTTCATTGTTCCATCTTCAAGTTTGAGGTTTTTTTCTTCTGCCTGCTCAAACCCATTTTTGAATCTCTCTAGTAAATGTCTTATTTAGGTTATTGTAATTTTTGCCTCTAGAATTTTTGTTTTCCGTTAGGCTTTCTATGTCTTTTATTCATATTTTGATTTTTTTCATACATCAGTTTTAACTTTATATCTTTGAGCATCTTTAAGAATGTTGTTTTTAAGTGTTTTTCTAGTATATTTGCTGTCAGGCCTTTTTATATAACAATTTTTATTTTTTTTTCCTTTGAATGAGCCACACTTTCAAGTTTCTTTGTATGCCTTGTGAATTTTCACTGGAACTGGACATTTGAATCTAAGAAATGTGGTAATTCTGGAAATCACACTATCCCCTTCCTGGTTTGCTGTTTTTAGTTATTTTTTTAATTGTGGCTTTCTGTATCCAAAGGATCCGCCTGAGATGTAAACTTAAGGTCTTCTCAGGTCTCTTCCGAGACTGCACCTTTTCCTGAGCATGTGTGATCACTTTATTTTTTTCTTTGTATATGCATTGCTTTCTAATGTCTAGTGTTTAATGTCTAGCTCCCAAAAAGGGAGAAAAATTTAAGGAGATGAAAGAGACATCAGTCCTTCAAATCTTGGAAATTACTTTAACTGGAAAGTGAAGTCGTTTTCACAATGCAAGAAGCGGCAACAATTACCACCCACCTCTGTCTGTACCTCTTTAATGAGATTCAGCAATCAGTGATCAGAGATGACACTCACAAAACTTGGAGGAAATGGTCCTTCTTGTGAGCCTGTGCTCCCACAAGGTGTGTGAAGACTCCTCCAAGAACATGAGCACAGCTTCCTGCCACCAGGATGGGAATTCAAATAGGTAGCTTCTACTGTGCTAAGAAATTGAAATTAACTGCAATTTAGCATCCATGCCTTATTCTAAAATATATCAACTTTCAGTCAATGCCAGAGTTCCAAAATAGTTACATCAGCCATATTCTACCAGTAAAATTGTTGTTTAGGTGAGGTGAGAGACTTCTTGTGCTTTCTACTCTACCTATTTTCCAGAATCTTGTCTTTGGCTTTTGACATTTTAATTATAGTGTGTCTTGGTGTGAGTATCTTTGAGCTTATTCTAGTTGAGTTCTTGGAGCTTTTTGGATTTACAGATTTATGTCTTTTGGCAAATTTATAAGTTTTTAAAATTATTTCTTCCTATATTATTTTTCCTCCTTATACTCTTTGGTCTCTTGATGGTTTTTCTTAGGTCCTTTAGGCTCTGTTTACTTTTCTTCATTATTTTTTCTTTCTCTTTCTCAGAATAAATAATTTCAATTGTTCTGTCTTCAAGTTCATTGATTATTTCTTCTGTGTGTTCAAACTCTGCTACTGGATCCCTCTAGTAATTTTTTCTTTTAGTTATGGTATATTTCAGCCTCAGAATTTCTATGTGATTTCCTTTCTACTACTGTGGTAACATATACATTACATAAAATTTTCCATTTTTATCATTTCAATGATTTTAAATCATTTAAACATTTGAAATCATTAAATCATTTTAAATCATTAAATCATTCTAACTTAATGTTCCCTAACATTAAGTATATTCCCTAACATTAAGTATATTCCCTAACATTAAGTTCTCATTCCAAAGAGAAACACTGTGCTCATTACACAGTAACTTCCCATTCCTCCCTCTCTCCAACTGTACTTTCTAGTTTTTCCTACTTTTTTGTTTTCTACTTTTTATTTCTCCTTTCTTTTTCTATAAAGTTGTCTACTCTATGTACTCCATGGAAGTGGAACAACATTTTTTCTTTTGTATCTCCTTTTCACTTAGCATAATGTTTTCCAGCTTCTTCCTTTTTGTAAAATGTATCAGAATTTCATTGCTTTTTAAGACTGAATTTAAGACTCCATTGGGTTTCTCTCTCTCTCTCTCACACACACACACAAACAAAAAAAAACATTTTATCTATTCATCTACTGATAAAAAATTTGGGTTTCTTTCACATTTATCTTTGTGAAAAATGTTGCTATAAACATTGGTGTACTATTATACGTTTAAATCCCTGCAGTTGATTATTTGGGGTGTATACTGAGAAGATAAAATAATAGATTATGTAGTCATTCCATGTTTAATTGTTTGAGGAACCTCCAAACTTTTCCACAGTGAATGTTTACTTTCTTTTTATCATTTTATCTCTTTATTAATATTTGTATTATTTTCTTGATTTATTTTATTCTTTATGTATTTTTTTAGTTATTTTAGTATTTTTTAAATAGTTGTTTTATAGTATTCGTATAATTAACCCAAAGTATAAACTTCCTTAGGCATGGCTTCTAGTTATTTATTTTGTTCCTTTAAATGAGCCATACTTTCCTGCTTCTTTGTATTTGTTGTGATTTTTGTAGTTGTTGTTGAAAACTGGGCATAATAATATTATGTGGTAACTATGGAAATCAGATATTCCCCTTTTCCTGGAGTTGTTTTTCGACTGCTGAAGGCTTTAGTGGTCTATTTGTTTAGTGTCTTGACAGCGTATTTGACAGTGTA
The DNA here is from genome assembly GCF_000951035.1 of Colobus angolensis palliatus. Lineage (NCBI taxonomy): Eukaryota > Metazoa > Chordata > Mammalia > Primates > Cercopithecidae > Colobus > Colobus angolensis. The sequence goes on from NW_012114633.1 coordinate 7,612,599, forward strand.
TTTTTGTAAAGACTCTTCCTTGTGTGATCACTGAAGTATCCGTTCCTGGTATTCAGTTAGAGTTTTCACAGAGATTTCCTTGAACTCCAGTATTTAAAGAACAGAAACAAAACAAACAAGCAAACAAGGAAATAACTAAAAATATATCTCCTAATCTGTGCTTATTGGATCTGTGCTAGGAAACTCCTTCAGTTCTTAGCTAGGTTTGCACAGAGGCAAAGGAAAAACCTGAGGTAAAAATCTTAGGTTATTTTTGTTCTTTTCTGAATGTAGGTCTTCCCCTATACATGTGTATGGCTTTCTAAGTTCCCCCACATAGAAGATGTGGGCATCTTGATTTCTTAGAAGATTTTCTCCCCAGGTTTTTTTTTTCCTGGTTCTTTGGTTATTTTATGCCTCATGCATCTCCAGGTTGTTATTTGGTTTGCAGTGTTTTTGAGCAATGTCCACTGCTTTTCCAGTCTGAGTTCCCAGTTAGACAAAACAGAAACAAGTACCTTGCTTCAGCTGTTCATGTGGCACACAGAAAGTTGAGAACAGACGTACACAGTAATTTTAGAATAAGATCTGCTATGCTCTCTCAAAAAGGCCCAGCACTGGAATGTGGACTCCTTTGTTCAAGACTGCTACTGGGTTGAGAAAAGGGTTTGGGAAAGGGCAAATAAATATATCACAAATCTTTCCTATGTTTCTTGATTCAGTGTTTGATTAATTGCTGTAAACTTTTGACTGTTTTCCAGAGTTCTGAAAAAGTTGCTTCTGACATTTTTTTTCTTATTTGTCAATATTTCTGTGGGATGATAAGAGCTTGGAGCTGCCTACTCCACCATTATGCAGCAATATTAACTGAGGTTTTAGTTTATTTCTTTTACAAAAATGACTACCAAGTCTTCTGATTTTATGTCTGCATCCATTTTGATTGGCTACTCTCAAAGTAAGAAAGAATTTTGAACTAGAAATTTACCTACAAATTAAATCTTGATCTAACTCTTCTTTATCTTTTCTTTTTTTTTTTTTTTTTCTGTTTTTTGAGATGGAGTCCCCAAGTTGGAGTGCAGTGGCATGATCTCTGCCCTCTGCAACCTTTGCCTCCTGCGTTCAAGTGATTCTCCTGCCTCATCCTCCTGAGCAGCTGGGATTACAGGCACCCACCAACATGTGCAGCTGATTCTTTCTGTATTGTTAGTAGAGATGGAGTTTTACCATGTTGGCCAGGCTGGTCTTGATCTACTGACCTCAAGTGATCTGCCCTCCTTGGCTTCCCAAAGTCCTGGGATTACAGGCATGAGTCACCGTGCCCAGCCCTAACTCTTCTTTTTCTAACTCAAAGTATATTTTAGCAGAATGCTCATATGCCTTTTCAACAATATATTCAATAAGTAAATCACTAAAGAAATCAACATTTGAACTACACAAACTAATTTTGGTAATGGAATTTTATCAGGGGAACCCGCTCCCAATATTTCAATGTAGGTTCTTTCTATTTTCCATAAATGTCGGCCAGCTGAGAAATAAAGATAAAGACTACAAAGAAAGGAATGTTATAGCTGGGCCACCAGCGGTGACATCACATATTGGTAGGCCCATGATGCCCACCTGAGCCTGAAACCAGCAAGTTTTTTATTAAGGGTTTAGGGGGTGTAAGAACAGGGAGTAGATCACATGCTTCAAGAGCAAAAAGGAGAACTACTGATAAGGGTCTATGTTCAGCGGTGCATGTATTGTCTTGATAAACATCTTAAACTGCAGAAAACAGGATTTGAGAGCAGAGAAGCAGTCTGACCACAAATTTACCAGGGCAGAGTTTTTCCCCACCCTAGTAAGCCTGAGGGTACTGCAGGAGACCAGGGCATATCTCAATCCTTATCTCAACCACATCAGACAGACACTCCCAGAGCAACCATTTATAGACCTCCACCCAAGAATGTATTCCTTTCCCAGGGCATTAATATTAATATTCCTTGCTAGAAAAAGAATTTAAAGATATCTCTCCTACTTGCACGTCTGTTTATAGCTCTCTGCAAGCAGAAAAATATGGTTCTTTTTGCCCAACCCCACAGGCAGTCAGACCTTATGGTTGTCTTCCCTTGTTCCCTAAAAATCGCTGTTATTCTGTTCTTTTTCAAGGTGCACTGATTTCATATTGTTCAAACACATATTTTACAGTCAATTTTTACAGTTAACACAATTATCACAATGGTCCTGAGGTGATGTACATCCTCAGCTTACGAAGATAACAGGATTAAGAGATTAAGGTAAAGACAAGTGTAAGAAATTATAAAAGTATTATTTGGGAACTGATAAATGTCCATATTAAAATGAAATCTTCACAATTATGTTCATCTGCCATGGCTCCAGCCAGTCCCTCCATTCAGGGTCCCTGAATTCCTGCAATAGAATTTGAACCTTCACTAGTATTATTTTAAGGCCATAATCTGTACCATTCATATAATATTAAGCTTATTCATGGGTTCCAAATTATTATAGTACAGAAATCAGCACAGGCTAATCTTTCCTGTCACTTGTCTTTAATCAACCTAAGAATAATTTTTATATTTTTAAATTATTGAAAAAATCAAAATAAAAATACTATGTTATGACATATAACATTAAATGAGATTCCAATTTCAGTGTTTATAAAGTAAGTTTTATTGAATCACATCCACATCCATTTGCTTATGTGTTGTATATGGTTGGTTTTATGCTACAATAGCATAATGGAGTAGATTTGACAGAGAATCTACAGACCTAAAATGTCTACTTTCTAGCCTTTCACACAAAATATTTTCCAGTTCGTTTTAGTAAAACATATAAAGAATCAACAACCTAAGAAATAATTTCAATTTTATGAATCTTGAAAGCGTTCTTCTGCTTTAGCATTAGTCATTAGCTAGAAGACTAATGTTACTTTTAGAAATTTCAGCTACTACAGGTTTTATCAGGTAATAATATATATTTTTTTCAATTCAGTGTTTGATACTTTTAGCACATTTACCCTACTAGTTCAGTTGAAAACAAAGACAATGTTTCTCATACATGTCTAACACAAAAGTATTTCTGGATAGTTTTTCCTAGGACTTAAATTTCTCAATAACATTAACCATTCCTTACTAAAATTTTGTCAACTTCAAGGACTAATTCTGAACTTGATGCTCCTTCCTCTAATTGAGCCAGAGAAAACGGGAAATTTCCTTCACCATTAAAAACTCTCTTAAATCAGAGTATCTTACATTTATATATTATTCAATTGATAAGTAGGTGAATCAGAGTACTTTAAATTTTTACAGTGAAATCTTATGTTATGTTGAAAGACAACTTACAAACACATAATATCTAAGTTTGGGAAACATCATTGGTTTGGATGATTCTGTAAGAATGCTTTCACCAACACTGTCAACTAACGCAAACTGATGTAGAGTGAGCTCTTTTGAAAATAATTCAGAAATGAATTCCCAGCTATTTCTCACCAACCATCATTTTTTAAAAGGTCTGCATCTACAAGTTAGGCAATTTTGTATGATCTTTGGGATTAATCTGTTTTTAAGAGATTATTATAAATAGACTAAACCTCCAGTTAAATAATTTTATTATTTATATGTAAACATTTAACTAGGTAATCACTTTTTTCTTTCCTGTCATTACTGCACCAATCAACTTCATTAAAGGAAGTTGGTGTTTTAAAACAAAACTTTTTCAGAAATTTCTGCTTTATTACTGGCAATTGTCAAGAAAATTTTAGATAAAATAGAATATGCATTTTCTCAAAATTCATGAGTCACCATTTTTGGGTGATGATATTTGACATTCTTTCCTGGCTGCTTGGTCCATCTGTTGAATCTCTTTATAAAACCTCCTTGGATTCCAGAGGCAAGCATGCTGACGTTGAAACTATATCACAAAGTTGCAAGTTCAGCTAATTTTGAAAAATTTCTTTTATCACTCCACTAGCTAGCCACCTTATTAAATTTTTCCCATTACTTTTTGCTTTTACAAATGGATCTTGATCTCTATATTTGAGTATAATATTTCTGAAAATTATTTAATAACTTTATTGACCAATGATTTCTTGATTGATATTTTATCCATAAGAAGTACCTTACTTGTAATGATTTTTTTAATCACAGGGGCCATTTTATGCATATATGGAATTTATACAGTTATCACTTACTTTCAAATGATGCTCTATCTACAGTTGGATCATTTTGCCTGGGAGACATAAACTAAACTAACTTTACTTACAGGTAGGAAAAATTTATCTGGTATAAATCCTTTTATTTGAGTATCTAAATACGCCTTTAACAATGAACTTGTCCCTTACATAGTGTTTCATGTTCAGCTTGGTTTTCATCTCCATTTAATAACTATCCCAGTAACAACATCCTATAAAATTTAACAGGAGAAATCAATGTGCATTTCCTGGTGGGTACTGTGAGTTGTCTAGTTTAATAATTATATGTTTACTCATTTAACTCTCATGGCACACAGGTAATACTAATTATTAACATTTCTTACATCAAAATGCTTATCCAAAGCATTTGTTAAACCCTTCTTTTACCTGGTCCCTTTAATACTTCCTTTTGCTTTTATTTTCAGTAGTATAGGAATCATCTTATAAGACACTATACTATGCTTTAAAAACCATTTTATTTTCTAAGAGAAGTAAGCATACTTATATCAGATACAAAAGCTTCAGTGTTCATCCTCGTGAGCTGGTGAGGAAGATGTGGAACTACTGGTGTTACATAGAGAAAACACCTTTGACAAAGCTGAAGACATTTTTGTCAGCATTTTACATCCTTGTTTGGAGACATCAGACTTGGGAGTTTCTGTGGACAAAGTAAACAAGAAGAATGATATCTTTATTTTTGGACGCTGAGGTCAAATACCTCACCTAAGGTCATATGAGTAAAAAGTGGCCCAGCTGGTAATAGGGTCCAGATTTTCTGACTCATATGACATCATTATGCCTACTGTACTACAAGGCTTCTTTAGTCAAGTATGCAAAGTCCATTTCTCTTTTCTCAGCAGAACACTCTCTGAAAATATCTAATGAGTTAAATGCGAAAGTAACTGTCAACTTTATACAGTGTGGACACCTATTTCAGAATGCTCAAGAGAAAGTAGAAGCACATTAAAAATACTATAAATTCTCACCTACTTTGAGTAAATTTTCCATTGACTGACCCTAAGTGATTATTTATGTCATGGAAAATAGGATTGTGTAGGTAATGAAAGAGCTCCTATTTGGATTTTTTTGCACCATTTATTCAGCATGAGGTTTTAAAGAATATAATCATCTCAGTTTAACAAAATTATTTTATACATAAAGAAATAATTTTATATGTAAAGAAATAATCATTTATGTGCTTTTCTGATACTTCATAAGTTGTGATAGGGCTACTAAAATCCTGTATTTTCTTGATTGTAGTACATGACACTCAAAAGTTATAAATTTTAATATAAAACTTTAATTCCCAGCTTCTTTTGAAAAAATGGAAGAACTAGGAACAATCTAGCATGCCAGTGACTGTAGCTGAGTAGCAGCTGCCTCCTTCAAAGGCAGCATGCCATCTCCCATGAGTCACACACCCCTTCTCAATCCGCTGCTGTTGTTTATGGTACCTACCTTGCTCTTATAACCATTTGAGTGTGTAGACAGTGATGATGTCGCGTGAGATTGGGATTTGAAACGTAGCTCTGATGCTTGTTAGCTGTGGGATAACCTTGGATAATGTATTGTCATGTTTCTCTTTAATGATTCTCACTTTTTTTCTTTAAATAAAATGGAAATAGCTAGGGCCTGATATATTTTAGTTATATTATCTATTTTCCCTTTGGTGTAAAGATAGAGAACTACATAATTAACTGAAAATTGGTACTTATACAAACAGTAAGAATATTATTTCAATCCCATTTGGATAATATGCAAGGGGAGAGTCACTCATTTCCAGGAGAGTAATAAAAAATTCTAAACTCAAAATGATGCAATTGAGAGTTTAATTACACCAGTTGTTAAAATAGTACATTTTGTACCTGAAGTGACTTCCTTTGAGGGATTTGCACTGCCAAGAACATCCTTGGATCTTTCAAAGATGGTGATAAACTGCCAAGGTAAATTGAAATACAAACTGAGTCTTTCACTGGACACTAAACACTAGATATACCCATAAATCCTCAAATCCACTAGATATACCTATAAATACCATTACAGTATCTTACATAAAATATATCTGCGCTCTGCAACCTCAAATAATTGTTCAATAAGGCTGAGGCTCATAATTTTTGGAAAGTAAGATGCCTAAGATTGACACTTGTTATAAATGCAGGCGTTGGCTAGCACTAAATGAGGGTCAATGGTTCAGCCATATTAACTCATGAAAAATCTCAGCTCTATCTGCCCCCTCTATCCTTTGACTGAATTGAAAAAAGTTAAAAATTCTTTTCTGAAAAATGATGTAATAGTAAGGGGAGGAAAAAGGATGTTCACTTTGTAACCCCAAATTTTCTTCTATTGAAATCTTAGCCACTGCAGAGTCTGGAGCAATAAAGTGACTCTGTGGACCTGGTTATGCTGGGATTGTGTCTCCAGTACTAGCTTTACTCTATAGACCTTTATCAATTTTGAATGCAAGAGCAGCAATTGTCCCAGAGAGGCATAAAGTAGCCTGGGACAGGTGGTGGGGCTTCAGCTATTCTGAAACTATTCTAAAATGGTAGATTTGTAGGGTACCAGAATTCTGTAGCTATTCTAAAATGTCATCTGTTAAAAATCAATAAAACAAAGCTTAAATACATGTAACATAAGAGGAACGTGCAGTGTCTATATCAGGTAAAAAGCAACAGATACTATTACAAGAGTTTTATCATAGCTCCTCCAAGAAGACTTAAGGGTGCTCACGTATTAAGCTATTGGAAACAAGATAACTGAGGAATAAAATGGGGCAAAGACAATGTAAAGTACTGATTCTCAGTTGTGTATCCATAAGTTTAACCAACTAAAGATAAAAAATAAATGAAAAATAATGGACAGCTGTATGTATACTGAATATGTATAGACTTATTGTTCTTGTCATTATTCCCTAAATAATACAGCATAAGAACTATTTACATAATATTTACATTGTGTCAGGTATGATAAGTAATCTAGAAATAATTTAGAATATATGGGAGGATGTGTGTAGGTTATATGCAAATATACCATTTTATATAAGGACCTTGAGTACCCCTGAATTTTGATATATTTTGGAATTCCTGGAATCAATCCCCTACAGCTATGAAGGGATGACAGTACTTAAGTTATGCTTAAAACATGTATCTCTTTGTTAGATACAAGAGTGCTTGCCCTTACTTAATGGAGCATTGTTAAAATCATGACTTTAAAGTTTTTATCTAAAAATTTCAAAACCTTGGCTATGTCGGAGTTGGCATCTTTTGACCTTTTCCTTGAAAGCTGTAGATATTGTCTTTGTTCTTTGTATGTTGAATCATTTTGGAATGTATCCTGCACATTATATGTAAGTAGTCAGATTTTTGGTCCTTTCACAATCCTGTAGAGGATGTGTGTGTGTGTGCGTGTTTTTTTATTTTGGTAGGTAATTGACTCATTATGTTCAGATCACACATCTTACCCTGCCTCTCATGGCTGTGGTTTCAATTTAATTTCTGTTTTCAAAATTTTTGTAGCTTTGAGTATCCTTATGTATGTACTACTGTTAAGAATGCAGTTCAAGTTCTCGAAGACTTTTGTCTTTGTAACTTCAGGTAATTTCCAAATACGTACAATTAAGAGGGGGCATTATAAACAGATTTTTGAGGTTCCCCTTTCTGTGATTTTCCTCAATGCCTGACTCTCATTAGCCCCCTTTTCTAGTTCTATGGCTAAAATGCTGCGGCTTTAGCCTCTGCGTGTGTGCTGTTTCTAGTTTATGTCTGCATCTACCACTAAGAGTAAAGTGACAAGAGAAAGCAGAGAAAAGCACAACAGGCTCAATCAATACTCCTTAGTCTACTGAGGACCCTTTCCCTATTGGTCAGAGAAGAATTTTCTTTCAGAGTTTTAAGTGGTACCTCAGCAGCCTCTGCTACTACTGCCATGCAGTTTCATGAGGGGACCTTGCCTTGAGGCAGGGCCAAGGAGGGAGAAAAAGTGGGGATTCTCCCCAGATTCTCCATGTCACAGGAATCTCCTAACCGGTAAGAAAACAATGGTTTCTCTAGGAGCTATATTCTATACAGTTGATCTATGCAATTCCAGGATTTGAGTTTCCCTGAGTCTTAGCCAGAGGATATGCAAATAAAATAACAAAACCCAGGAAACTCACAATGGCATTGGCCATTCTTTGAGTATTGATTCCCCTGCCTAACTCTTGTTATTTATTTTTCAGCATCCTCAGTAGTTACCCACAGTGTTTAGTTGTAATCACTGAGAGAGGTAAGATGGAGCCTGCCTACTCCACCTTACCCAGAACTGGATTAGATAACAACTTTAAACATAATTTTACCGTGGAAAAGGTAGCAAAGAGAGAAGGAACAAAAGCAGAAGGAGTCCAGATTAGCCAGAAATTCCACTTGACACACTGAGTGTCAACAGGTTCTTAGATTAGAGCTTCAGCATTTCCCTTCTGTTGCCATATAATTGTATTGTAAATTATACTGTAAATTTACATATATGCAAATTATATGTAAAGTGTGGCCAAAATGGAGCCTGAAGTAGTTAAATAAATACTTATATTCACAAATGAGGATTAGCTTCAGTGGGTGACAAATCCAGTATCTCTGAACATTTAAAAAATTATATCTTAAGTGTAAGTTATAAGCTTTTAAAAGTTGGTTCTGAAAATTGTACTATATTGCAATATGAGAAGTAACTCCATAATTGATAGCTTATGTTGTATGTGGGGTAGAAGGACCCACTTGAAGGGTGATTAAACTGAACCAAGAAAGAAACAATCTGATTAAAAAACACAGATGAAGATGTGTAGCTTCATTTCTCATTGGAAACTTTATAGGAAAGATTTATAAAGAGGAAATTTTCTTCGCTCACACTGGGGAGTAGGTGGGCTTTGTGAAAAGTTGCCGATAAAGAAGTAATGTTTAGGAATACAGAAAAATAGAATTAGCGCTCACTTCCTAAAAGCCATGCCCCTCCCATGTTTGAAGCCTCTGTTTTCTCCCCACCTCCCTAAGTTTCTCACTTGAGTCTGCTCATCCTAGGTAGGGCCAAGTAATTCACTCCCTCTAGTGTTTTGCTAGAGACTGTAGAACAGAGCTAATAAACAGAATTGTACTTAGATGCTAGGGAAAACCAGTATATTACTTTGTGCACCTAAACAAGAAATGATGACTTAACCCAAAGGATTTTGTCAACATATTTTAGTATACCAGGGACAGGCCTCAACTAGGAAGAGGGAAGAGGGTATAACAAATTGTGAATAAGAGAATGCTTTCTGATATCCTTCAAATCATACCACACAGTCCCTGAATGAACTATGAAAACTGAGTTGTTCTTAACTAGATCCTAATATATACCAATTAAGGCTAATCAAAAATACTTACCTTAACACTGTTTGCATGCTCTGGCTTTCGTTCCTGAGAACTTTCTGTAGAGATTTAAAAAAAGTAAAATGGTCTCTTTCTGAGGCATGCATATTTGTTGACACAAATCTGATCATATTACTTATTTTTCACCAAAGAATCATATAATTTAAGCAGGTCAAACAAGTTGTTATTTTAAATGTATAAGCAATTGGAAACAACACTGAAATAAGTGAGAGCCCTAGAATGTTGAGGCATGTCTTAGCCCTTCAGTTAGAAATTTAGAAATTATGAAAGATGAAATGTAACATAGTGGGAGAGGCAAGCTCTGTAATTTAGTAGCTATACATCTATGTGCAACCATTCAATCCCTATAAGACTGTTTGTTTACCTGTAAAATGAGGGATTACTCTATAGATGATTCTTAAAAGCCCTTCCAGCTCTACCACTTTCTTTACATGCCTACTTAAAAGCAGCTTATTAGAATAAAGAGGAGAGTACGGGTATTATTACATAGTAACTTCTGGGAGAATCAGGAGAGCTTCGAGGTAATGCTCAGAGGAAATTTGGTGGAGTCTACAGAACCAAAAGTTGTCTGAGTTCCATGGGAGGTCAATATATTAGTGAAATAAATTCAGGCAAGGAGGTAGAAATGACACTGTGAGAGAAGCTTCTCAAGAACCCACTGCAAGGGAAGCAGCTAACCTGCTAAGAAGGCAGAAACCCTGTATTTAAATATTAGCTTCATTGCTTAAAGCTGTGTGAACACTGAACGTCTAACTTCTCTGACTCTGTTTTCTCATACATAGTACGGGAATGAGACTGTCTTCCTTGGCTATAGATATCATATAAGAAAAAAACTATACATTTTATATAGCTACACTCATCAAGAGCCAACACAAGCAATAACTATCTAAAGTACCTTTTGGGCCAGTATGGGTTCTAAAAAAAAAGTAACAGTAAAATCTCAATCAGCTCAAATATGAGAAGTGATTAAAATATCTGACAAAATTGGTTAGATTTCATTGTTGGTTGATAATCTTCCTAAAAAGCACCTAAATATATATTGCACATAACTGAACAGATTTTATTTTAAATGAATGAGAACATTTGGGTTTACTACAAGGGCAATGATTCCAAACACAAGTTTTTAAGTTTCTAAGGTATATGGGCTTCCAACTCCCCAGAAAAACTAGGAAGTTGTTTTGATGAAGAGGCATAAAAAATTTCGTGATATTTATGGGGCCCCAATTTTTGGATTTAAGTTACTTGAGATTTTATTGTATATATGAATTAGGAATGAATATATCTGGCCTTGATCTTTCCACTTAATTTCAGACTTAAATATCCAATTGCTTATGTGACATCTCAACCTGAATGTCTAAAGTGTACCTCAATCTTAACGTAACCAAAAAAGAATTCTTGTACTCCTCCTTCACCTTTGGTTGGTCCAATAGTCTCTCCTATCTCATTAAATCCCTGTATCTACTATAAACAAAGTAGTGTTTTAGGCTCTTGGTGATACAGCTGTTAACAGACATAAATCTCCACCTTTATGAAGCTTACATTCTAGAGAGACAATCAAAAAAACAATTAAAATACACAGTATAACAGAAAGTGCTATCCAGTAAAGCAAGGAACTGGGATAGGTAGTGCCCTGATCAGAATTAAGTTGCAGTTTCAGAGTGTGGCCAGAGAAGACCTGAGAAAGTGACATTTGGGCCAAGATCTGAAAGTAAGGAATGAGCAATGCAGATATAGGGGAAAGAGTACAGGAGAATCAGCAAATCCAAGGGCCATTAATGTATAAAGTGTTTGAGGAACAGCAAGGAGGTTAGTGTGATTGGAATGAATTGAGCCAGAAAGAAAAAGAGGAGTACCTTAGAGGGGGAATAGGATGTTAGGGTGATGCCCAGATGATGTGGGAGTTTGTAAGCCATTGTGATGACTTGAGATTTGGTTCTAAATGAGACGGGAAGTACAGTCATGCATTGCTTAACACGGTTACATTCTGAGAAATGCCTCATTAGGTGATTGCATCATTGTGTGAACAGCATAGGATGTACTTACACACACCTAAATGGTATAGCCGACTACACACCTAAGCCAGATGGCGTGGTATGTCTTCTAGGCTAAAACCTGTACAGAATGTTATGACACTGTATGCTGGAGGCAACTGTAACACAATGGTAAGTATTTGTGTATCTAAATATAGACAAAGTACAGTAGAAATACAGTATTATAATCATATGGGACCACTATTTTATACTGGTCCATCATTGACCAAAACATCATTATGTGACACATGACTTTACTTATTAATGTCTGGAATTACCTTGTTTAAGTCTTTACTCTTGGGATGGGACTTCCTACTCCGAGTTAAAGTGTAAATTCCATGAGAGCAAAACCTTTGTCAGTCTTGTTCAGACATGGAATCTCAGGATACAAAGAAAACACTCATCAAATCTTTGGATGAATGAGTAAGTAAATGATTCAGTTGAACATCTGTGATATTACTAAAGGATATAAGAACTAAGCAAGATCACCAAAAATGTTGGATAAAGCATATTAAAACACTGAATTTAGAGGCAGGAGACGTGAGATGCAGATGGAACTTTTGTTTATATATAGATTCACCGGATACATGTGCAGGATTATTACATGGATATATTGCATAATGGTGAGGTTGGGCTTTTAGTGATCTATCACCTGAATAGTGAATATTATACCCAATAGGTAATTTTTCAGCACTCACCCCCCTCCTCCCTTCTGGTGTCCCATGTCTGTTACGTTGGTCTGTTTTGGACTGTTTTTGACTCAAAGGAATGTTAGATGGGTCACTGCCTTACCCTCAGCTTGAGTTTCCTCATCTATGAAATGAGTATGGTTGTATGAAACAGTTTCTGTTGGCATCTAGCAAAGTATAATTCCACAATTCAGACATTATAGGAGTGGCTTTTGTGAAATCTATGATATGGTCACTGAATTCTGGCATACTTAATGCTATTTTATGGATTATCTTAATCAAAATGATTTTCACTTTCAAATTGGGAGAATATGTTGAATTGGTTGCATGTTTGAAATAGTAATGATAAACTTGTGGTTTGACTTTCAATGTGACTTTATAGCAAACATGACACTCTACCTCTTATATATGCTATTATTGTTAGAACTATATTGATCCTCCCTCTAAGGTCTTGACAATTAGAGAACCTAAAAGTCGTTACAAATTTTCTACGGAGCCAGTACTATTAAGGATCGAATAAAAAAAATACAAAAATGAAAACAAAGTGAAGTACATCCTAGCCAGATTTTAATATGAGGGAATAAATTTAGCTTTAAAAAGAGGCATAATCCTTCAAAGAAATAATTAAATACTAGTAGCATGGATTCTGGCTCAGATATAAACTGCTGTTACAATACACTCTATTTTGTAGATATTTCACAGGAGTATGGTAAATGTGAATTCATTTCACTCCATATACTTGATACCACAATCAGTGATAAAATCTTAATAGTAATTTAGGCAAGGCAAAGTATTTAACTCATTTTAACACCTGAATGAGGTAATACTGGATCATTTTCTAAAGTAGATAAACTCATAGAAAAAATAAAGCCTGTATTAACTTCAAGTTTGATAACTAAAAAAAAAAAAACGCACACACACATCAAAATAGTAGACATTTATCTTTGAACACTCTCTAATTTAAGAAAAAAGAGTCCAACCTTCTAATATTTTAGCACTTGGTTCTGGGCAACAATCTTCATCCTCACTAAAGCAAAAGAAAAAGAACATCATTTAGGGTGAATTTGATAAACGAAGAAGTTACTGGTTAAGCAAAAGAACAGTTAGTCTTCATATGGAAAGAAAGCTGAAATAGTATACTGTTCACTGAAATTCCAAATCAAATAAAAATGATTTCTGATTGACTTTTTCCCCTACTTTTAAAATTGTGGTTATACATACATTAAATTTACAATTTTAACCATTTTAAGTGTACAGTTCTATAGCATTAAGTACATTTGCAGTGTTGTGCAACCATCACAACCATCCAGCTCCAGAACTTTTTTCATCTTTCTCAACTGAAACTCTATACCAATTAAACATTAAAATCTAATTTCCCTCTCTCCCCATCCCCTGGGAACCACTATTCTACTTTCTGTCTCTATGATTTTGACTATGCTAGGGACTTCATATGAGAATCATGAAATGTCCTTTTGTGTTGACCTATCCCAATTAGCAAAACATCTTTGAAAGTTCATATATCCAGTAGTATGTGCCGTAATATCTTTCTTTTTTAAGGCTGAATAACATTCCATTGAATATTTATAACACATTTTGCTTGTTTATTCATCCATCGATATACATTGGGATTGCTTCCACCATTTGTCTATGGTGAATAATGGTGTAGAAATATCTGTTTCGGTCCCTGCTTTTAATTATTATGAGTATGTACACAGAAGTAGAACTGCTTGATCGTAGGGTAAGTCTATATTTAATTTTTGAGAACCCCCCCAATACTGTTTTCCACAGTGTCTGCACTATTGAAATTCCCACCATTGATGCATAAGAGTTTCAATTCTTGACATCCTTACCAGTACTTGTTTTCCTTGCTTTTACTTCTTTTTTCCCTCCCTCCTTCCGTCCTTCCCTCCCTTCTTTAGTTATCTTAATGTGTTGAAAGTGGAATCTTGTGATTGTGATTTGCATTTCCCTAATGATTAGGGAAATGATTGAAAATCATTTTATGTGCCTTTTAGCCATTTGTATATTTCTTAGAGAACTGTCTGTTTAAGTCCTTTGCACATTTTTAATTGGGTTATTTTATCATTGTTGAGTCATAGGAATTATTTACATATTCTGAATCTTAATTATTTACTAGATGTATAATGCAAATATTTTCTCCCATTCCATGGGTTGACTTTTCACTTCATTGATGGTGTCCTTTGAAGCACAAAAGTTTTAAATATAATGAAGCACAATATACCTATTTTTCTTTTCTTTCCTGTGCTTTGATTTCATAACAACAACAACAACAAAAAAACACTGTTAAATCCAATGTCATGAAGCCTTTCTCCCATGTCTTCTGACAAAAGATTTTTTTTGGCTCTTAAGTTTAAATCTCTGACTCATTTTCAGTTAATTTTTGTATGTGGCATAAAGTAAGCGTTCACCTTCATTTTTGTTTGTTTTTTGCATGTGAGTATCTATTCCCATCACCACCTGTGGAAAAGGCCATCCCTTCCCTCATTAAATTGTCTTCATACCCTTGGTAAAAATCATTTGACTGTATATGGAAGGGTTTATTTATGGGTTCTTTATTCAATTTCTTTGCTTTATAAGTCTGTCTTTATGTCAGTATCACACTGTTTGATTACGGTAGCTTTGTAGTAAGATTTGAAATCAGTAAATAAGACATCTGCATCTTTGTTCTATATTAAGATTTTTTGCCTATTAAGTGTCTCTTGAGAAACCAATGGACTTTAGGATAAATTTTCTATTTCTGCAAAAAAAATTATTGGTATTTTGATAAGGATTCCATTGATTCTATGAATTACTTTGAGTAGAATTAACATTTTAACAATATTGTCTTCTAATCTATAAATATGAGGTGTCTTTCTACTTATTTGCGTTCTCTTTCATTTCTTATAGCAATATTTTGTAGTTGCCAAAGTACAAGTCTTTCAATTCCTTGGTTAAATGTATTCCTAAGTATTTTATTCTATTTGTTATTAATATAAATGGATTTTCCCCTTAAATTGTTTTTAAATTTGTTTTCCCCTTAATTTAAATTGTTTTCCCCTTAATTGTTTTTAGATTGTTCATTGTAATTATACAGAATGCAGCTATTTTTTCTGTGTTGATTTTACATCTGGCAACTTTGCTGAGTTAATTCATTAATTATAACAATTTTTATGTGTTCTTCAGGGGTTTCTACATTATGATCATGTCATCTATAAACAGTAATTTTTCTGCTCATCCAATTAGAATGCCTTTCCCCTTATTCTTGCCTAATTTTTCTGACTAGCATTTTCAGTACTGTGTTAAATAGAAGTGGCAAAAGTTTGTCCCTGATCTCAGAGGAAATACTTCATTTCTTCACCACTGAGGACAATGTTAGCTGTAGATGTTTCATATATGACCTTAACAATGCTGAAGTAATTTCCTTCTCTTCCTGCTGTGCTGAGTCCTTTTATCCATGTAAAAGATTTAACTTTTGTCAAATGGCTTTCCTGCATCATTTGAGATGGACAGGTATGTGTGTGTACGTATGTGTTTCTCTTTCATTCTGTTAATGTGATGTATTACATTGATTTTGTTGTTGTTGTTGTTGTTTTTGAGACAGGGTCTCATTCTGTCACCCAGGCTGGAGCGAAGTGGTGTGATCACAGCTCACTGCAGCCTACCTCAACTTCCTGTTCTCAATAAATCCACCTGCTTCAGCCTCCTTAGTAGCTGGGACTACAGGTGCACACCACCATGTCTGGCTATTTTTTGTATTTGTTTTGGAGAGATGGGGTTTCGCCATGTTGCCCAGGTTGGTCTCAAATTGTCGGGCTTGAGAAATCTGCCCATCTTAACCTCTCAAAGTGCTGGGATTACAGGCGTGAGTCACTGTGCCTGGCCTATTGATTGGTTTTTTTGTGTTGAAACTTGCTTGCATTCCTGGGATAAAACCGACTTGGTCATGATCTATAAACCTTTTACTATACTGATGAATTTGGTTAGCTAATATCGTGTTGAAGATTTTTGCATCAATATTCATCAGTAATATTGTTCTGTAGTGTTTTCTTGCTGTCTTTGGTTTTGGCAATAATGTAATGCTGGCATCATGACTTTGGAAGTGTTTCCTCTTTTCAATTTTTTTGAAAAGTCTGAGGGGGGTTAGAGTTAATTCTTTGAAATTTGTGACATCCACCAATGAAAGTATCTATCTGGTCAGGAGCTTTGCTTTCTTAGGAGGTTTTTCAGTTACTGATTCAATTTCTTTACTATTTCTAAATTTGTGCACTGTAATTTAGCATAATTCAGTCTTGACAAGCTGTGTATTTCTAGGAATTTATCCATTTCATCTTGATTATCCAATTTGTTGGCATACAATTATTCATAGTACCCTCTGTTAATCCTTTTTATTTCTATAAACTCAGTTGCTATTTTACCTCTTTCATTTATGATTTTAACTGAGTCTTCTCTTTCTTTCCGTAGATAATCTAGCTGAAGACTTGTCAATTTCGTTGATTTATTTTATTTCATTTTAATGAACCAACTCTTGGTTTTCTTGATTTTCTCTACTTTTTTTATTGTTTATTTTATTCCTGGTCTAATCTTTATTATTTTCTTCCACTTAATACCTTTCAGTTTGTTCTTTCTCTAGTTGCTTAAGGTATAAAGTTGTTGGTATAAGATCTTTCTTATTTGATTTATTTATGACTATAAATTTTCCTCTTAACATTGTTTTTGTTGTATTCCTTAAATTTTGGTAAGTTTGGTAAGTTCCCTTATTATTTCTTCTTTGACCCATAAGTTGATAGTATATTGTTTAATTTTCACATATTTGAGAGTGTTTTGGTTTTTCCTTGTGCTATTGATTTCTAGCTTTATCCCATTGCAATTTGAAAATATATTTTGTATGTATTCAAACTTTTAAAATTTATTAAGACTCATTTTGTGGCCTAATATATAATTTATCCTGGAGAGTGTGCTATGTGCATTTGAGAAAACTGTGTATTTTGCTATTGTTTTATACATATATATATACACACACACATATATATTTAACTATATATATATGATAGGTTGAATAAATCTATAGTTTTATTCACATCTGTATTAGTCTGTTCTCATATTGCTATAAAGGTCTGCCTGAGACTGGGTAATTTATACAGGAAAGAGATTTAATTGACTCACAGTTCTGTATACCTAGGGAGGCCTCAGGAAACTTACAATCATGGTGGAGGGAAAGCAAACATATCCTTCTTCCCCTAGTGGTAGGAAGGAGAAGTGCCAAGCAAAAGGGGGAAAAGCCCCTTATAGAACCATCAGATCTTATGAGAACTCACTCACTATCATGAGAAAAGCAGCATAGGAGTAATCACCTCAATGATTCAATTACCTTCCACCTGGTCCTTCTCACAACATGTGGGGATTATGGGAACAACAATTCAAGATGAGATTTTGGTGGGGGCACAGCCCAAACATATC
The DNA here is from genome assembly GCF_000951035.1 of Colobus angolensis palliatus. Taxonomy (NCBI): domain Eukaryota; kingdom Metazoa; phylum Chordata; class Mammalia; order Primates; family Cercopithecidae; genus Colobus; species Colobus angolensis. The sequence continues at coordinate 7,630,336 of NW_012114633.1, forward strand.
AACATCCTCTATTTCCTTATTTTGTTTAGTTGTCTCTCCATGATTGAAAATGGCATATTGAAGTCCTTTACTATTATTGTAGAGCTGTTTATTTCCTCTTCAATTTTGTTAGTATTTGTTTAGTATATTTTAGAGCTCTGATGTTTGGCGCATACAGACGCTCCTCAACTTACAATGGGGTTATGTCTCAATGAACCCATTTTAAATGGAAAATATCATACATTGAATATGCATTTAACACATCTAAGCTACCAAACATCATAACTTAGCCTAACCTACCTTAAATGTGCTCAGAACACATACATTAGCCTACAGTTTGGCAAGATCATCTAACACAAAGTATTAAAACTATCATATAATATATTGAATATGGTACTGAATATGTATTGCTTTCACACTGTCATAAAGTTAAAAAATTGTAAGTCAAATTTTCACTAAGCTGGAGACCATTTGTATATGTTTTTAATTATTATCTCTTCCTGGTAAATTGATGCTGTTATCAACATACAATGTCCTTTTCTTCCCTCTCTTTTGGTTTCTATTTGCATGGGGTATATTTTTCAGTTCTTTCACTTTCAACTTACATGTATTCTTAGACCTAAAGTGAATATCTTATGAATAACATACAGTTAGAGTCTGTTTTTAAAATCCATTTTGTCATTCTATCTCTTTTGATTACAGTGTTTAACGCATTTATACTTTAAGTAATCAGTAATAGAGAATAACATTCTTTTGTCATTTTGTTGTTTTCTGCATCTTACAGTTGTTTTATCCTTCATTTCTTCCATTACTGTCTTCCTTTGTATTTAGTTGAACTTTTTAGTGACACATTTTAATTCAGTTCTCATTTTCTTTTATGTATATTTTAGGAATATTTTCTTTGTGGTTATTACAAAGATTATGTGTAACATCCTAAAATTATGATTCTAATTTTTAATTGATACCAAGTAAATTTAATTGCATACAAAAACTCTACTTTTTAACACATTTGCCCCCTACCCACTTTATGTTATTGAGGTCCCAAAATTATACCTTTTTATATTCTGTACCCATTAGCATAAACTTATAATCTGTTTTATGTATTTTTCTTTTAAATTCTTTAGAAAATAAAAAGTGGATGCATGAGCTAAATTATGATAATACTATTTTTTATATTTGTTCATATATTTACACTTGTTAAAAATTACATAGTTTCATATGACTCTGAGTTACTGTCTAGCATCATTTCATTTATCTTTTTAACTTGAAGAACTTTCTTTAGCATTTCTTGTCAGGTAGGTCTAGTGTTAATGAACTCCCTCCACTTTTCCTTGTCTTGGAATGTCTTAATTTCTCCTCATTTTTGAAGAACATTTTTTGCTGGATGTAGAATTCTTGTTTGACAGTATGTTTTTTCTCTTCATCCCTTTAAGTATATCATCTCACTGCCTCTTGACCTGTAAGATTACTAATGAGAAAATCACTAATAGTATTATGAGGGTTATTTGTACATGATGAATCACTTTCCTTTGTCTACTTTAAAGGTTGTCTTCTGACAGTTTGATTATTATGTGTCTTGATATGATATTTTTGTGTTTATTCTGCTTGTTGTTTGTTAAGCTTCTTTTATTTGTGTATGTATGTCTTTCTTCAAATTTAGGAAGTTTCAGCCCTTGTTTCCTCAAATCATCTCTCTGTTTCTTTCTCAATGTCTTCTTCTGGAATTTACATAATGTGTATATTGTTCTGCTTGATGGTGTTTCAAAAGTCCTTAGGAATTGCTTACTTTTTTTTTCAATCATTTTTCCTTTTGGTCTTTAGACTTGGCAACTTCAAATGACTTGCATTCAAGTTCACTGATTGTTTCTTCTGTCTGTCCAAGTTTGCTGTTGAACTTCTCCAATGAATTTTTCAATTCAGTTATTATATTTTTCAGCTCCAGAATTAATTTTTAATTTTTATGAGTACATAATACTTGCACATGTTTATGGGTTACATGTGATGTTTTGATACAGGTATACAATGTGCAATGATTAAGTCAGGGTAATTGGGGTATCCGTCACCTCAGACATTTATTGTTGTTTGTGTTATGTGTTAGGAATAGTCCAATTCCTCTCTTTTAATTATTTTAGAATATACAATAAATTGTTGTTAACTGTAGTTACCCTAATGCACTACCAAAACCAGAATTACTGTCTGGTTCTTTTTTATAATTTTCCTATTAATATTTTAATTTTCTTCATACATATTTTTACTAATTTCCTTAGTTCTTTGTCTACCTACAATTCTTGAACATATTTAGTATAGTTGTCTTGAAGTCTTTGCCATGTAGGTCTAACTGATATGCTTCTTCAGGAACAGTTTCTGGGTATTTTATTCTTTCCATTTGAATTTCTCCATTTTTTGTATGCTTAGTAATCTTTTGTTCAAATATGAGTACTTGAAATAATAAAGAAGCCACCTCTTCTAGCTTTTGCTGATTGATGTGGAAAATATTTACTAATTAATGAGACTTTAAGCCTTGGAAACAGTCCAAAGTAAAGATTTAGGTTTTTTTCAGATCTTTTCTGAGATTGTAGTTTTCAAGTCTGTATTTGTGCATCCCCAAACTCAGTTTTTCTGGGCTGCTTGTAAATGATTTAATTTCCCAAAGAGTCACTTCCTGCTCCTTCTTAGGAACTTAGATATTCTGTTGTATCTCTCTCTTCCCATAATTTCTTGCCCAAGGTGTTTATGGTTCTGCAGTCCCTCTGTAGTTTTCATGCATTATGGCACCTATCCACTACTTTCTGTGGTTTTCAGGCTTAGCACCAAACTATGACACCATTGCCTATCTGAGTTCCTAGTCAGGTGAAACAAAAATAACTTCTTAAGAAAGCCCATAGATAGGTCAGAACAAGATCTATTCTGCTCTTTCCACCAAAAGGAGGAAACTGTAAATTGGGCTTCTTTCTCTTGACTGTGTTACAATATGCTGGGAGGAAGTTGGATCCTAGAGCAAGTTAAACTTCACAGATTTTTTTAAAGTATTTTGAATGTGTTTTTTCCCTTTCGCTCTCCGTTCCTCCTTCTCTTTCTTCACCCCTCTCTCCCTCCCTTCCTTACCTTTCTTTCATTTTTTGCTTTCCTTCTTTCTTTTGTTTCTCTCTCCTCTCTCTCTTATACTCTTTTTCCTTTATCTCTCTTTTCTTTCTCTTTCTTTTGTCTTCTCTCTCTCTGTGTCACAGTCTCGCTCTGTTGCCTAGGCTAAAGTGCAGTGGCAAAATCATAGCTCACTGTAACTTTGAACTCATGAGCTCAAGCAATTCTATCACCTCAGCCTCCTGAGTAGCTAGGACTAGGTGCATATGACCATGCCAGCTAATTTTTTATTATTTTATTTTATTTTAGTAGAGTTAGGGTCTTGCTATGTTGCCCAACCTGGCTTCAAACTCCTGGCCTCAAGCAATCTTCATGCCACAGCCTCCCAAAGTGGTGGGATTACAGGCATAAGCCACCATGAGCAGCCAGCTTTTTCTTGATTGAGTATTCATTTGGTTGCTGCAGACTGTTGTCCAGAGCTGTCATAAAGTTGTGTTAGTCAGATTGTAGTTGCTTATGTTTTGTTTCCATGGGGAAATCAGAACCTTGAGCTTCCTGGTATTATCTTGCTCTAAAATCATTTTTATTTAGTATTATTTATGCCTGTTTTTTACTTCACTAAAATAACCAATAGAGAGGTTCCAACATTTCTAGCTATATATGTTAAAAATAACTTATTATGCAGGAGAAAAGAGACAATGGTGGGCCAAAAACAGATGTCCCAAAATAAGGCCATGTCAAAAAAATAATAATAATAATAATACAATTCCAGCATGCTAAGTGAAAAGAAAAGTCATTAGATTTTTCTGTGTATAACATGAGTACTTCTCCCCAGATAAAAAAAAAGTTATCTCTTCCAAGTTGTGTATACTTTTATAAATGCAAGCACAAATTTAGATATTTTCACTATTCTTGATAGAGTTGTGAGATTTCAAGTCTGTAGTACACTTTGTTCCTCTCTGTCCCCTGTCACTTTTACAGTCCATACTTTGCCTCTAGTGTCATCCAAACTTGGATTGTCTTTCACTTGTGTAAATGCTATCCATTCTTAAAGAGCCATGTCAAACTCCAGTACTTTCTACGATTTATCTCTGAATGCTAAAACTTATATTTCTTTCTCATTCCTTTGGATTTTTCTTATAGGCAATGACAATAGCTTTCTTAAGAGAGCTAAGCATGAACACTTTTGTAGTCATACTGCATATTTCATTTCTAGGCCATTATCTCTCTCTCAGGTTAGAAAATACCCTAATACATTAGCAAATACTTTATATAAGACACTGATATACTAGAAACTGGTTTCCAAACTAGGACATAGAGGCCAGGTATCTAAAAATGGAGGAGCAGATAGCAAGAAGTGGCTTTGGAATTATTCACAGTAGGGTGCCAGGGAAGGGAAGAAGTAGGGGAAGGTCTGAAGCTAAATACTTGCTCAATTACAGTTTTGCCAGGGGCCCCATTCTACTCATAAGCTCTACTTTATCAGATTTCTATATTTGTACTGCTTTAATTTCATATACCCAGTAGATGAAATGAGATCTTCTTGGTTGTATGAAGATGAACTCATAATTCTGTGTATGAAGTAATGTGTTGGTTCAGTAACAAGATTCTTTTCTTCTTTCTGGAAAAGGACAAATTAGCTATTACACTAAATGGAGTTTGAAATATACTTTCTTACCTTATGGCATTTTTTGCAGTATAATCTACATTTTAATGGGAAAAAGTTCCAGAGATTAGTTAAAAGATGGGTGAGCCCTATAATTCTAATTAAAAGGTGACTTCCAATATAATTAGCTTGAAATAGTTCAGTGAAGATTACCTAAATTATGACATTAGATTTTGAACAAATTTTAAACATAAACCTATGTTTAAACAATGTTTAAAGAGTGAAATTTTCTTCTAAACTTTAAAAATATTTTAAGTCATATATTACTGAGTTCAAAAAGAGGAAGAACACAGATACAACTCTGGTCAATTAGGTAACTTGCCAGGTCAATCATCTTAGCACATACTTTGAGGTATTTGTTGCAAAGTCATGTGTGCTCCTGAATTGAGCAGAGTTATATTTATGTTATTTTCTGTGGTTCATCTAAGCTTTTGTGTTAACCTTAGAATCACACCAAATGGATAATCAAGAGAATGGCCTCATCAGAAAATCAAAAGTTGTACATTCTCCAAAAACATGTTATGGTATAGAATTTCATGTACCCAGGAGATGAAATTAATTAAACTTAATTCTAAAATTAATTAGAATTACAGGGCTCATCCATCTTTCAACTAATCTCTGAAACATTTTTCCATTAAAATGTAGATTGTACTGCAGGACCAAACTTAAAAGGTCACTGAGACTCAGACCATCATTTGAGAGTTTGGAGCCAGCAACAAGAGATGTTCACCATGCTGATAGCAGAGTTTATGGGCTAATTGTAAGGGTGATATTTAAAATACATGAATCAACTTGTTAAAGTTGGATAAGTTGGTTATATAACTTACCAAAAGGTCACCTAGCTACTAAGAGTCAAGATTCAAACCCAAACAATCTGAATTTCCATGCATCTTATTTTCTTCCTCCTACCTCAGCCAGTCTTCTGGTGCTATTTTAGTAGCATTGGGCTCTCCACACAAAATGTTCAATGAGTGTTTACCAACCAAAATACAAAAGGGTGGAAACCAACTGTTTTTAATAATTAACTTACATTTTTCTTAACTGGTTTCCATTTTCTCTTTTCTTTGGGGTTCTAATTAATCTGTTTTTCCCCCTATTATCTGCTTTCCCACAGTTGAGTTTCATAGCTGCATCTGGTAATAATTTCCCTTACTTTGTAAATATCACCAGGCTTGAGATTGAATTCATTTTAGCATTATTTTCTGACTAATCAAGGTACATTCTTGGACCAGATTTGTGAAGCTGTCTCTCCTTTCTAGTCACTAACAGTTATGCTTCTCACTTACCTTACACTGGGGTTTTTCCTTCCAAGATGAAGAGGCTGTTTCAGGCATTGTCTTTGGTGTGGCCATGTCAAGCTCAGCAACAGCTCTTTTAACATGCATCTCCTTGGATTCTATTACCTGATTTGAGATTGCTTCAGTACTTTCAATATTTGCACTGGCTGTGGTCTGACAACATTTACTTAGTGACAAGAATTTTTTCAGGCTGCTGGTGCTTAGTGTTGACTTAGGAGAAACTTTGCTTTGTACTGGCTTCTTGACTTCTTTCACTTGATCTTCAAATACTTCAATGCCTTCTTCTTTTGCAAAAATCTCTCCTAAAACAACTTCGTCTTCATCAGAATCTGGTTCCTCTTTTATGTAATTTTCCAAATACACTTGATCAATATCATGAGCTACTAATCGAACAATAAGATCATTTTTACTTTGAACATCTCTTAAGAGCTCCACCTTTGTAATATCAGGCTTTCTTATATTCTGAAATGAATTTCTGGCAACGGCCTGAAATTAAAAGTATAGCAAATATTAAAAATAAATTCATAAATCACTTTCCTATAGTTCGATTATGATGTAGCTATTTTCTTATAATTTCTAGTTTTGATTTAAGTAATATCTTCAAATATTGCTTAATTATATATTAGCAATATTTTTAAAAGAAATAAAGACACATAACAAAACATATTTGTTGGCATGCTATTTTTTTTATTAAGGTATTTATTACATACCTTAATCTAATATAACTTTCCAAAAGTCAGAGCAAGGTCTAGCATAATTAATTAAATTACTTCCTCTTTATCATTTATCTTGAAAGTTTTGTGACAGAAGTAGACAGGATAACCTATTTTCCAAAATCCTAAGTAAGGAATTATAGAGAAATCTAAATATACATATTTTCAAGAAAAAAAGGGTAACATATTCACTGATCTTGATTTTCAAAAGTAATGAATAACCCAAATAATGGTTTTAAAATTTTTACTCCCTATTCCTCCACTTTTTATCTTTTGGACATATTTTCCAAAAGATTCTTCAAAATATAAATCTTCATTTCTTCTCACTTCCTCAGTTAAATCTCAGTTTCCACTATCGATGTTAAAGACAGATCAAAGACAATTATAATTAAATGACAGAATTTCCCCATTTCTCTAGCTTTTGACCACTCCACAGAATCTCAAAATTAAGTTAATAATATTAGCTCTCAACCTCCCTTTGTAATATCATAAACCAGTTTTTCAGATAATGGTGCCTCAAAGGAATATCCATAGAAACAAAATACCAGAAGAACCTCTTTAAAACATTTTTAAAAATCAATTTTGATTATCTGTGCTATTGGAGGAAAACAGTGGTTTAGAAAATCCAAAATCATTTTATATGGCTTTGGGATATGTTACTACAAATGGTTTTAGTATGCATACATCTGGTGTGTTAAGAATCTATGGTACCTTAAAACAGAGAATTAAGTCTTGAGGCAGAACTAACAAGAGTCTAGGGTTTCTAACCTATCTTTCTTTCTCTTCACTGCTGTGTCCTTTTGTTGAAGATAGATAACATTGGTAGCCAGATTGGTGCCAATCACATGCCTTAACTGAGTTCCCCATGTCTTCTTCTTTATTGTTTTATTTTTAGGATGGCTTATTTTTAGGATACAATGGGGGTATAGGCATTGGGCAAACATTCATGTTTGAAAAGGGAGAAATTGGCCTGATAGAAGGGGCTACAGGCCTCATGCAAGTCCAAAACCCAGTAGTGCAATCATTATATTTTAAAGCTCCAAAATAATTTCCTTAGACTATATGTCCCACATGTAGGGCACAGTGATAGAAGGGGTGGGGCTCTCAAGGCCTTGGGCAGTCCTGCCCCCGTGGTTTTTGCAGCACTGTTGGATACCCTTAGAGGTTGCTGAGTGCCTGAGGCTTTTCCACGCTGAGGGTGCAGGATGCCAGTGGATCTACCACTCTGAGGTCTGCAGAATGCAGACTCACTTCCAACAACTGCACGAAGCAGTGCCCCAGTGGAGACTCTGTGTGGGATCTCCAGCCTTAACATGCCTCCTCTGCACGCCCTGGTAGAAGTTCTCTGTAAGGGCTCCACTCCTGCAGCAGGCTTCTGCCTGGGCATGCAGGTTTTTCTGCACACCCTCTGAAATCTAGGCAGAGGCTGAGAAGCCTCATTTACTCTTGGATTCTGTGTGCTTATAGGCTTAACACCACATAGAAACCACCAAGGCTATGGCTTGCAGCCCAAGCTGTAAGTGGGCCCCTTTGAGCCACAGCTAGAAAAGTAGCTGTGGGGATGTGAGGAATGTTGTTCTGAGGTTGCAGAGCCCATGAAACCATTCTTCCCTGCTAGGCCTCTGGAACTGAAATCAAACAGATTGCAGTGAGGGTCTCTGAAATGCCTTTGAAGTCTTTTCTCCATTGTCTTGAATATTAGCACTTAGCTCTCTTTCAGTTTTGGAAATTTCTCTAACAACTGGTAGTTTTACAGCCATCTTGAATTTCTCTCTCAAAAAACAAACAAACAAACAAAAAACCTTTTTTTTTCTCTGTCACATGGCCAGGCTGATTTTTTTTTTTTTGAGGTGGAGTCTCACTGGAGTCCAGCGAGAGTGCAGTGGCATGATCTCGGCTCACTGCAACCTCTGCCTCCCAGGTTCAAGTGATTCTTATGCCTCAGCCTCCGAAGTAGCTGGGACTACAAGTGTGTGCCATGATGCACAGGTAATTTTTGTATTTTTAGTGGAGATGGAGTTGGAGATCATGTTGGCCAGACTCGTCTCAAACTCCTGATCTCAAGTGCCCCACCCACCTCGGCCTCCCAAAGGGCTGGGATTACGCGTGTGAGCCACCACGCTCAGCCAATTTTCCAAACTTTTATGCTCTGCTTCCCTTTTAAATATAAATTCCAAATTTAAGTCATTTCTTTCCTCCTGCATCTGAGAATAGGCTGTTAGAAGCAGCCAGATCACATCTTGAATGTTTCATTTATGAGAAATTTCTTCTGCCAGCTATCCTAGGTCATCACTCACATGTTCAAACTCCACAGAACTCTAGGGCATGGACACAGTGCACCCAAGTTTTTTGCTAAGGCATAACAAAAGTGACTTTTGCTCTAGTTTCCAGTAAATTCCTCATTTCCATTTGAGACCTCATCAGCCTGAACTTCATTGTCCATTGTCTGTTAACCAGTTCCAAAGGTGCTTCCACATTTGCAGGTATTTTTTACAGTAACGGCCCACTCCTTGGTACCAATTTTCTGTGTTAGGCCATTCTTCCACTGCTATAAAGAAATTCCTGAGAGTAGGTAATTTATTTAAAAAAAGAGGTTTAACTGGCTCATGGTTCTGTATGCTTTACAGGAAGCATAGTGGCATCTGTTTTTGGGAAGGCCTGAGGAAGCTTCCAATCATGATTGAAAGCAAAATAAGAGCAGACACATCACATGGTGAAGGCAGGAGGAAAATAATGTGTATGTGTTGGGCAGGGTGCAGGGGGGTGCCACACACTTTTAAATGACCAGATCTTGCAAGAACTCACTGCTGCAAAGACAGCATCAAGCCATGAAAGGTCTGTCCCCATGACCCAGACACCTTCCACGAGGATCCACCTCCAGCATTGGAGATTACAATCCAACACGAGATTTGGGCAGGGATAAATATCAAACTATATCAGGGTGTGAAAACTTAAAGCATTAATTAACATATTTACTAGACTTGAGATTCAGTTTAGTGGGTTGCAGAAGAGTGCTGAAAACATTTACTCTAAGCTTATGCTCCAGGAAGCATGGTTCTATAAAACTTTGGTAATTGTCCAGGCTATGGACTATGTGCCTAAGCATACTCAGCACTCTCACAAATGCATACCATCAGTTAAAGGGATTTTAATAACAATCAAAATGTCTGACGGATCAGTGCAACCTTTCTGTTGGCGAGACAAATCTTTTGTCCTCAGTGGTAGTTTCCTTGTAATAAGGACATTATTTTTGGCATTTTAAATTCCCAGTTAAAATATTTGGGGACTGCATATGGGGTGACAGGACAGAGTTAGGTCTAGAGCAATAGGAGAGAGGCTTATAAAAATAGCAGCAATACTACAGCTGGGTTTAGAAAATACAAGTGTGTAAGTGGAAAGAAAATGGATACATCTTGAGAGGCCAGAGCAAATGGGAAAGGCTAATATAATTGAAGGAAAATAGAACAAATGTAATCTAAGAGTCTGCAGTCTAATGTCTGCTGATGAATGTTACTAAAAGAAAATGAGTACTACTCTGGTGCTTTAAATTTGAAAATTAAAACTATTTTAGACTGTTCCATATATCCTGATATTCTTTTAACTGACCTGCTTGAACACCTTTACATATCCATAACGAACTAAGGAACTACACAAGTTTCCTGCTTTTAAATATTTAAATGACAATTATAACTTCTTTCAGTCTGGTTTTACTGTGAAGGGTATGTGCTTATAATCTCATTCTTAAAAAGAAAAATTCAAAAGGATTGTCTTAGGAAAACTGGTATGAGACTTTGAGTGAGCCACAGAACTAACATGACAAATCCTAGTGAATAATATGACTGTATGGATGAACTGATGCAACCAATTCTCCTATTGGGCTGAGCAACAGCAACAACAATAAATGCATTTTCATATACTTATTTGAGGAAAAAAATCACAGAAGAACCATGTTTCACTATTCACTCATTTTCATGCCATTGCTTTTGCACTTACCTCTAATGGTTTTACATCCAGTCTTCCAGTCTTATCCAATGAGGGACGTCTTTCTCTCTTTCTCTTTTCTAAATTAAGTGCTGCTGAGGAGTAATTTCTCCCACTTATTGATGCTCTTCTCAGTTCTGCTATGCTACGTCCAGTTACTTGCAAACACTCCTGCTTAAGCTTCTCGAGAGGTTGAGTTTTTATAGAAATAACTGCTAAGTGTTCTGAAATAATTTTTGGATCTATTTTGACTGGTTTTTTTCCAACATGTGGAACTATTTTAATTGGATATTCCTCTTCAGATAAATTTTGATCTAACTTTTCTTGCTCTAATTCAGGAATCACATTAAAAGCATGTTCTTGGGCCTTTCGAACAATTCTATTAATGTCTAGCTCTCCAGAGAGATCAGCATTTGAAATTGTTGAGCTAATTGTATCTAATGGAAAACTTGAAACTCCATCAATAATTAAACTAGCCACTTTTTTAGGAAAGGCTGTGTTTGTATCTTTTATATCATAATAAAGCTCTTTGTTGGTTCCTGATTGTTGCAGTATGTTGCTATAAACAGAATCAACAACCTGATAAATCATTTCTGTACTTTCTGGATTTAAACAGTGCTCTTCAGGATCAGAAGTTATTAGACTAATGCTATTTCTGGAAATTTCAGTTGTTACCGATTTTGATAGTTGAGATGCAATTTTATTTAACTCAGGCTTTGATAAGTTCTTTTCATCTTTGCTTGAGGAACCTGGCAACCTTACTAGTTTAGCCAAGAACAAGGCCAACACCTCTTCTAAAAGTTTGGCATCTAATGTCAAACCTTTTCTGGGTGAAGGCTTTTCCTTAGACTTAAGTTTATCAATAATTTTGATCACTTTTTCCATAATTTTGACAGCTTCCAGAACTAATTCTGAATTTGATACTTCTTCCTCTACTTGAGGTTGAAATTCAGAATTGGAAATTGCATTCACCATTAAAAAGCCTATTGTATCAGAGAGGACATTGCTTTTACCCATTAAGTCTTTAAATATAGAAGTATAAGAGCCAGAGTGCTTTAAAACACTGGTATAAATATAATTAACTATGTTTTCAATAGTTGCATTATCAGCTACAGGCACAGTAGGTGATTTCTTGGTGGGTGGTACAAGTTTAATCTTACTTTTGGAGATAAATTCTTGGACTGAATTTAGTACTTTTGAAGTTATTTTTTGCATATCAGTTTCTAGAGATTTGGTTCTTTCTTTATGCACTTTTGGAAATATAGATAAAAGCTTTGATAAAAATTTCACAGCAATTTCTTCTATTATGTTGTAAGACAGCTTATGAGCATGTGATGGTTTAGGTAGGGGCACATCAGTAGTTTCGAAAACATCTTTAAGGATCTTTTCAACAATGTTTTCAACTTCCACACACTGATGTGGAGTTAGCTCTCCACAAAAATAACTCTGCAACTGATTGCTAGCCACTTCTTGTAGAACCAAGTCAACTATGTTTTCTGAAAGGATTTTGCATCCACTGGTAACACAATTTTGTATAATCTCTTGTGATCCAAACTGTGGCAAGAGATTATTATAAACAGACTGAACCACTAATTGAATAATTTCATCATCATCAGATTGTAAGGATTCTACATATTGTATAGTCATATATTTATCTTGGGAGATCTCTGTTGCAACTGCACTTACTAACTTCACTTGAAGGAAATTTAGTTCTGTGAACAAATTGTCCTCAGGTTCTTTTGTTTTAGTGCTGGATATTGTTGAGAAAATTTTGGATAAAAGAGCAGAAATCACATTCTCTAAAAATTTATGAGGTAACATTATTGTATATGGTGATGAAGTTTGACATTCTTTGCTGGCTGTTTGGGCCAACTTTTGGACCTCTTTAACAACATCCTTAGATTCCAGAGGCAAACATGCTGAAACTGAAACCTCATCACAAAATATCAAGTTAACCTGATGTTGGAAAATTTCATTTATGACTGCACCAGTTAGTCTTCTTGCTAAATTTTCTCCATTACTGTTTATATTCTTACAAATAGAGTCTTGAGATCCATATTCATTTAAAATATTACAAACAGAAGAGTGAACAACTTTGTTGACCAATGTTTTGTCAGTTGATGGTATCTTATCTGAAGAATGTTTTCTTGTCATTTTATGCATAGGTGGCATTTTATCTGCAGATTTTATCTTAATGCTGGATGGTGTTTCATCTGTAGTTGTCTCTTTATACCTGGGAGGTACTTGAGGAACTGAAGACACTTTACCCACAGGGAACTGATTTCCCTTATCTGGCCTGAAAACCTTAATTTGAGCAGCTGAAAACTCCTTTAACAGTGAATTGATGAGTTTCATAGCAGTGTCATAGAGTTTAGCTTGATTTTGCTTATCACTAACTTTTTGACATCTATCTTGTATTTGTGTTTCTGGTATAGAAGAAAAGATCAATTTTTTAACCATCTCAGTAATAACATCTTCTAAAAACTTAGCGGGAAAAATTCCAGGTTTACTCTCTGGTTGGTTTTGAGAATCATCTGGTTTACTGGGTTCACTTTTAATCTCCTCTCTTACTTTCTCTTTTTCTCTCTCTTCCTCTTCTTTTTCTTTGGCAGGGACATTTTTGTTAGTTGAGGAGGATAATGTTTTTGTTGTAACAGACTGTGCTGAATCCCTGCCAATCTCTTGAATTACATTTAATACATTATCACCTGGGGGGCTTCGGTTGTAACTGAGTTTTGAATAATATGCTGGTTCTGGAGAAGAAGATAGTTCTAAAACATCTTCATAAATATTTTCAATGACATTTTGAACATCTTCATAATCTGAGTGGTGTTCCTCATCCCTACCTGTTTGTGTTGGAGAGTCTCTTCTCCCCTCACTGATTGATGTTTGAGTTCTTATTTCCAAAGTCTCTGTTTTAGTCCCTAGATTTCTCTTGGACTTCAAGGAGGGTAACTGAAAGAGCTTGTCATCTTTTTTGAATGATCTTTCTCTTGCGTTGTCAATCTTCTTCTTATAGCCTATTTCAGAATCTGACTCAAGTACTTCCTTCTCATATTCTGTATCATCAATTATTAATGAAAAATGTGTGTGTACCTCATGATCTTTCCCTTTTTTATCTCTTGGAATTAAATTTATTTCCTTCTCAATTTCTTTATTAAATGTTTCACTCAAATTTAGCTCCTGAGTATCTTTACTTTTCACAGTGGTAGTTGAAGAAGTAACTTTTGATGCAGTCTCACTGTGTTTCTGAGTACAAATTCCCACTTTATTTTCATCCACTTTCTTTTCATTTGTCACACCTGTAGCCAACCCTGATGTCAGGTTAATCATGCTGCTTTTCATAATTGCATTTATAGAGCTAAGTACTGGATTTTGGATGTCACCTTTTTTCATTGATGTGTACTTGGTTTTAAAACTTTTCTTTCTACTCACTGTGCCTCTATTTATTTCCAAAGTGCTCATCATGTTTCTGCAGTCTGAGGTGGAAGAAGTATCTTTATTTGATTGATCTGGTAAAGAAAGTTGGTTCTCTTTTGCACATCTGCTTATTTGTGTAAGGGTGTTTTGTAGTAGGTGTTGAACCCTTTGGGTGATATTATCTGGATTTAGAAATGAAAAGAAGGTGGAAGACCAGTCTCCTGAAAAAAGTGGTTGAATCTTGAATGCAGACATTGCCTTCTGGGTTAGAGCAGCAATCATCCCTATAGCAATGTTACTTTCATCACCTTTTTGAATATCATTAGATGTGCGTTTTTCTATGAACTGATCATATACAAAATAGGATATTTTATTAACTGTCTCTTTATCAATTGCTGGAAAAGAAAATATTTTTTCAGCATTTGGCAAAACTTTAATTTCATTTTTCATAAATTCCCTTATCAGAGAATTTGCAAGTTTTAGAGCCAAGCCCGTAATATCTAGGTCTGTCATTTCATTTTTCTTAGAATCTTCAGTAATAATGGGGAGAGAACAAAATTTGTGAACTAGGTCAACGATTATGTCTTCCAAAAATGTAGCTGAATATAGAGAAGGCTGTGTCTTTTCTTTACCAGATTTAGCAAGTTTGGAGACATGGTCATAATCAGATAAGTCACTGAAAGATGATTCTTCACCATGTAAAAATGGATGTAAATGATGATACACAATTTCTTTCATAATAAAACCAGCTAATTTATTGAGAAATGAGCGTCCTTTTTTGTCTGCATCTTTTTGTACTTCAGCTTGGAATTCAGATGTTTTCAAAATATTACTACATATGGAGTCAACCAAATTTTCAGTAGGTTCTAACTTCATACTTTCTGCATTATCCTCTGCCATGGAAAGTCGAATCTCATGTTCAGAAATTTCTTTTATAATTTCATCAGTCAATTTTGAAGCTATGTTCACAAATTCATCATCTGGTGGAAACTCTTTCTCCTTTAGTTCATTTTCAGTGTGAGTTGAAGGGTTGACATGTGCTAGAAGCCTGTAAATCATATCTTCTAAAAGAGAACGAGGCAACACAGTAATATATGATGGCAAAGCATGGCTATCCTTTGTGATTATGTTAAGCACATTTCTGATGATATTATTAGCTTGGGGGTATGAATAAGAAGAAGACTCTAATTCTCCTGCAACTAATGACTGCACTTGATAATCATATATTTCTTCCAATAGCAAATAATATATTTTCCTACCAAAACATATTGTGTCACTTTGTATAACCCTATGTATTTGAATCAGAGACTTATATTGATCTAATACTTTTCCATATACTGAGTTGACTATTTTTTGAACCATTTCTCTGTATCTTTCTGAGAAACACAAATTTTCATCAAAGTTATCTGCAACTAAAATCTCTGATGTGGTGAACTCCTGAATAATTGAATTTACCAATGTTGTAACAATCCTGGTAAGTTTTCGTTTTGCTCTATCTGGGTTTTCAGTAAACAACATATTACGTGAAAATGCATAAAGAATTTTGCATAAGAGCTCAGAAATTACTTCCTCCAAAAAGATAGATGAGTTGACAATAAAAGATAATTCTCTTTGTTTAGGATCTATTGCTTTTGAATTATAAGTTTGATCAACTGCAGCCAAAAGGAGAGTTTTATCTTCAGATAAAAATGATTGAATATGATGGTTAAAGATTTCTTTTATTATAAAACTTGCTATTTTTGAAACAGGTATGTCACTTATGCTCTTCTTGTCTTTTGTAATGGACTGGTATATATTTGAATGAGAAAGATCAGCATAAATGGAATCCACCATAGACTGGATATCTTTTGCTGAAATCATACTCTGTTTTTTATTCCCATATTTAATAATACATATTTCATGTTTTGAAATTATTGACATAATTTCATTTATCAGTTTTATCACTGTATTGCTTAAGTCTGATTTAGTAGTATCTGACTGTTCTGCACTGGTGTTCAATGGACTGATCTGAGATGTAAGCTGAGTAACTATTTTTTCCAAATGACTATGTGATAACATAGTGGTATACATTGTTGAAGCTTGTCTTTTGAATCTTGATTTACTTATATCATATTGAACTCTTTTTATTAAAACATTTGCACTGAGTTTGGAATGTGACTTAAAAGGTAGATTTGCTATAAGATCTGGATGAATTTGGAAATCAAAAATTTCAGCCAGGATGATATTAGTTATTCTTGCAGCCAATGTCTTTGTGTCATTTAGAAAATCTTTATTGGGCACTACTTCCATTTCATATTCTTGCAAAACTTTGCTATACACCATGTCAACAATTGTTTTGACTACATCCCTCTCCACTGGAGGTAAACACAATCTTTCCTCAGTATTATCTATAATGCTAACTTGGGCTTTTGAGAATTCCCCTATAATCAAATGTATGAGTTCTTCAGCTTTCTCAAACAGTTCATCTTCTGAATCTCTTATGGATTTTGTTTGTACAATGCCTACTACCCTGTGGAATATTTTTCTTAAAACCCCAGAGATTACATCTTCCAAGAATGTTGACGAGTAAACACTGGTATAAAATAACTTCTTTCTCTCACCATCAAAATATGTGTCTGATGAAGATAATGATTTTCCATTCACAAATGGCTGAAGATGTTTTTGACAGATATGTTTAATGATGAAACCTGCTATTCTATCAATAAGAACATCATTACTGCTTATGATATTTTGCACAGCTGATTCTTGAGAACCAGAGGTTTGCACAACATTTTCAAATACTGAATCAACAAGGTGCTGAATATCATCTTCTGAATAAATAAACTTGGTTTCTTCTTCCTCTTTTGAAAATCGAATTTCATGTTGGGAAATTTTCATCCTAATATCACTAATTAGGTTTGAAGCAATGTCATTGAAATTCACTCTTGATATATCTTTTTGGGTTTCTCTGTTTAGAACCAGGCTAGATGCAGAAGAAAATAATTTAGATAACAGTACTCTGATCATATCTTCTAAAAATGTGTATGGCAGCAAGGTGTTATATAGAGGTACACTCTGGCTTGGCTCAGTAGATTTACTGATGTTACTAAGGATGTCCTGAGCAATATTCTCAGCCACTGAATTAGAATAGGTAGAAGGTGACAAATCCCCAGAAAACAGTGGATGAAGAAGGTAATCTGAAATAGCTGCTACAATTAAATTGGTAATATTTTCCACAAAAATGCCAGTATCTTCAGACTCTTTATCAACAGCAAAGTCTAGCCCATGCTGCTTTAAAGCATTTCTATAAACTGTGGTGACAAGTTCATCCACAATATCTGTATTGAAAGAAGAGAAAGACTGTTCTTTGTCATCATAAAGAATGTGAATTTTAGCTTTATTGAAATGCTTATTTATGGAGTTTACTATTCTTTGGGTCATGTTTTTCAACTCAATTTCAGTGTTATGTTTTGGGCTGAAAATCTTTGACAAAAGTCTGGCATCAATCTCCCTTACAAATGAATCAGGGTGAATATCTAAGGGTGATTGCTTCTGAGGTCTGTGTGATTCTATCACTTCACTCAGAACCTGTTTAACAATAGTAGACACTGGATCCAGTGGAGTCCTTGGATGACATAAAACCTCTCCACTCAAAAATGGTTGAAGATGATTTTCGATAATCTCTTGGATGATACAGCTGGCTATTTGGTCAACCATAATTGGGCTTCGGCTCACTATACTTTTTTGTATTGAAAGAAGAGAGTCAGACATTTGTAAAATATTACAATAAACAGAATCCACCATCTTTTGGAGGTTTTTTCCAGTATATAGATATTGACTATCATATATAGTGAAACAGATTTTATGTTTTGAAATGGCTGACATAACCTTATCTATTATACAAGTGGACATTTCATTAAAATCAGAACTCATTAAATATTTTTTTCCTAAAGAGGAACACGTAATGGGTGGAGGAATTAGCTGAGATAAAAGCCTTCTTATGACATCTTCTAAAAATGAATGTGATAACATGGTACTATAGTCTGATGAAGACCTGGGTAGAGAAGTAAATTCTGTTAGGTTACTTTGAAGCTTTTGCAATATAATTTCAGGTTTGAGAGGGTAATATGAATGGGGTATGAGATATTCTCTGAAGCAAGATGGCAGTTTGTAGTCTAAAATCTCTAACAATATGCCATTTGTTATTTGTTCTGCTACTGAGGCATTGTCGTACACCAGATTATTACCATAGACCATTTTTAATTCATACTGCTGTAAAACATCATAATAAACTGAGTCAACAATTTTGCTAACTGTTTCTGTATGAACTTGTGGAAAACACAGCCTTTCTTCAGCATTCCGTAGAACGGTGACTTGAGCGTTATTAAATTCATTCACTACACTGTTGACAAGTAATGTATTCATCTCATTGAGCTGGGACACAGTGATGTTTTTATTTTTGCCCCACAATGACATAGAGAGATTAAAAAACAATTCTGAAATTATTCCTTCCAAAAATGTGGCTGAATAAACACCAGCATATATACCTTCCTGATGTAGCTTATTATGAATGGCTACCTTATCCATTTCCTTTGTTCTCTGTTTTTCAAGAGGTGACACAGAAGAGGATTTTACTGCACAATGCTTATCAAATGGTGCTTGTATTTTGGAGCTAACCACACTGGGATTATTCATGGATACTGTCAAAGAATTACTGTCATAGCTACCAAGTCCTAAAGAACTTTCATTTTGTCCTAATTCTATTAATTCTGGCTTTCTTGCTTTTGTGAAACTGGACTGTATTTCTCTTGTTCTATAGTTCAAATACTCATGTGCAAAAGGTAGACTTTCTGGAGCTTGTTGTATACTGTGAGATAACTTGTCCATCAATGATTTAACCAAGCTGTGGGAAATGATAGTAAGCATACAGTCTGATGACAATAAGTCTTGATCAATTTCTGCCACATTCTCCAAAAGTTCTGACATGTAATCTACTTGAAGGCATTCATGGTCCATTCCTCCCTTATGATAATCAGATTTTCTATCTTCTATACTTTGAAGCATTTTAAAAAGTTGACATTTTTCTTCTGAGGTTTCCTCTGAAACAGATCCTTTATCAAGAAAAGCAGTGCTTGTGCATTCTTCCAAAAGTATTCTGATAAGTTTCTCACATACAACATTGAGAAGAAAAACTGATTTTGAGGAGAGCTGTAAGTTATTGCTAAGTATGCTAGTAGGTTGTTCATTATTTGAGGAGTAGAAAAATGTTCTTTGTAGTTTACCAGAATCCATACCCCTGTCTAGGCATTCATCTGGTGAAAATAAATCTGAAACAATATTAAAAACTTTATTGACTACTTCTTTGGAGTCACTTGTTTTTAGGTTACTAACCAGGCTGTTTAACTTACATGTAAGATAACTTAATTTATTTTTTTGAAAAGGTTGATCAATTTGTTGAGTAGAGAGTTGCCAGTCTCTGGGGCCTTCCTGTCTATTGATTTTGTTGCAAACAGATACACTATTATTTCTATGCATAGAAAATGATTTGTTTCTTTCATTGCTTTCAAAGTGATCATCTATTTCTATTTCTTTGGACAGTACATGAATCACTCCTACTAAGAGATCCTGAAAGAGGTCATCAAAGCCACCAGAAACTATTCCTGGACAGTAAATGTATTTTGTTGGTATGGAAACCATTTTCTGTGCAATGTCAGCCTGTATAATTTTATTATTAAAAAGAATTTTAATAATGATTTCAGAAATACATAAAGCAAGTTCTCCAATGGAAATTGACCTGCTCTCAAACACTTGAGAATGAATTAAAATAATCTTGCTAAATGTTGTTTCTTGAATTTCCCATGCTTTCTCTTTTTCTCTACCCTTTTTGGTGCCATCAGAAATGCTTGAAGTTAAATGGTAAAGTACTGACTCAGTGAGATGTTCACAACATTGATAAATTGAAGAATCATTGTATATGTTTCTTAGGAGCTGTTTTGATTCATATTTTTTCCTTGACCATGTAGAAACAGCAGACATCTCTTCTTCACTAAAAACTTAAAAAAGAAAACATCGTAATTTTAGCATGGATTAAAGAAAAGATAGAAAATTTGATGTATTTGTAATTATTATTTACATATATATTTTACCCTTTGAGCAACTCACTAAAGAAAAATCTAGATTAAAAAAAAGAAATTATATTTTCCTCAAATATTTATTTCTTACCTGTAGAATCTTAATTTTAGCCAGTAAGTTAAGATAATAGCACCCCAAAATTCAATCCTCTAAGTCAAATGCTGATGTCTGCCTTGGTTGGATGGTTATGAACTCTAAGAAGTTGGAAAGCTTGGGGCAAAGAAATAATTTCCAGGTTTAGCGATGCATCCTACCATGTCTCCAGTGATATCCAGAGGTGCCATATAATTATTCTAAAATATCTTTAGACAAAACATTTAATGTTATGCTATGTTTTACTTTTAGGACATTAAGGAGTTGTGTTGCAATATCAAGTTGACTAAAATAAAAGTGCGGCAACTCCAGAAAAGATAGTAATAGACTGCAATAGCAGTAGTACTTTAACCCCTAGATTATAATTTGTCACAAAGAAGGAAGGTTGGCCCAGCCAGGTGAAGAACTCTATATTTGTTTTGTCCAAAATTGTATTTGTTACAAATCATTACCTACTTGCAATGGCCAACTTCTGGGTGTGGCAGCTAAGAGCAACACAGTTTTTTTCCTCAGAACCTAATTACATATTACATATCTTCATATGTTATCAGGCAAGACTCTATGCAGATAGAAGACTTTGACTACTAGGCTGAGCTTTGACTACTACACAGGTTTTGGCCACGTCAAGATAAAGGGAATGAGGAAAGGGTATTCCTAGTGGAAGAAGGAACATGAGCGAAGTCACTGGAAGACTTTGGAGATGTCTGAGAATAGGAATAGAATTGATAGAGCCAAGTATCAATGTGATGAAATCATGGATCTTCTCTTGCTTGTTTTGCTTTTGTTTATTTTTCTAAAATCAATTAAGTCATGCCTGGAGTAAGTCTATTTAAGAGTGTGTAGTTGTAGCTACATTACCGTCCACCTTGGGAGAATACTGGTTTTAAGGATGGAAAATAACCTCCTTGTGCAGGTGGGTAGGTAGGACTGCTAATATCTCCAGTTAGAATGATGTGTGAGTGATGTATCTGGGCTGGTGATGTAGCAAGCAATTATTGGTAACTGAAACTACTGTCCTAGTTCTGGGGTACTATAGTAATATTAAACTGAATTTTATTAATTGTCAATAATCAACAGTTTTTGATATACAAAATGACTATTACATGTTGCTTAACCTAATATATAAACATGAACATACTTAGAAAGGTAATGCAAATATAATCCCTGTAATGATACAGTTGGAGTATTATACCTAAAAGGAATTTAAGTCAGAATACTGGAATGCAAATAAAACAAGATATTTAATTCTACTGTTCTTTTAATCTTTGAATAATAGTAACAAAGCCTTCAAGAATACAAAAATTAAATGACTTTTAATCAGTTAACTGCACATCCCATATGATTATAAAGAAGTTATGCATAAGAATTTTAAAAACCCTTTCACATTTTCGCCTCATGCTCAATGAAAATCTCCTGCTTTAAAATGGTCTCATTTTCTCTCATTTATAGATAGAGAAAACTGAGCAACACACTCTTCAAATTCAAATCCTGCAAACATTTATTTATTTATTTATTTTTGTATTATGATGAATTAGAAAGCAATTGAGGTTGAGCACGGTGGTTCATGATGGTAATCCCAATACTTTGAGGGGCCAAGAAAGAAGGATCACATGAGGCCAGGAGTTTGAGACTAGCCTGTGCAACATAGCAAAATCCAGTCTCTACAAAAAGATTTTTAAAATTTAGAGTGCAGTGGCATGCCTGTAGTCCCAGCTATTTTGGGGGAAGGCTGAGATGGGAGGATCTCTTCAGTCCAGGAGTTCAAGGCTGCAGGAAGCAATGATCATGCCACTGTACTCTAGCCTCAGTGACAGAGACACTATTTCTAAATGAAATAAAATAATAAATTTAAAATAAAATTAAAATGCAACTCAGTAGTCATCTACCTCCCAGGCTATTTTCAGAAAAATAGTGAATACAGCTTTTTAGACAGGAGATCTTTTAAACATATTTTTTACTGGTTTTATTCTTAAATCAAGCAAATTTTTAGTGTATGTTCTTTCTTGCTTACCTGTAGTTTCAAAGTTCTCCAAATATGTGACCACAGATGTGGCGACATGTCTTGCTATCAAATGAACTTCACTGGAACCTATTTCATGATCAGCAAAAGTAAAGGACTCAACTTCCTTCAGAGTCTCTATCTTTGGGTACTCCTTTTTTTTCAATTTTTGCAATAAAGAAGAATCTTCCCTGCTGGCTTCAAGGTTTTTGTTTTCTTTCTCAGGTATATAGTTGGTTTTTTTATCCTGCATTCTAAGCAAACTTTTTTCCTTATCCTTTTGTCCTCCAGATACTTCAGATAAAGAGCTTTGTTTTGATATGAAAAATGGCTTCATTACTTCCCTGTTCTCATTAGCGTGTGGTTGACTTGGAAAGCCACAGCTGGATAGCACAGTATTGACAATATTTTCTGCAGCCAAACATATTTTGAGTGGAGAAATGGTTGTCTGAATTTGGTTTGGTTCAACAACTGGTTTTAGGTTTTCATAATGAAACACTCTTAGATTTTCACCTTTTCCCATTTCTATGAATGATAAGACTTGCTTTAATGCTGCTTCTGTGGAGTCACTTGCTTTCCTAAGCAGCTTTTGTAAGATACTGCCTTCAGGGAGGTAGCTATTTCCTTTCTTGGTCTCATCAAAACTACCAAAGTTAGATTCCCTTGGTCTGTGGTCTTGTACTTTGTTTCTAGAACACGATGGCATAGTTTCTGAATCAGGCCTTTTCATTGGCTCTGAGTTTTTAACTGTGTCTTCTACAAAGGATCTGACAGAGGTGGGTAAATCTGATGAAATCCTGTACTTTTCTTTCATATCTTCATCTGAACAAAACGCAAACCCAGTTTTACTCAATTGTGAAGGATTAATCCCCAAACTACCTTCCTTAAACTTTGATGTGAACGTTTTCATATTAGTTGCTAATTCAACCTGATTAACAGTGTAGGTATTTTCAGCTCCTTGTAGCAAACTTTCCTTTGAAAGCTTTTGTATCAAAGACTCATTGAAATAAGTACACTGGTCCATTAGTGTGCCAATGATCTCACTTGCTACAATGTTCTCTTTCAATATGCTAATTGAAGATGGTTCCATTTGGCTTATTTCCTTGTCTAGCTTGTTCTTAATTACAGCAAGCATGTCACTAATGATATTAACAGCATATGTAGGTAATTGTGAATGGAATGAATGAACTCGTAGAAGGATGTTCTTAATGTTTTCCTTGAAATTAATGGTATTTGACTCGGATTCATCAGAAAACATTTTCAGCGGTTGTAATTTTGGCAACATTTTTTTGTTTAACAGTTTCTGTTGGACAGAAGAAAGGTTTTCTATAGGCATTTTCACAATTTCAGAAAACTCATATTTGGAGATATGTTTAAACTGCAAGTCCACAAATGACTCTAACATGTTTAAAACCGTTTCTACAATCTCTTGAACAATTTGGTTGCTAGAGCCCATAGAAATTTGGTCTTTCGTTGTTGTGTTATAGATTGGTAAACTGCTGAGGCTGTGCTTGTTTGGAAAACTATATTTACTTTTAGCAGTAATGTGTTCTTTACTGTTTGACAGAGTTTCTTCACTCTCTGGAGTGGGAATTTGGGACAGAAAGCATAGCTGTAATTTTTCAAATAGCATTTCAACAATTTCCCTTCCAAACTTATTAGTTTGTGCTTTGGTATCCTCAGCTCTAGTAGAAGCTCCTTTAAAATGATTATAAAACCTGCTTTCACAATTCTCAAGAGGTGGAAAATTTAAAAGTGAAAGAGAATATTCTAATTCTTTTGCTTTTATTGAAATTTCAGTCAAAACATTTTCAGTTATCATCAATAGCTTACATTTTTCATTTTCCTTGTCATCTGATTCTGTTTGCCACTTGTCAAACATTTTTTTAAATATACCTTCTCTAGGAAAAATGTGCTCTAGCTGTGAAGAAACATTCTCCAAGTAAAAACATGCTTGTTGTTTAGGAAGGGATCCTGTGCCTATATTCCCCTGTGAAAGTTTGACATGTGAGGATTTGATCGGGTAAGACAAATTGCAGTTATTTGTAACATATAATTCTTGCAAAACTCTATCAACTATTTTACCTGCAGCTATGATTTTATCAGATGGTAAAGCTTTGGTTTGCTTTACCTTTCCAAATTCCTTCACAATTGTTTCCAGTATATTAATTATTATATCCTTGGCATATATTCTTAGTTCTGAAGTGGGCAATTTTGTGTCCAGTAAATTTTTGGCATCTCCAGCTGACATGATGTGTGACAACCCAATGGCAGTCTTGGATTGGCTGTCTTTTGGGGTCTTCTCTCCAGGACCTAACTTGGTTTTGCTTTTGGCCTTAGCAGCACTCAGTCCTAAGTGTGGTTTTTTTGTAAATTTAGGCAAAGTAGTCATTTTTGACCTTTCTTTCAAATTTGCTTTAAAATATGGCTTAGGGCTGTCCTTAGGGCTCACCTTTAAAGTGTGTGGCCTTAAAAGTTGCAACTTATCAGCACAATACTCAGGGGACAAACTCTCTTCTAGATGAAGTGAGACAAAATTTGTGATCTTATTGAGAACGATTTGAATTAAGTCTTTCTTCACTTGCAATGGTAAATATGGCAAACAGGTGTTTTCCATCACAGAGATATTTTGACTGTCTACATAAGAATAAGCCTGTGGTATCACATATCTAGAGGAATTACTTATTTTTCCTGCTTGTTTAGTTTCTTTAAACCTTAATGGTTTCATTGGTAAGGAATCATTGTGGTCAGACGTTTCAACTTCTCTCCTACTTTTATTATTTTCATATAATGATGTCACAACTACCAAGTACATTTTCCCCAAAACACTTTCAACTATGTCATTTGCTACACTGTTAATATGTGATAGAAAACTGTTTTTCTGTGTTGTGTCTGATGTTTTAATTTTAGAATTAGATATAAAGTTGGAAGTTTCATTAAGGGGAGGCAAATGGCCTATGACTTCCATTACTCTTTGATACAACTTATTCAAAAGTTCTTCCACTGCACTGAGCAGTTCACCTTTTTCTTTGTTTTTTGGTTCTCCATTTCTCATAAATATTTCTTCCAAAACAATTATCTGCCTTTTGTTTTCCAATATCATTTTGTTTTGTTCTAATGGATACTCTGTAAATAGAGATTGATTGGTACTTCTTTCCTTCTCTTTGTACCCCAACAATATTTCATTTGATAAAGTTAACTGTGAAAAGTTAGAATTCTCTTTTGAATTAAAACCAGTTTCCTTTACAGATCTTTTATCATCTAACATCTTTAACATACTCTCAACAATTTCACTCACAATGATGTTTTCTTGGAACAAAATATTGTTTTGATATGGATATACCTTTTGGATTTCTACATCTAAGTCATTTTTAATAAGCTTCAAAATGGCACTGGCAATGATGTCAGCATATGTCTTAAGGCTAGCTTGTGATAGGTGAATTGTGGATCCAAGTTTTTTTCTGTGACTGACAAAAGTGAAATCTGTAAGCTCTTGGCTGAGAACGGTTTCAGTTGCTGATATTTTCAAGACATTTATATCTGATTCCATTTGGCTTGAATCATAAAGGATGTGGTCATTTTGTTTACAATTTTCCAATTCTGGGATAACAAATGACTTTTCTTTATGTTGGAAAGCAAGGGTAATTAATGAATCTATTCTTTCTGTGGCAAAAGATTCTAAACGATTAAGAATAGTTTTAGTAATGAAGTTAGCATTTTCCTCACGTGAGTCAGTGGCAGATTCCTGGGTGTCTTCTTTCTCTACTACAGTTATCTGATTATTATCAGCATAAGCTGATTTCTGATTTCTTGAATATGAAAAACGCTCTGTTTTCCTTTCAGTTTTTGACCCCTTAAGAGGCTGTTGACAGTCGGTTTTTGGAAACATATCACAGAATGTCAGGGGCAATCTTGCAGAAGTAGGATTCTTTGCATTTATGACAAGTGTGACAGCAGAACTGAGATTATGAAGAACAATATTCACTATATCACTGGATATCAAAATGACATCTGATTTAGGAACTGAAAGCTTAGGAATAATCTTATTTGCACTCTCCATGAACATTTCAGAATTTTCTTCTGAATGTTTATCAGCTATGCTACATTTCAGAGTGGGTGCAGTAAATGAGAGATTATTCTGATACAGGGTTTTTTCATAAATATCACATAGGATACCTTCAATGGTATCTTGTATTTGAAGTTGAAGTACTTTTTGATATTCAGTCTTATTGAGCAGCTTTTCAATTATACCTTTTTGCTGATCTAAATCGATCTCTTTGTCAGCACTGTTTTTGTCACATTTGCCTTTATGTGATATAATGTCTAACAATGCGTTAACAATTTGACTTGCAATACTTTCAGAAATCCCAATGTCGTGAGTTAAAAAAGGATTTTCCCTTCCTTTATCTAATTCATGTTTTATTACTTGCAAATTTGTTTTGGCCACTTGTAGTGCATAAGTATTTAATTTAGAAAAAGACAGTTGGCAGAAGTTGGTCTTTCCTGACTTAGTATGATCTACTGAGAAACAGGAAAATTGCTCATCAGAATATGAATCTTTGGCTGATAATGCTTTGCTCAATGTACTGTGATCTTGCTGAATAGGTAAAGCCACTGGAACTGTAAAGTTGACTTGGGAACGAAAGAGATTTACTTTGGAAGTAGCAAAAGTTTCTAAATTTGTTAATATTGCCTGTACAATATCTTCAGCTAGATTTACCTTTGCTTCTTTGTCAGCAACACTGAATCTAGACTGAAAAGTACATGGATTTTCATCCAGCACAGTGACAGAGGACTTTCCCTCATAGGTGTGTTCATGAAGAGAAACATTCGCTGAAAAAGTGATAGTTTTATACCTATTTTCCCTTATATTTCTTTCTGTAATGGCAGCTGAATAAAGTTTGTGAAATACCGTCTTAACAATATTATCTGTTACTATGGTTATATCTGCTTCAGACAGTAAAGGATCCATCATTTTATCCATAAATTGAACAGATGTTTGGGGAGTTGTCTCATCAACATTGTGAGGCATGCCATTAAAATTAGAGTGGGAGAGAGAAAGGGCATTTAATTGATTGATTAAAGTACTTTGAAAAATTTCATTCAAAATATTTCTTATAATGGGAGCAATTGGAGATATATGTGGTTCTTTGAGTTTTACTTCAATTTTGTTTAAGGTTTTTTCTAGAGCCCATTGTTTAAGAGACTGCGTTCTCATTTCTTCTCTTTGTGGTGATCTCTCATCAATAATTTTTTTATCTGTATGTGTATCATCATCTAGAAATGAATTTGATTCAGCTCCTCCAGGAAGTTTTCCATATGTTGGCCTATATCGATAAGTTTCAATGCCTCCCCCTTCAGATTCTGCTTCATTAAACATATCAGAAGATACTGCATCTAAAATTAACTTGACTACATCCTTAAGAATTTGAATCTCAGGTGGTGGGTTTTTTTCATTTGTCTTCAAATCTGATGAGGTCACATTTAATTCTGTTTGAATAGCCTTCAAAATAGCACTTGATACCTTCTTTGCATGCATATATAAAGCAGACAGAAATGATGCTTCATGTGTGTCTCTGGAAATATTGGTGCTTTCACATTCCCAGTCCATCATATTGCTTTTCTTATTTCCATCATGAATAGCACCCAAAGTTTCTAAATGTCCATTGGCAAGCCCTTCCAGTTTAGCAAAAACCATATTAAGAATATCTGAAGCTACAACTTTCAGTTTATTTGGATGCATTTCTTTTGTGCTCGGTGTTTTGGAAGACACAGGAGCAACAGGCTTTGCCTTGTTTTTAGTCCCTTCTTTATCATCCTCCTGAACCCTTCTGGAAACTATGCTGGAGATTATTTTGGTGGATTTGGCCATTTTCTCAATAATTGAAGCAAATGATGGGTTGCTAATTTCAAGAGACTCTGAGACAGCTTTTAATCCACAATTTGCAAAACTGGTATCCATGTCAACACCACATAATTTTGCAAGGATATAATCCAAAATGGCTTTAGAAATTAACTGAATATTAGACTGCAATGCAGCAACCATTTTCTGATTCGTATTGGTCATATCTCTGCTTTGTTGACTACAAGATGGCTGAGAATGAAGATGGGTCCCCAGGAGCTTCCTTAACATTTCATGTAGTGTTTCCCCAATTCTTTCTAACACTTGCAATTTTGCATTCTCTTTAATATGTTTTTCATCATTGACACTGTGGGGAGTACAAGGAGTAGCCAAATATTTGTGAAAAGATTTTTTATCCTGCCTATGTGGCAAAATGCTTTGTACATCAACACTGTCATTTGCAGACTTTGGCTTACGAGAAGAGAATGAAATGCTTCTTTGATGTGCATTTTCACTTGATAATATATCATAAATACAGGTTAATAATGGACTTGCCAAAATGTCATCATCAATACTCGTGACAAGAGATTCTAATTTTTTATCAGTACTAGCAAAAAATCCTTTATCTGTAAGGGAGTTTGTATGGTCAATCTCCCTAAGATGTAGGTTTTCCTTGTGAAGTTCCAGTTCATTCTGGATAGCACATAAAACAATGTTTACTATTTTAGCTGTGTACTTACTAAGTTGAGATTGTAATGAAGATTTGAAGCCCATATGCAATTTTGGACAAATAAATGACTTCAATCTTTTAAAAATTGTACGAATGATCTTATCATTAATGTCATCTACAGGTTTAGGTTCACTTTTTCCAGATTTTAACCAGGAAGAATTTTCAGGATCAACATCAAATAAAGATAAATATTTCATTTTCTTTTCACTGTCAAACCATGTCTTTAATGGGCATTTATTTGGTGCTTCTTTGACTACGTGTTCAGTGTCAGAATTATGTAAGGAAGTCTGATGAACTGATGATGAAATGGAACTTTTAGTGGTATTGGAAATGTAGTTTGATGCCTTATGAAGTATGTTTAACACAGAATCTGTTATTTCTTGAGCCACTGTACTGATTTCTGAAACAGAAAACATCTGGTCTATCCATTCTTGTTGTGACAGTCCTTGAGGCTTTTCTGAAACAAGAACTGAAGCGTCATTGCTAGTTTTGCTATCTAAGTGACCAAAAGGAACAGAAGATATGTCCTCGAGCATTTCTTTTAAAATACTTGTGACTATGTTTTCTGAAGCCTGTTGTATTTGATGCTTTTGATCTTGGCTGAAAGTTGAAATGTCTTTATTCAAACAAAGGCTTTTCTTTAAAATATCTTCATGATTAGTAGATGGTGGCTCAGTCTTTAATTCCCAATCATGAAATGCAGCTTTGTTTCTAGAAACAGGCTTTGTAGGTGGTTTGATATTTCTTTTGTATTCAAAACAAGTGTTTCCCTTTGTAAACCAATGATTAGGTATCTCTTCTTGTGATTTTACTTTTTCATCTTTGAAAGTTGAATCAAGCACATTTTTAACAATATTTTCTATTTCCTCATTTTCATCATCAGAATAAAGAACCATGCCTGGAACATTTATAGGTGGAAATCGTCTTCCAGACCTAGGACTATTTGACAATCTAGTGCCAGTGAGTCTGTACTTTTCTTTGGTGTCAGAAGGACTACTTATTCTGGGTTGCCGTTGCTTACGTTTTTGAAAACTTTCATTTACTGGTTCCTGATGGAGCTGAACAAGGACGTCATCAAGTAGCTGAAGGAGTACTACTGTTTCTTCAGATGCAATAATTCTCTCATTATTTAGTTCAGTTTGTATATAACCTAGTATAGCACCGATTGCTTCCTCTATATAACCAACCAAAGAGGACTGGGAAAAAATATTTGATATTAAATTTTGTACTTCTTCATTGACAATTAAACTAGCTTCATCAGATTCAAGACTCGATTTATTTTTGCCAGCTTTTTGAAGGAACATACATATTGGGTCTGTCTTATGTCGCTGGCAGGAAAGCTTAGTTGTGTCTTTAAGATGAAGAAATTCATTTTGCTTAGAAGATACAAGAGTCATTAGTTTTTCTAAAATGGCATGCACCATGTCCTCTGCAATATCATACATTGGGTCCAAAGTATGAAGCTTTGAATTTTTCAAAGGTTTTCCATTAGATGATGTGAGAAGTTCATCACTGGCTGCTATACTTGGTTTAATGTCAACTGACAAATCTTGTGAAAACATCTCAACACATTTTTTCTCAACTGCAGACTCTAACTTCTCAAGTATATTTTCCACAATCTCAGAAGCAACTGAGGAAATACCAACATTGGAAAGCAAGTCTTCCTTTACACATTCACATTGTTCAACAAAAACTTCAGCAGTAACAGAAGAGAGAGAGGGAATGGCCTGGGTTAAATCAGACATTCTTTCTCGCAAAATGCTTTCTAAAATCACTTCAGTTTCCCCTTTCAAGTAACATTTAAAGTTAACAAAAACATTTTTTAAATTCTTCATTTCATCCATGGCTTTTGCTGTTTTATCACAATGCAATGAACTCTCTAAGCCATCTGTTTCAGTGGTAGCATCCTTAGATTTTTTTGTGCCTGTTTCAAATGATGCTAAAAGGTGACTATCTGATTTACAACTTCTGAGCTTAGGGTATGAATATAGCAAGTTGGTTTTATTATATTTAAGTTTAGAGGTTATAGATTGTCCTTTTACGTGATATGTTTTCCCCACAACTGTTTTTTCCACATGTGCATGAGGAGGTTTTATAGGTGTGGTTGGTCTCCTTGCTGACATGTCAACTACAAATGCACAGGGTTCTGCCTGAAATGTTTTAGTTGTTGCAGATGTGTAGCTTCTATATGTAAAGTCTTCACTGCATGTACTACAGAAACTTGAACTATCTGAAGAGAGGATGGAGTCATCAGATACTGGGTATGTATTATTTTGCAATCTTTCTTCATACTTTGTGATGGCTGGGTACAATATACTGGTCACTGTAGCCACAACCCAGGTCATTATATTCTGAATTATAATATTCAGTTCTTCAGAAGTTACCTGGAAAGGAGGTAAGCAAAGGTGAAAATAAAGTCATGTAACAACTTAGGTTTTAACAACACGTTTTGGAGACAGAAGGTAACATTTAATTTTTATATCAATGTATTGGTGGAATACCATTATGGTTTATGAAAGAAAATAGTAAAGAATTATCAGTTTAGAAATTTAGAATTTAAGATGAATTTCTAGTTGGTTTATTCTGCACTACCGTGAAGTACTTTTTTGAGGAAGATTTATTTTATTCACAGTCTCTCCGAAGTTTCTTTTTCCCCTGGCATTTATTATAAGGATAAATGATTTTTTTGTGTGAAAAATATCACTAAATTGCTGTCTAGGCACACAACATGCAAATATTTTGGAAAGAAAATATGTGATGTTTATGATCCAGCTAATTTTTAAATATATATTAAATATTTGTAACAAAACATTTCTCAAAACAGATCATTTGGATGATTTCTCAAAACAAAAATATTTGGATGCTTTCAGAAACATCTGCCTAGCTGAGATTTGGGGAAGGAACATAAACCATTTTCTCTCCCAGTCTCTGCTGAAAAGGTGAGCCTGTGGTCTATAAATATGGGAATGACTAAAGGTAATTGTTAAGAATTATTTGATAGGCAAAAATAAAATCTAATGCTTTATATGGATTGATGGGCTTTGTATCCAACAAAAAAGTATAAATACAAATTTTCCTAGATAGGAAAGCTGAGAACAGATACTAAAGCAAGGTAAAAAATTAATTTAGATAGAAAATAAAAGCCAAACTAGATTCATGAATCAAAGAGTAGGGAGGGCTGAACAAGGTTAAGAAAGTTAGACTATTAATTTGTTTGAGCTGGAACCAAGAACGAGATTTGAATAACCATTTCCTTAGTGACCAGTGTTGCTGTCATAGATTTGAACTGTACCATGGGTAGAAATAAATGCATCTGTAGAATTCTATAAACTTCTACTAAGTAACTGCAAATATATTTTGTGCTTACAAAACTCATCTTATATACAATAAAGTAGTACTCTTTTTAAATTGTTAAAACTCTTAAAACATACAGCTTGTAAACACAAGTAATTGGCAGAAAAGCTTAGAAGACTGATATGTAGGTCTCAGCGTAAATATGATTCCTGTTACTAGGCTTCTCACACCTAAAATATTGCCTAAATTAGTCTGAAATTATCCATATTTCAGAGAAACATTCAAAGAAAAGTTAACACATATGCAGCACACTGTCTTCTGACTCACTTGAAAGCATTTGAGGAGCACCCCAGGAAAGGCCATTTTATTCAGCTGTAATCCCCAAATATACAAACATATTTTTAATTTATTGTATGAACAATGTGTTAGTGGTATTAAACACATGTTTTGAGATGACAGTCGATGTTGTAAAATACGTGTCTTAAATAAATTTACTCTAAATCAAATATTTAAGAACAATACCTAAATGTTTATAGAGAAGATAATTATTCTAAATCAACTACAACACATACCAATTACAAACTAACAATTCAATATACATCATTTTTCTTATTACTAAAGATGATAAATAATAACCTACATTATTACTCTTAGGTTAGTTGTGGCAAAGAGATTCCAACCTCAATATACAAAAGAGGGATATATTTCTAACTTTTTCTTTGTAGTGAAATATGATAGATAGAATTCTAGTTTTTAATTGCTTTCTATTACAACATTAAACTGAAAAAAATTCCCTTGGGTCAAAGCTTTTGTATTTGCTGCATATTCTGTGAACTGAGCAAGTTTCCATGTTAAATAGTGTGTCAGAGTATGTGTTGTTCCTTAAATCCTTTCTCTTTTCTGATCATTCAGTCTAGATCCAGAGTTAGGCCTCATAAAAACACACTATCTTATCTTTGCCTGTTCCAAGTCTCAGCTCACAGGTGACCAGGTCCCTTTTCACAAAACTGCTAAAGACAGATCCAAGCATCTCAACTCACCTACTACTGAGTTCTCCAGCAAGATCTGAAAGGCCTTATTGATTAATGGCTTACCATGATATAATAGGCTTGTGGTATTTGATTCTCTTCCTATGATGGTTAGGTCCGTTAATATCTCACCATTCTATACCCATGAGACCTCGTCTTGAAGGGTCAGTATTATCTTTTGATAACAATTTTGGACCACAGAAAAGTATAAGAATTAACAAAAGTAAACTTCAAAGAAGAAAAAAAGGGCAAAAAGGAAGCCTAACAAATATCAATGGATGATTCTTATTAGTTAACAAAATATTTTCTATTATGATGCCTCAGAAACTATGACTAATATGTTGCTTTATCAGTGGATTTTATGATACATACTTTTTCTTGCAAGCAATTTTTCAGGATGTTTTGTTGCCTGTAAAGAAAGGTTGATCATTTAGTTATTACACAGAGTCAAAAATTTATAAAACTTTTCCCCAAATTTCTAATGATAGAATCATTTTGTTGTTTCTAAGAGTTTTTCTATAGAAATTCAAAATGAAGAACACGGTATTTTTTCCAAACCCCCTATTTCACTTCCTCCTTAGACTGGCCTCTAGTTTCAGAAATGTGCTTTATTACCCAGGGGAACAGGAGTATGGCTGCTGCATAAACAATGTACCTCTCTGATCCTTATACTTCTAACACACCTTAGCCATGCCTACATTGTGTTTCTCTGAAAATGGATATAGGATTTGCAGGAAGGGGGCAGATGAGTCCCTTGTGACGGCTAAAAGGCCTGATGGAGTAGCAAGGCATCTGACCAGAACTTTCTGAAAATCCTTTATTTGCTCATTCAAATGCCATAGTTTCACTGTCCCCTCCCCATATTCCACAGTAGGAAGAAAATATGTGAATGATTATTCATTAACTATGGGTTAAAATAATAAGTTTCTAGCTATATTTAATACCAATTTAGATGCATTCCTTTTCTATGTATGACAATATTCTATCATGTGTTATTAGATTTACCTTCACACACTAATGAAATAAAAACACAGTTTTCTGAATTACAAAAAAAAGCTCAATCATAAAAATAATAGAAAATAAATATTTATTAAAACAAGATCTAAATCTGAAGTCTGATGTATTTTCTTATTTTTTGCCAATTTGAACTGTTTCTTTTCTTTTTTCTACTTTCTTAAGAAAATTGGCACTCCTTTCTAGGCCTGTACTCCACATAATCAAATTCACATTTCCCCCAAGGGATATAATTCAATTTTGAGAAACAGCCAGACTGAAAACTATATCCTATATTTTAGCAGAAAAAAAAAAACTTCACTGGGTTCAGTTCATAATATGGGCTTCATGACAACAGTCTATCCTTAGACTAGTACCTTTTGGCAGTATGCAATTAGGATCATGAAAGCTGATATCAGTGACACCGTTATCATTTGTCCTAATTTGTTTTTCTAGGATCTGGTTTCTTAGGTCAACCCAAGTTTTCACAGGTTTTTCTCTTAGATATTCTGCAACCTAATGCATTCAGATTCACTTTTCTGTTTTCTTTATGTTATATCATTGGCACAAAACATAACTCAAGGAGTTCTATGTATTCATTGATAGCAGTTCCCAACAGACTTTCTGCTCCAAAAGCATACACACAGAACCAAAGTGCAAAGGCCTACAGGTAAAATTAGTCAGGAAACTGAAAAAGCTTCATTGATGACTATTAGAAAACAATTCTATTAACCAGATAAAGCATGGCATCAGCAGAAATGGCAGGGTATCTTCAGAAATTCATTCCTTCAAAAAAGTAACAAGTAAACTGGCAAAAGAACAATGATGAGAATTAGAGTTTCTGGTGCTCTAGAAAATTAATCAAAGGCTTGCAGCATTCCAGAGAGCACTTATTTAGGAAAAACAGTGAATCTAGGTAATAGCAGTGCGTTTTGGTGTTTTAACTTGTCTTATTTTCATCCCCTCTCTCCAGCTTCGTAATATCCTTGAAAAATAATACCCTGAAATCATAGCAACATAGTTTTATTTTGGTACCTGCCCAAAGTCTAGCATTATAGTTTGAACATAGTAGGTTCTCAATAAATATTTGATAAATAAATTCCTACTTAAAGTTATACATGATATAAATGATGAATTGATGGGTGCTGACGAGTTGATGGGTGCAGCACACCAACATGGCACAAGTATACATATGTAACAAACCTGAACGTTATGCACATGTACCCTAGAACTTAAAGTATAATAAAAAATAATAATAATAAAAAAATAAATAAATTAAAAAAATAAAGTCTTTCGGATCTGTGCCTACTTCTCTCTCATCCCCAATGAAGTCTTTGCAGGCCACAGATAGCTTTTGGGAACTGGTTCTGAGTTTCTTTCTTTCAATTTTTCCTATATATTGGTGTCAAAGTTATTCACTGTGTATGCTAATTTGACCATTACACCCCCACTAAAAACCATCAGACTATTACACAATAAATAAACTACAAGTTTTAACCACAGTCTTCAGGGTAATAGATTTATGCCTTCTTCATTGTGTTACTCCTTATACCTTCCCTGTAATACAAAGTTACTTATCACCTAAGTGCAATGCTTAATTATTGAAACTTTCACTGCAGTCATATTTACTTTATTTTCATTCCCTTGGTACTGAATTTTCATGTCTATTTTATAAATCTTTTGTAATATTAAACAAATTATCAGGAACAAGAAAACTAAGCAATAAGTGAGAAAATAAATAATGGAATAGATGTGAGGCTTCCACAGCAAACTCCTATAAAACCTGGAGTTAAACCTGAACAAGAGGAATGTGACATATGTGTCTTTGCTCTTTATTTGGATCTGTGTGTATGCTCTTGGGGCAGTGGTGAAGAAGCTCCAGGTAAGGTATAGAGTTCTTTATTTTTCACTAAAGTAAGATTTTTAATGAAAGAATATCCAAAATGCTTGCTATGAAAGATTCAAGTGATTTTTGTAGTTCTACATTCTTGGATAGGAGAAGATAAAAAATGCAGTTATTACAACTATATTATGAGCCTCTTCTAACCTTTTCTTTAAAGAGATAGGTATTTATATTTCCAATAAATAAAAATGTTTCTATCCAATAAATAAAATAAACAATGTTATTTTACATATGGTCTACACATGGTCATCAAGTTTTATTGCTTTGAACTAGACAAGTCAGTTTCCTTCCTTCTGCATCTTTTACAGTATTATGTATCATATGACTACTCAATAAGTCAAACAAACTGATATTTATCAGTCTTAAAATAAAAATTATTATTTCAGGAAACCTTGTCTGAACATGTCAATACCATTTGCCGTCACACACCACTTATTTTACTCAATCATCTTCATAGGAATTTGGGGTTTGTAAAGTTTATCCTAGACTTCATTTGGTTTGTTGATTTTTTAAAAAGATGATGGCATTGGGTGTAAAATAATACAAAGCTCACTGCCATTACTTAGATTCATGTTTTCCTCTCTCTCTTTTCTTGAGTTGAGGAAAACAGATATAAACATCAACAAAATAGGTGGTCACTAAGGTTTGAAGAATGAAAAGTCCCTGGGCTTAACAACTATCTCTTGTAAGTGCCATAATTTCCACTACTAGAGATTTTTTTTTTTTTTTTATTAAACTGCAAAGTAGCCTTTGGAGTGGGGGAATAACTGATTAAGTCATTTATACTATAAACTATTTTACCAGTCTTAGACAGCCAGTAATCTCAAAAAGCATAAGAAATGGTAGCTGTTTCAAAGAACAGAAAAGGAAACAAATAAAGCCAGATCATGAGAAGCTACCAAAAGAAGGCTATGATGTGGATACACTTGAAAATGGCATGGAGGTCCTGACTATAGGTGGATTATAGGTAAGGAAAAGGAGAAAGGAAAGGACAATGATTCGCTTTGTCTACAACTTAAGTTTAGTATTAAAAGTCTGCAAAAGACTAAGTTTCACTAAATCCAGGTAGAACTATAAAAATAGAGGATTCCATGGAATAATTTGCTTATGAGCAGCACTCTTATATAATTATTAAAATTATTTATGATTACATATAATTCCATAGGTACTTACATATTTGTGTAAACAGGAGAAGAAAATATACCCGGGTCTGTAGCATGAGTCTGAGGTCCTATTTATCAGAAAAATAAAATTACATAGTTTGTATCCATCCTCAGCAATTTGCTAAATGGTAATCCTCCAGTAGGTATTTATTCTCTGTTATCACTGCCTTGTTTACAGGTTTTCAGGGACTCTCCACAGTGAAGTCCAAAGTCCTTAGCAAGGACCTGTACTGTAAGATCTGATGTCCTTATCTACCTCTTCAGTGTCTTCTCTGACTAGTCTTTCATACTTAAGCTATGGTCCAGAGACAGAATATTTTGCAGTTCCCTCAATATATCATGTTTCTCATGCCTCTGTGGACTGTGGTTTTGCAGGTTCTTTTGTCTAGAACACCCTGTGCTGTATTTTAACTTCTCATCTTTTAGGGCTCATTCAGCTTATGTTAACTCCTGACAGCCTTCCTTGATACCTACCTGAATAAATATCCTTCCCATTGCTCTCAAAACACTCTAAACATGTTTATATTCTAAAACTCATCATGCCTACACAGTAATTATGTTTACTCTTGTGTACACCTGATTATGACTTCCCACATATATCCTCAGTACTTAACATGTTTTGGTGTGTGATCAATTTTAGAAAGAAAGGAACTGACAATGCCAGCACTTTGGGAGGCCCAGGAGGGCGGATCATGAGGTCAGGAGATCAAGACCATCCTGGCCAACATGGTGAAACCCCGTCTCTACTAAAAATACAAAAAAAATTAGCCGAGCATGGCGGCGTGCGCCTGTAGTCCTGGCTGCTGGGAAGGCTGAGGCAGGAGAATGGTGTGAACCTGGGAGGCGGAGCCCATATCTGAAAATTAAATGTGAAGACAAAACTATTTTTAATACAAAAAATCTCTTCTGTGGTTTCCCACAATATGCTAAATAAGTATCTTTAATTTTGCCTAGAATTCAGTATAGAGCATTAAAGCCATACTGTTAAAATTAGCTAAACTTTCAGAGAGATAGGAGAACTTTCTGAAGGTAAAACAAATGGGAGAACACAAATCTATAGTGGTACACAAATGCTGAAGCTGATACCTGCCCTAGGGACAGTGACCACATCTGGAAATTTAGTGTCTGGTCAGAGCATTTAAAACATGACACTGGGTCCCCCAAAAGATGGGGAATTAAAACTAAGAGCTCCTAAAAATATACAGATGCTCCTTGACTTACATTGGGGTTGATATCACAATAAACCCATCATAAGTTGAAAATAAGTTGGAAATGCATATAGTAGACCTAACCTGCTGAACATAATAGCTTTGCTAAGCCTACTTTAAATTTGGTCCAAACACTTACATTAGCTTACAGTTGGGCAAAATCAGCTAACACAAAGCCTACTTTATAATAAAGTGTTGAATATCTTATATAATTTATTGAATGCTATACTGAAAGTGAAAAACAGAATGGTTGTATAGGTACTTAAAATACAGTGTCTATTGAATGTTTATCACTTTTACACAATCCTAAAGTTGAAAAATCGTAAGTCCAACCACTGTAAGTGGTGAGGTCATCTGTTTAGGATCCCAATGAGCTATGTCTTCAATTAGTCATCTACAAAAAAAAAAAAAAAATCATGCCACAGAGGAAGCAGACAAATTACGTATTGGCTTTTGGCTGTGGGTGGAGAAGGAGGAGGAGAAGATAAAAGCATTTGCTAAGAATTCATAATCACAGATTATGTTTTCTATGACCTTGAGTTTCAAATCCACAGAAACTGTATTGTCCCTAAAATTCCATGTGAGAATTTAATTTAAGATGAATCAGTGTTCACAGCTCTTACAGATAACTGGCAGCAGCATACGTAGATTTCTTTTAGAGAATTATAGTCTATCCAAATATTATTGAATCCCCAACAATAAATTTCTGTCAAAACGGAGCTCATAGATAACAATAACAACCTCCCACTCCTCACAGAAATATAAAAAAAGAAAAACAAGAAACCATGGCTTTTAACAAAAACAAAAACAATATATTAAAATTAGAACCCAAAGATTTCAAATATTTGAATTAGCAGATATGAAATATAAAATAAGAGGACTTTATATGTTTAAATATATAAAGAAGGGATTTGAAAAGGTAAGAATAGAAAAACAGCCTATAAGAAGTCCAGCCAAATTTAAAAATAACTATTTAGAAATTGTATTATATATAGTATTCCATAGTTCAATCAATTTTACAAAGCAATTAATTTATGAAATAATAAATTACATAGAAAAACTAAATAAAGACAGAATTAGTGAACTGGAGAACATACTTGAAGAAATTAACAGAAATGCAGTCAAAGAAATGGAAAATACAGTTGTTAAAGTACATGAGACAAGAAGGTAGTCTAATACTCAGAAGAAGATAGTAACGAAAATGAAGAGAGGCAATATAGATAGAGAAAATGGCTGAAACTTGTACAGAACTGCTCCTAATAATAATACTAAAGAAAAAACAAAGAAAACATCTTAAAAACAGCCTGAGGTGGGGGACAGAAGAATCACTTACACAGGAATAATTACACAGAATAAAAAGTAAAAGAATTACACAGAACAATTTTTTTTTTTTTTCTTTTTTTTTTGAGATAGAGTGTCGCTCTGTCACCCAGGCTGGAGTGCAGTGGCACATTCTTGGCTCACTGCAACCTCTGCCTCCCAGGTTCAAGTTATTCTTGTGCCTCAGCCTAAAAATCTGTTATATTTAAAGTGCTAAGAAAAAAAAAATAACCATCCCCTGAAACTTACTCATACCATTGGACATAATGATATTCTAATACAAGGATAAAGACAATTTTATCAAATAAAATCTGAGAATTTACTCCCAAAATACATTCACTAAAGACCTTTCTAAAGAATGCAGTATTTTAGGACAAATGGCAATAATCCCAAGAAGTATTAAATGCAAGAAGGAATGAGTGGAGAACAAAATAAGCTGGTAAACAGGTGGGCAAATATAAATAAAATCTGTATAAAACAGTAATAAGAAAGTAATTTGACTGATAAAACCTTTAAAATGTCAAAATTTAAACTATTGTACAATAATAAGTATGATACAAAGTGATGATTAGAAGTAAATTATCCAACTTTAACTGTTATTTTAAATATACTTCAACAGAACTAGAAGAGTAAATTTACAGTGTTCAACACAAAGAAATAACAAATGTTTGAGTGACAGATCTCCCAATTAACCAGACTTATCACTATATATTATATGCTTGTATCAAAATACTTATGTACCCCAGAAATATGTCTGACTTTTACGTATCCATAAAAACTTAAACAAAATGTTAGGGTAATTGCCAAAAGAAATATACATATGTTATGCAATTTGTAAAACAGAAAAAAAAACCTAGACGAAAACTAAATTTAGCACTCTAAGAGAATGCAATAAAGAATAAATAAAAATATATTAAAAAGTAGAACAAAGAGAAACCACAAATAAGGCAGTAAAAAACTTCCAAAGATTTGTAATTTACATAAATACAAATTGATTGGGTTCAGTTAAAATTCAGAAATGCTAAGACAATAAAACTAAAGCAAAATCCAGCTGTAGATTGTCTACAAGAGGCATCTAAACAAATAAAGACACTAAGAT
>NW_012114633.1:7678016-7684859 GCF_000951035.1 Colobus angolensis palliatus
AAAAAGAACTGACGTCTCTATATTAATAATAGACACATTTAATTTAAGCCAAAAACATAACTTATGGTGAAGGTCACTGCATGATGATAGGAATATTCAATTCACCTGGAAGATATGATGGTTCTAAAATTTGGATATGTCTAATCACTAGATCAAAAATATTTTTTAAAATGGTCAGAGCTACATTAACGAGTTTTCAAACCCACTCTCATTATTTTCAATAATTTTAGAACAAGGAGTAAAAAATAAGTATATATGTGTATTTGAATATATAATAAGCTACATATTTGAAATACACAATTCACTATCTTGATTGAATGGACATATTTAGAACATTACATCCCAAATTCAACAATATTGATTGTTTTCAACCACACAGAACCTATTAAATATTAATCATGTTTGCTAAGCCATAAAGCATGCTCTAGATTCCACTTTATGGTTGGTATCATAAAGATCATATGCTCAGTCTACAATGCAATTAAATTATAAATGACCACCAACAAAAATAAAGTAAATTTAGAGTAACTAACCCAGGAGTACAAAATTTAATAACTATCTCATGAGTACAAACTAATAAACAAAATTGGATATTAAACATGATTTAGAAAAAAATGAAGTATTATAACGCAAGTTTTTGATACATTTTATATTTTCATAGTTACATATCACCAATTAAGTTTCATATACTGTTCTAAAAAGTTTAAAATATAAACTCATTGAATTCCCATAACAATCATATGTATTACTACTATTATAC
The DNA here is from genome assembly GCF_000951035.1 of Colobus angolensis palliatus. Lineage (NCBI taxonomy): Eukaryota > Metazoa > Chordata > Mammalia > Primates > Cercopithecidae > Colobus > Colobus angolensis. The sequence continues at coordinate 7,678,777 of NW_012114633.1, forward strand.
TTATTTTATAGTTGGAAAATCTAAAGAACAGAGACATTAAATAACTTGGTCAAACTAACATGCATTTTAATTACTGGAGTGTGGATTAAACCTATCTACCTGAGTATATTCTCTTAGTGACTATGCCATACTGCCTTTCAATAATCTCATCTAAATAAATACGATACATTATAACTTTACACAAGCATATCTGAAAATGTATATGAATTAAATAAATTTAGAAAAAAAGTTACTTGCTGAAAACACTCAAAAAGAAGAAAAATAATTTTGAATCACTAAAGTAATTGAATTCATAATTTAGCTTTTTCTCACTAAAAGAACAAAGACTAGGTTATTTATTTTAACAGTGACTTCTACCAAACATTCAAAGAATATATAATTTCAACTTTATAAACTTTTATAAAACAGTAAAAGTAGGCAACATAATTAACTCATGGAGCTAGTATAATCTTGACACGAAAACCGTATCAGGATACTATGAGAAAGGAAAATTACAACCCAACCTCTCTCAAGAACCTAGATGCTAAAATCCTAAACAAATTACTAGTAAATTCAATCTACACATGTATAAGAAGAAAAACACATGATAGATAAAACTGATTTAATCAAGGGTATGTGGCTGTTTTAACAATAAAATATGATAGCCTTAACAGACACATAAAATATATTTTAAAAAGTCAAAATTCATCACTAATAAGAAAGTTTTGCATATTAGAAGTAGAAAGATATTTTCTTAGCCTAACATTATTATCTACCAAAAGATCAAGTACATATCATACTTAATAAGAAATTATTTAAACTTTTTTTTTACTAAGAAAGAAGATAAGGAGCCCACTTTTACCACTTTATTAATCATTGCACTTCAGGTCTTAGGAAAGGGAAGAGTGCAAAGAAAACTACAATTATAAGAATTGCAGAGGAAGTAACTAAATTTTATTACTTGCAGAAGATATCATTTGATTTTTTTAAAAAAATACAGTTATTTCTGTGTTATGGGGACAGGATTAATATATTAGTAAATATTAAGCCCTCTGCTGAGAAATAAAAGAGGATTTCTCTACCCCTAACCTCCTCCAGCTGTACTTTACAGCACTCTGTTATTTTCAGGGAGGAGGTTATGGTCATCCTTGGAAGCAAAACTGATGGAAAATTTATAGCCACGCCTATTCATTATGTATTATCTCTGGCTGATTTCCTTAGGATAGAGTGAGTAGCTGCAACAGAGACCATATGCCTGGCCAACATGTGGATTAGAATCTTGCATCCCAGCCAGGCACGGTGGCTCACGCCTGTAATCACAGCACTTTGGGAGGCTGAGGTGAGCAGATCAACTGAGGTGAGGAGTCTAAGACCAGCCTGACCAACATAGCGAAACCTGGTCTCTATTAAAAATACAAAAATTAGTTGGGTATGGTGGTGGGTACATGTAATCCCAACTCCTCGGGTGGCTGAGGCAGGAGAGTCACTTGAACACGGGAGGCGGAGGTTGCGGTGAGCCGAGATTGCACCACTGCACTCCAGCCTGGGCAACAGAGTGAGACTCCGTCTCAAGATAATAATAATAATAATAACAATAATAATAAAAATCTTGCATCCCTCAGATAGAAAATAGACATATATTCATAACACACTTAAAAATGTCATATATCATATCACATATTTAGCTATAAAGAAAATTTAACATCAATGAAAAGAGATTTAAAGCCTATGTTTTTTTATACCAATTCAAATAAATTAAAAATAAATAATAGAAATGTTATCAAAATTAGCAATGTCAATAGAGATTTAATTTTTTGATATCAATTCAAATGAATTAAAAATAAATAATAAGAATGTTATCAAAATTAGAAATGAAAGCAATATTCACCCAGGTAACTGTTACACTGAAAGGGATTCTAAGAGGGAAAGTTAAAAATTACATATAAACCAATGAAAAGCAGGACAACTGACATCAAAATGTACAGTGTTGAGTTGTACATTCATAGTAAAATATAGAGTATGAAAGCTGTTATTATTATTATATAATTTCTATTTTTTTCTTATTTTATTTAATTTTTGAGATTGTGTCTCACTCTGTCACCCAGGCTGGAGTGCCTTGGCATGATCATGGCTCACTGCAACCTCTGCCTCCCAGGTCAAGTCATTATCCCACCTCAGCTTTCCAAGTAGCTGGGATCACAGACGTGTGCCAACATGCCTGGCTAAGTTTTTGTATTTTTGGTAGAGACAGGGTACCACCATTTTGCCCAGGCTGGTTTCAAACTGCTAAGCTCAAGCAATGAACCCGTCTTGGCCTCCCAGAGTGCTGGGTTTACAGGCATGAACCACTGCACCCAGCACAATGTAATTTTTAAATAAAACAAAAACCCGGTCAGGTGAGGTGGCTCATGCCTGCAATCCCAACACTTTAGGAGGCAGAGGTGGGTGGATCACCTGAGGTCAGGAATTCGACACTAGCCTGGCCAACATGGAGAAACTCCATCTCTACTAAAAATACAAAAATTAGTGGAGTATAGTGGCACACATCTGTAATCCCTGCTATTCGGGAGGCTAAGGCAGGAGAATCTCTTGAACCCAGGAGGCAGAGGTTGCAGCGAGCCGAGATTGCACCACTGTACTCCAGCCTGGGTGAGAGAATGAGGCTCCACGAAAAAAAAAAAAGAAACACAATTTTGGAAGATAGAGTTAACAGATGGTCTGGGAGTGTTCTATCCTTAACTCTGTGGAAGTTTAGATAACTGATTTTTCATTTTTGCACAAGCTAGGACCATGCAATTTATGATTTGAAATTTAAGATCCCAAATTTCCCTGGAGAACTTCAGAGTAAGCTTTGTTTACTAATGGTTTTCACTCAGATTAATCAAATACACAACATGGGTTGGCTGTGTAACCAGAGGGGCATAAAAACATCCTACTAAGAATTAATACATTGAGAGCTTTCCAGAAAACAATTTTTTTTTTTCATATAGATCCACAAATGAAATGCGTCCATGTGTGAATAAGGGTTCTGAGGAGGTTGTCCCTGGAGAACTTCAGAGTAAGCTTTGTTTACTAATGGTTTTCACTCAGATTAATCAAATACACAACATGGGTTGGCTGTGTAACCAGAGGGGCATAAAAACATCCTACTAAGAATTAATACATTGAGAGCTTTCCAGAAAACAATTTTTTTTTTTCATATAGATCCACAAATGAAATGCGTCCATGTGTGAATAAGGGTTCTGAGGAGGTTGTCCCTGGAGAACTTCAGAGTAAGCTTTGTTTACTAATGGTTTTCACTCAGATTAATCAAATACACAACATGGGTTGGCTGTGTAACCAGAGGGGCATAAAAACATCCTACTAAGAATTAATACATTGAGAGCTTTCCAGAAAACAATTTTTTTTTCATATAGATCCACAAATGAAATGCGTCCATGTGTGAATAAGGGTTCTGAGGAGGTTGTGCCTGTATGATTCTTGGGCCCTTAATGCTTGCTTGTCCTCTCTTTCTCTAGTCACACAATATCTTTTTTTACTATATAGTTTATGTTGGTATGCTCAATATAGTCTTGTGAGTCCTTTCAAATACCCAAATTTGTGCAATCTTTTCAAGAGTGTATTCATTCAAAGAAATGTTAAAAGAATGAGAACATAATTTAAAAGGACATTAAAAGTTAAAAAAAGACATTAAAAGTTAAAAAAAGACATTAAAAGTTAAAAAAAGAAACCCAAGCAAATAGTGAATTAAAAATCTGAACTTCTGAAAATGTTAAGGAAGAAGAAAGCTGCTTTTGAAACTGCTAATAAGGGAAATAAGAGAGAAAAGACTAGTGTTAGATAATGTAAACACAAAATTAGGAGAAATTAGAATTATTGAAATAATAACTACATGCATCTCTAGGCCAATGAGTCTAATTCATAATTTCCTAGCAAAATACAATCTAACAAAATTGACTAAGGAAAGATGGCAAACTTGAAAGGGTAATCACCATAAAAATGCAAAGGAGAAACAGTTAATAGGATGCAAATATTAACTGCTACGTTTTACATAAACTTTAAAGAACAGATGATTAAATGTTACGTTGAACATTCTGGGGAATAAAATGGTGGAAATTTTCTCATTCTCTTTACAAAACTAGTACAACTTTATTTTCAGACAGGAAAAAGAATGATAAAGAAGAGATCAAGCCTCCTTATAAATAAAAACATCTTAAATGAGACAACTGCAGAAAAATTTGAACCATGTAGTTAAAAAATACATATATAATATCTCCTTCAGTAGTTAAAAATCCTGTTTGATGGTTTGTAGTCATAATAGAATAACTGACACTTGACCAGCCTTCTTACCATAATCAATCAGAAAATTAGACTATATGAATAATCTTTTTACATGTGGAGAACGGGAATCACAATAATGTACTCTCTGCACAAAGGGATAAAGATAAAGTGAAGCTTTAAATTACCACATATTATTAACTAAAGACACTTTCCAAGCAATAATATACTATGGTGGCTTAACTAATTTCAGGAGTTAGAAATTATACAGAGATTTTAAAAAGCTAAGACAGCTACAAACTATGGAGAACAATACCAGGAAAATATGGCATTATATACAGGAAGAAGTCCATGCTTCTAAAATGGCACCCTGTTGAGATTTTAGCTCTACATTAAGTTGCACAATCTAGTATGATACCTAGGCAAATGACAACTTCTTGTAGAAAAAAATATTACTGTGGAGGTGTGAAAAGAATAAGTCTCAATTTCACACAAGACTGGAAAATATTTCCTGACTGACTAGTAAGACAGGAGGGACTTGGTAGAATGTCTAGCACATCTTATAGAGACCCCAGAAAATTCATCTCCATTTAGGAGAACTGAAGGATCCATAAAGTAAAATTGACATTATACGTCCCATAACAACATTTAAACATAAGCCTTAAAAAATCATGATCATACATAAACCTGTTAAAACAAAATTCTCCAATTTTTGAAAGCAGACAAAACTCGACAATAGCATAGCAATAAAACTGTCTGGTATGCAATAAAATATGTCAGCCATGGACAGAAACAAGAAAAGAAGAGACATAACTAGGAAAAATATTAGTCAACAGAAATAGATCGAGAAATAGCAGAGATGACAGAATTAACAGGATAGACCTTAGAAACATTTAATGAGGGGGAGAGATGTTAAGATATAAAAAGGGCCAATAGAACTTGTAAAATAACTCATTATCTGAGATTAAAAACTTACTGGTGTGATTTGACACTACAGACAAATAAAATAATCTCAAAGACATAGAATTAGAAACTATACAAACTGAAGCATGTATATTTTTAAAAGATTTATAAGTAGTTAAGAGAGCCTCAGTAACCTGCAGGAAAGTATCAGGTGATCTAATATTTGTTAAAATCGGGGTCCCAGACTACAGTCAAAGTGAAAGAATAAATTATAAAATCAGCTAGAGAAAAGCATCTAGTCACTTATAAAGAAAACCTCATTAGAATAACAGCAGATTTCTCAGCAGAAACCTCACAGACCAGAAGAGAATGACATAAAATATTCAAAGTTTTGAAAGAAAAAAAATATATATATACACACACACACACACATATATATAGTGTGTACATATATATAATATAGAAATTCTGCTGGCCAAAAATTCTATATTTAACAAGATTAAACTTCACAAACTAAGGAGAAATAAAGTTTTTCCCAAACAAGCAAATACCGAGGGAATTCATCACCACTAAACCGGTCCTATAAGAAATGCTCTGGGCCTGGCATGTTGGATCATGCTTGTAATCCCAGCACTCTGGGAGGTTGAGGGGGATGGATTGCTTTGAGGCCAGGAGTTTGAGAACAGCCTGGGCAACATGACAAAAGCCCATCTGTACACCAAAAAAATACAAAAACTCGCTAGTGTGGTGGCATGTGTCTGTAGTCTCAGATATTTGGGAAGCTGAGGTGGGAAGATGGCTTGAGTCAAGGATGTGGAGATTACAGTGAGCTGAGATCATGCCACTGCACTCCAGCCTGGGTGACAGAGCTGGATCTGAAAAAGAAAAGGAAAAAAACAAAAACAAAAGAAAAGGAAAAGAAA
>NW_012114633.1:7684924-7719416 GCF_000951035.1 Colobus angolensis palliatus
GAAACTCAAGTGATATTCACCATTATGAAAACACACAAAAGTACAAACTCACTGATATGGTTTGGATGCTTTATCCCTTCAAGTATCAGTTTGAAATGTAATCCCCCAGTGTTGAAGGTGAGGCCTGGTGGGAAGTGTTTGGATCATGGGTACAGATCCCTCATGAATGACTCGGTGCCCTCCTTACAGCAGTAATGAATGAGTTCTTGTGCTGAGTTCACATGAGAACTGGCTGTTTAAAAGAGATTGGCACCCACCCACTGCTGCTTTCTTACCAAGTGATATGCCTGCTCCCCCACTTCACCTTCTGCCATGAGTGGAAGCTTTCTGAAGCTCTCATCAGAAGCAATGCCTTAGCAAAGAGCTTGACTGCATTGTTGTCCATGCCCTGGGCATTTGTGGAAGGTTGAACTTAAAGAGTGATGTCTTAAGAGTATTTGGCAGAACAAATTTCTAAGCAGCAAAGCATTCCAGAAATGATGTGGCTACTTCTGACAACCTATAATCAGATATTGGGGCAAAGAAATGACTTAAAGGTGGAACTTACATTTAAAAAAGAAGCAAAGTGTAAAAATTTGTAAAGTTCACAAACTGTCTTTGTGATAGAAAAGGAAAGGGTGTTTTCAAGACAGAAATACAAGCAGGTTGTGGACCAATCACTTACTAGAGAGATTAGCATGACTAAAAGGGGGCCAAGTGTTAACAACCAAGACAGTGGAAAAAAGCCCTTGAAGGCATTTCAGAAATCTTTGGGAAAGACCCTCCCATCACAGCCCCAGAGGCCTAGGAGGAAAAAATGGTTTTAGGGGCCAGACCCAGGGACCTGCTCCTCTGCTCAGCCTCAGGCCACTGCTGCTCACATCCTGGCCACTCCAGCTCCAGCCTCAGCTCAAAGGCCCCAGGTACAGTTTGGGATGCCACTGTGGACACTGCAAGGCATAAGCCTTGTCAGGTTCTATGTGCTGTTTAGTCTGCAGGCTTACAGAATACAAGAGTGAAGGAGGTTTGGCAGCTGCACACAGATTTCAGAGTATGTATGAGAAAGACAGGGTGCCCAGGTAGAAGCCTGCTGCAGGACTGAAGCCCCTGCAGAGAGACTCTAGTAGGGCAGTGCCAAGGGGAAATGTGGGATTGAAGCACTCACACTGAGTCCTCAACTGGGCACTACCTAGTGGAACTGTGGGAATAGGACCACTGTGCTCCAGATCCCAGCATGGTACAGCCACCAACAGCTTGATGCTTCAGCATGGAAAAGCAGCAGGCATTAGACTCAAATCAGTGACAGAAGCCATGGGGGCTCCACCCTGAAAAGCCACAGTAGTGGGGATGATTAATGCCTTGGGAGCACACGCCCTTTTTTTAGTTTCCACAGGATGAGAGAGATGGAATCAAGGGAGATTATTTTGGAGCTTTGAGATTTAATGTTGGCACTGCTAGGTTTTAGATTTGCATGGGGCACGTCGCCCCTGTATTTTGGTTGTTTTCTCCCTCTTGGAATGGAAATGTCTACCCGATGCCTGTACCACCGTAGTATCTTGGGAGTAATAACATGTTTTTGATCTCACAAGCTCATAAGTGAAGGCAATATACCTTAGGTCTCAAATTAAATTTTGGACCTTGGACTTTTTATTGAATTAATGCTGGAATAAGTTAAGATTTGGCGGGACTACTGGGAAGGGATGATTGTATTTTGCAATATAAAACATACATGAGATTTGGTGGCCAGTGGCAGAATGATATGTTTGGATGTTTTGTCCCCTCAATATTTCATGTTGAAGTATAATCCCTGATATTGGAGGTGGGGCCTGATGGGAGGTGTTTTGGTCATGGGAATGGATTCCCCATAAATGGCTTTGTGCCCGTTTCATGATAAACAGTGAGTTCTCACTCTGAGTTCTGATTAAAAGTGTGGCACCCACCCACTGCTGCTTTCTCACCATGTGATAAGCCTGCTTCCCCTTCACCTTCTGCCATGAATGGAAGCTTCCTGAGGCCCTCAGCAGAAGAAATTCTGGTGCCATGCATGTATAGCCTGTCGGGAGCCAAATCAGGAATGCAATGTCATTCACAACAGCCATAAAATGAATGAAATACTGAAGAAATACCAATAACCAGGGAGGTGCAAGATCTCTTCACTGAGAATTACAAAACACTGCTCAAAGAAACCAGAGATGACACAAACAAATAGAAAAAGATACTATGCTCATAGATAGGAAGAATTAATATTGTTACAATGACCATGCTGCCCAAAGCAATTTACAAATTCAATGCCATTCCTATCAAACTACCAATGGCATTCTTCACAGAATAAGAAAACATTATTTTAAAATTTATATGGAACCAAAAAAAAAAAAAAAAAAAAAGAAAGAGACTGAATAGCCAAGGCAATCCTAAACAAAAAGAACAAAGCAGGAGGCATCAAGTTACCTGACTTCAAACTATACTACAGGTCTACAGTAACCAAAACAGCATGGTATTGGTACAAAAGTAGACACATAGGCCTGCAACCATCTGATCTTCAACAAAGCTGACAAAAACAAGCAATGGGGAAAGGATTCCCTACTCAATAAATGGTTCTGGAATAACTGGCTAGCCATATGCAGAAGATCGAAACTGGGCCCCTCCTATACAGGAATCAGCACAAGATGAATTAAAGACTGAAATGTAAAACTCGATTTATTAAAACCGTGGAAGACAATGGAGGCAATACCATTCTGGACACAGGAACTGGCAAAGGTTTCATGAGGAATATGCCAAAAGCAATTGCAACAAAGGCAAAAATTGACAAATGGGGTCTACTGAAACTAAAGAGCTTCTGCACAGCAAAAGAAACTAGTAGCACAGTAAACAAACAACCTACAAAATGGGAAAAAATATTTGCAAACTATGCATGTGGCAAGAGTCTAATATTCAGCATTTGTAAGTAACTTAAACAAATTTACAAGAAAAAAAAAACAATCCCATTAAAAAGAGAGCAAAGGATATGAACAGACACTTTTCAAAAGAAGATAAACTTGCAGTCAGCAGCATATTTTAAAAGCTCAGTATCACTGATCATTAGATAAATGCAAATCAAAATCACAATGAGATACCATCTTGCACCAGTCAGGATGGTTAGTATTAAAAAGAAAAAGGATGATTATTGAGTTTCGTATTAAATTTCAGGTGATCTTTACCCACTGGAGGAAGATGTCTCATGTTTTCTGTATGCGTATGTCAGATATGCATGTGAGTATATTTAGTGACTTGCATAAACATAACAAGGCACACAGATATTGGGTAATGAATATTTCATTTCAAGAGAAATGGGAAACAAAATGTATCATTTGTTGGAAATTAATGGCAGTGAAATACGGAAACAATCTTGGGGACAGTTCTCTGTATTCCAGTCTCCTGAAGCCAGTATGCCAGCATCTTTATCTGTAAGTACAAACAGCCACAGCAGGGACCCTATCTTTTCCACACTTTGCAAATTCCAAAAGGCACACTCATCCAGCAATCACTCAAATATATGGGCTAATTACAATATCTATATTCATAAAAAACTTATATCAGCCTTAATTTTTTAGAATAAGCATATTTTATAGTCAGATAAAACAACTTAAAATATATAATAAAACTGTAACTGCATACTTAATAACAGAAAAATTATGACTATTGTGTATTTTCTTACCTTTATCATCGAAAATAATTGAGTTTTTAGATACCATCCCATCTCTCTACATGGTACCACATTAAAGAGAAAAAATTACATTAGTAACTGTACTTCCAAAAAAAGACTCTGCCTTCTATCAATTAACCAATGAATACAGATGTTTTCCCTCTTTTATCTTGTAACTCATAAAAACTGTTTAGGTACAATACATATCATCAGCCTCCTAGGATACCTTTCATATAATCTCAAATTTAACTAGTCCAAAATTGAGTTCAATATGTAGTAATGTATAAACCTACTTCTTCTCCAATCTTCCCTATTTTGCCTAAAGGCATGGGAATATACGTATGGTTGGTTCTAAAAACTTTAGACTCATTCAGTTTGTCTCAGAAAAATCCAATATAATCCATTCACAACCAGTCCAAACCAGTTCAATGCCTATTAAAAACACTTTAGAACCAAACTAAAATTCATCATTCCAGGATAATTTTATTGGAATAGTATTTTTCTGTGTCTGTTGCCTCACTAGACAATGAGTCTTTTAGAGGAGCAATTATGTCTTATTCTTCTTTTTATCTTGTATTACCCAACTTCTTATATTTATCTTCTGTTACCCAATTATTGCTTTCCTTCATTCTAGCTTAGTACAACACCTGGTCAATAGTATATGATCAATAAATGCAAGCTGTCATTATTAATATTACTGCCAAATATTTGTTTGGGTTATTTTCTGCTAAAATCCATAGTGCGTTTAGCACGAAGCTAACTCAACACTTTAAAGCCTGGAAAATGGATCAGGTTTCATGAATAAAACTCAATATCCCTAAACAATCAGTACTATGCTGCTGAAGGAGAGATTTCATAGAAATAAAAGTTAAGTAGATAAATTAATAAATACAACACCAAACTGTAAAGCATAATTGTATACCTTTTGATTTATATCATTATCCTGTACATCTGCCTGATAAACAACAGAAGTTGAGGTTTTTTTCGTAAAATTATTTGAACTATTTTGACACTGATGAGCAGCATTTGCTGTATGTCCTAAAAGTAAACAAAAGAGAGAGAAACTCTATAGCTTTTTTTTTTAACAACTTTACGGAAATACAATCAAAGTACAATAAATTGTACCTATTAAATTATTTAATTGACTTTGAAATACGTATCCAACCGTGAAACCATCGCTGCATTCAAGATAACATTTCTATTATCCGTAGAAGTTTTCTTATGAAACTTTGTGATCTATCCATCTCTCTGTTCTCATACTCCAATAACACTGATATATACCACTAACTCTAGATTAGTTTGCACTTTCTAGAATTTCATATTTCCCTGGCTTCTTTCACTTATCACAACATTGTTGCATGTATCAGTGGTATTGTTTTTCTTTTTTATTTCTGAGAAGAATTCTATTGTATGGCTATGCTATAATTTTTTTATCCACTTACCTGTTGATGGACATTTGGATTGTTTCCAGTTTTTATAAATAGATAAAATATTTATTTATTTTGTTTTATTATAAATAAATATAAATTTTATTTTATTATAAATAAAATAGAAACTTTTTATTTTATTATAAATAAAATTTATAAATAATAAATTTCTATGAACTTTCACGTACAGGTCGTGTGTGAACACATTTTTTTTTCATTTTTACTGGGAAAATACTTAGTAGCTGAATGACTGGTCACATGGTAAAAACAGGTTTAACTTAAATAAAAAGCCAAACCAGTTTTTCAATGTGGTTGTACCATTTTACATATCAATCAGCAGTGCATCAGAGTTTCAGTTCTTTCACATCCTTGCCAAAACTTAGCAGAAAAATAAAGATCAAAGTAAAATTTTTAAAAAACATAAAAAAAGAAAGAATGAAATAAAAAAACTGGCTCATTAAGATATTTAGTAATTAATAAGCTGAAAACAAATAAGGCCACAAATCAACAAAATAGAATCTACAGATAATTACTAAATGAAATAATAAAGAAATACATGAAAAATGTATGCCAATAAATTTGAAAATATATACAAGGAACAAATTCTCTGAAAAATCCAAATGATCATGTCTCATCACAAATAAATAGATGGTATGAAGAGTCCTGTAGCAAAGAAATTGAATATGAGGTTTAAACCTTTCCACAAAAAAGCTCCAGACTCAAGTGACTTCACCTCTGAATTGTGCTAAATATTTAAGCAAGAAATTATGCTAATTCTACACAAATTCTCCCAGGAAATTGAAGAAGAGTGAACATTTTCTATCTTATACTTTGACATCAGAATCACTTTGATACAAAATATCATTACAAGGCATTATAATAAATTAAAAATTTGTTCAACTCCCCCATGAGCAACATGCAAGAATTGTAAACAAAACAAATAATAAATATCGTGAATAATATATAATATAATATATAACAATATTATTAATAATATACTGACCATTAGGTTAATATTATCGTAATCATAATTATATAATAAATATAGTAAATTATAATTTTTATAATTATAATTATAAATATCTCATATATTATATACTATAAATAATGTAATATAAATATATGTGAATATATATTTATGTATAATATAATTTTAATAAATATAAGTATGTTAAAATATTATGTTAATATTACATATTATAATATGTAATAAAGATAATGCATTATGAATAAGTAGAGTTTATCCAAGAAATGAAGAAAATCAAAAGTAATTTGATTCATTCAAAAATCAAAGTAATTTATAATATAAACAGAAAAAAGGAGCAGATTCTTGTGATTATGTCAAAGACACAGAAAAAATGTGATACAATTCAACACCCATTCATGATAAAATTTCTTAGTGAACTAAGAAAAAAGAGGATGTCTTTTTCTAACAAAGGCTATATTTAAATATCTAGAGCTAATATCCTAATTCATATGTATCACTTTCCCTTATGTTTTAGAACAATATTAAGATGTACACAATCACCATTGCTGTTCAACATTGTACTGGACAGAGAGAAATAAATGAAAAGTGAATCCCAACAAAATCGCAGCAATCTGTTTTGTAAAAATTGGCAAGTTGTTTTTAAAATCTGTATAGAAATGCAAAGGCTCTAGAATAACCAAGTCAACCTAGTATAACAACTAACACTGCATAACTCAAACCACTGAATTTCAAAACTTATTATAAAGCCACAATAATGAAGAAAATTGAGGTATTTGCATAAAGATAGATAAATACATCAATAGAATGGAAGAAAATGTTTAGAAATAGGCCCATCTATCGATGATCACTTTATATTTTCAAAGTTGCCAAAGCAACTACATTCGTACAAGATAAGCTAGGATCTTCCTGCCTTCTCAGATAGCAAGGAAGCTATCAAAAACCACTAAGATTACGCCAAAAATATCTCTAGAGTTATAACAAAGGTGCTTCCACTGGCCAGAGGTGTTACAACATGAAGACAATGAGGATGAAGACCTTAACCATGATCCATTTTCACTTAATAAACAGTAAATACATTACATTTTCTCTTCCTATGACTTTTTCAATTTAATAACACAATAGTTTATTGTAAGATTACAGTATATAATACAGATAACATACATAATACGTGTTTCTCGACAGTTTATGTTTTCAGTAAGGTCAACGGTGGGCTGTTAGTAAGTTTCTGGGGAGTCAAAAGTTAAATGTAATTTTTTTTTACTGTGCAGGGGGTCCGTGCTTCAACTCTCACCCCTTGATGTTCAAACATCAACTGTACTTCTAGTCATTCTATACATAATCACCCAAACATGGAAACAATCCAAAATTTCAAATTTCTTTCAATTGAAGAATGAAAGAAACAAACTCTGGTGCATCCATACAATGGAAAGGAACAAACCGTTGACACATGCTATATAACTTGAATGAATTTCAGAGGTATTATGCTGAGTAAAAGAAGATATTTTTATAAAGTTACATAATGTATGATTCCATTTACATGACATTCTCCAACAGAAAATGAACTATAGTCAGGAGAACATATTACTATTTGATAATAATCCCAGAGGTAACATAACTAATTATACCAGAGGTAATTTGGGAGTATTAGTTGGAGGAAGGAGGGTGTGACTGCAAATAAACAGCATGAGGGAGATTTTTGGAATGCTGGACTGTTCTGCATGTGATTGTGACAGTGGTTACACAAATCTGTACATGTGTTTATACATGTAATTGTACCAAATGTTCCATTTTGCTTTAGGGTAATTTAAAAACCAAAATAAATGCCTTGAGATCTTTTCTGGGAATGAAAAAAATACACAGACAAGCTAAGAAGCTGGAGCAGGAAATTCACTTTGAATTCTGCTTGGGGAATCACCAGCTCCAAAACCGTGTGGGGCAAATTTCTCATAAGAGTACAGAGGATGTGACACTGCACAGAGTTCACACTCATGACTCAATGATGAAATGGAAACCAGGAAGACCTAATTATGGTGAATGGGAAAGAGGAGCACCTCTAAAAACATATGATGATCTGTGATGGCACTACTGTGTATTTTTAAAATTCACAAAAAGACTACAATGACTCACATACCCTTCACTGAGACTGGAGAGTAGATATAGATAACCTGCTCCACCCAATTCTGATATGAATCACATTACTTTACATTTCATCTTTTAATAGGATATTTCTCCCAACCATGCTTAATTAAATTTACAGGTCTGTTCTCCAGACAATTGTCATGATAAACCGGTATCGCAGTGAGGCTAAAAACAGTATTTTCCATTGACCATCCTTTCCTGAAATGTCACTGAGATTCTTTGACAACAGTAAGATCAGTCTGAGATGCATTCAACACTAGATTTTTACAGGATCAGTTTGCTTGAGATAATTGCTTTAGAAATCGATAATTTATTCTTAGTCTTCCCCGACTTCTCTCTCTTTTTCTCCCACTATCCTCTTCTCTTGCTTCTTATTAAAGGATCCAGCACAGAGTAGGCATATAACAAACAGTAATTATCTTACTCTTAGAAATTCACTGATTCAAAAATCAAAAGGGCAATCAGTTCATAGAGACAAGGAAAGTTGTACTTCCCCAAAGGCAAAGATAATATCTCTGTTAGCTTGTTCCAGTGCCATATTGTTTTTTCAATAGAAAATATTACAAAGAATAAAAATAATTCCAAGTGAGTGTAGATGTGCCCAGGGTCTCTTTTGTCTGTAAATGAGCATGTCTAACAACTGTTAAAAAATTATTTTGCTTATTAAGTTACTTTCTTTCATCTAGAGAATACCCAAGTTCAGGGCCTAGTCAATATTTGTTTAATTATCAAATGTATGTGGATTTTGGTATAGATCTGACATTATTTTAGGCACTTTATACACGATCCTTGTACATTTCTAAATGAGATAGATCTTAGTATGTACCCATTTTATACAGGCAGAAAGTGAAGCATAGAGAATTGAAGACAATTCTATCGGTTTGCTTAGTGATAGCACTGGGATTTGAACCCAGGAGTCTGGTTCCAGTGACCATGCTCCTAACCTCAGTGTTCTGCCATCCCTCCATCATGTGTAACATCCTTTCCTGGGTTAAATGAAAAGGAAGCGAGAAGAAGCTACAACTAATATTGATCAAGTGTTTAATTATACTAGCTATTGCTAAGTGCTTTACATGCATAGTCTTATTTAACAGTTAAATACTATTATTACTTCCATTGAGGTTATGAGTAATTAAATTATATCTCCATAGTACATGGCAAAATGGGAGTTTAAACCTAAGTCTACCTGATTCATGTACTGACTTTTCTTTACATTTGTCATCTTACATAACATTCAGAGTAGGTGCTCATATTACTCCCATCTTACATCTAAGAAAATGGAGCTCAAATAAGCTAAGTTGAATGTACAATGCCATCCAACAGGTAAGCATGAAATAAGAAATTTAAATGTAAATCTGGTTGACTGTTAAAATCATGGTTCTCTCTATGACATCTCACTAAAACCTCTAAATATCAAAAAAAAAAAAAAGAAAGAAATCGATAATTTAGTTTGTTGTCTACATGCAGTAGAAGATGTAGAGCTGGTATTGCCATAAATTTGCCAGTTGTAAATAATCCTTTGGTATGTTGTAAAAGCTAAACTTTAAAAATGGGACCCATGGATTTTGGAGTTAAATTAACTGAACCTCACTGATTCTGAGGCAGAAAGACATCCTAGGCTAAGGCAACCCTATCTCTTCCAACATTTCTGATTCTTGATGAAAACTAAGCAAATTGCATACTCGGGAAGAAAAGATTTTAAACAGTATTTCTTTTAATTTTTAACCAATAAGGCCAAGAAATTTAACATTTATATGTTAATTTTTCTTTGAAACTTAATAATGAGAGAATAGTCATACTGTTCAACTTTTGAACAGTCATACTCTAGTAATATATTTTTGGAGGATTTTTATATGGTAATTTGGGCTTATAGTCTTTCAGTGAGCTCTAATGAACAACATGAAGTGACATAACATAAGTTAAAAGATAATAAAGTGATGTTACAATAAAGGCCACAGTGAATCTGGAGTAAACGTACTTAATTTCTGATATATTTCAGCGTTTTCTGAGATTATTTTGAGCAAAAATATTTTCTATAAGTTGGTAGGCATGCTGTATTATATATTTAATAGTAAAACAGAGCCTTCATTTAATTTTCTAAAATAATAATATAATGTCAGGTTCAAAACAGTAAATCAATTATCTAGTTATCAAATTCTACAACTAATAAAGGCCACATAGCTCTTGATAAGCATCACTCAAAATCAGTCATTTGACAAAAAGAAAACAGGATTTGTCTGCATTTAGGTGAAAGAAGTTGTTAAAAAAACTGTCTTTCCCCAAATTATTGTTTAGTATCTAGTGTTTCTTGTCACAATATTCACTTACCACGTGTTTCTTTATATGTATTCTGGTCTCCAGCAGGATAAACTAACATTATATCTTCAGAAGTCTTCTTTTTATTCTTTGGAGAAGCTTAAAGAAATATAATAAAACATTTATTTTTACTTATGATGATGACAGAATTACCCAAGATAGACTACTTATCCTTTTATGCCCAAGAGGAGTTGAACTATATGTTAGTCTGTATGTGGGATTGTGAGAGAAATTGGAGAAGATAGAGAGATATGAAATGGGAGAAAAGACAATTCTTGACATATTATCCCTTAATATTAAAAGATACACTTGGAAGGATAGAATGTTTTTCTAGCAGAAAAGGAAATCTGCACCTGGCTCAACTGAAACATGTCAATATCCATCTGGGTGCATAACAACATAGTGGCTGGGCTGAAGACTCAGTAGTCCACAGTGACTGTTGTAATTCTTGGATATGCCTTGCTGCCTGGCATAAGCAAATGCACATATATATTTTCTTCTTTGTGATAAATGTAATTATAGTTTTGCTTTCCTAACTATTAGGGTGGCAAAAGTTACTCACTGCACGTGTGCTCAAGGGGCTGTTATTAGAGATGTAAACTATGAGAGTGGTCTGTTTCCCCATTTACTGATCACTGAGCAAATTCTTCTGATATTTCCTTTCTTTTACTTTGTCCCACTAAAAGTTGTCTAGTTGTTGGAAGATAACAACATTACAATAGTGGTATAATTCAATTTAATTTGTGCCATGGATATTCTTTCTGTTCTGTCACTTTGATAATATAAACTAAACTCATTTACATACTACTTCTTCAACAGTGTTTAAATAACATTTAAATAACAAATGTTTAAGCTACTTAAATTCTTCCTACCATATGAGAAAGTTAATGAAGATGTAGGAATTTTTATACTTACTGAAGTGATTTCATATATGAGGCATGATATTGCTGTCATTGCCTCAATGAACTAAGTAGGTTGAATTAATCAATTTAGCAAACATGTACTTAGTGTATATGCTTTGAATGGTGTTCTATTGAATACAAAGGTGGGAGTTTACTATTATAAATGATTAAGACAGTGGTAAGTATGTAATAAGTGAATTAAAAGTGGTGCAAACTACTTGAGAGATTCACAGAAGAGGGACCTTCCAGTTAGGATTACCAACAATGACTTTTTGGCATGTAATTTACAGTGCGGCTTAAGTAACTGTAGGATTTTGATAAATGGAGATGGTAATCAGGTCATTCTAAATTGAGAAAAATTGGATACAGAGAGGCAGAGAAGTCAGAAAAGTAACATGTGTTTTAGGAATGATCAGTAGTCTAATTTGACTAAACAACAAAATAAATTAAGTTCTTACTATATGCTAGAATTTTTACACTCTTTATAAGAATTATCTAGGAGTATTATCTTTGTTTTCAGATAACAAAACTGGCTTGGGAAGTTAAGTAATTTACAAGCTATAACATTGCTAGAAAATGATAAAACAGGATTGGACTTCTACAATCCAGTTTCAGAGCCTGTGCATATCACCACTAGATCATAGCTGCCATCTTCAAGGATGTAGTGCAAAATAAAGTTAAAAAGTTAGGTAAAGACTGAACTCCAGATGCTGATAAATGCTTGCTGAAGCAGTCTGAGCTTCATTTAATCGATAATAGTTTTAAGAGTAGAGGAAGAAACCATCAGAACAGAGTTTTAAATGTAACAAGCAACGGTACAAAATGGATTTGAGGCAGGTAAAAAGAAGACTTAACAGAGGCTAGTTGGTAATCTACTGGAGTGACACAGGAAAGCTCTGACCTAGAAATGGGATTGATGAGATACTATGATGATAGCCGCATGGAAAATAATCAGTTTCTTTCCTGACTACACAGTCAAAGATAGTTAAAACAAGTCTACATTTTGCATTCTGGCCATGAAATTTTATCTAATGTCAGAAAACAAAAACCCATTGTAATTTTATAATGTTATAAATAAAGGAAGCTGGTAGAGGCTGGGCAAAACAAAGCCATTTCTCCTTTTAAACGTTCTTCATTTTTTCTTTCTTCATTTATTTCTTCCTCCTTTTTTTCCTAATTCTGTATCTCCTCCCATTCTTACTGGTTGGCAACATAATAGAACAGCATGTTGGTATATAATAGCAGTATCTTAGATACAAGTTTGTATCATTTTAGTAGTTATTTTAAATATAGGGAGGTTAGTTACAAATGCAGTACAGGCAAGCCTGTCTCTTGAGCCAATTGGTAAGATTGTTACAATTTGTCAGCATTGTTACATATATGCCTACTTTTCAACTTGATCTGTAACATAGAAATACCTAGAACAGTGTCTGGCACAAAGGGAGCAGCAAGTGTAAGTACACAGAGTATTACAGAAGGATTTTTACATAGATAAGCATTTCCTACTTAGCTACATCATCTTTTAATGTTCTCACATTCACCACGTGTTCCCTCTTGACCTCTGTATTTAAATGTATTTTTTCCCATATCTTCTCCTTTAAAGCCAGTATCTTGCATTTTTTGTAAATGATAAGCCATTTTTTTCTCTAGAAGATCTTGTTTCTACAATATTAAAGAAAATTTACTAGTTAATATTAACTTGCCATTTAGAAATGTAAAACAAATTATTTAAAATGTGACAATATATTGAAAATGGATAATCAGTCCTGTCTTTATTTGTAATGTTACAAAAATAAGAGTAGTAAGGGGCAAATTTCCATTTGTGATCAAACACAAAGAATATATTTAACATGTATGCAATTTACCTCTCTACATACCATCAGAGAACTAATCCAGTTTCTGATCAGACAGGGTATCTTATCCATAGCTGTCCTGGTGAGTTTAAGTAATTTCTCAATCATCTTCAATTGGAAGATTACTGAGGGTTTAACCAAATATCACTCAGGTCTACCAGAGATAAATATAATATAGCACATAAAACGTGACTTGCCTTTGTGAATTTCTGGGCCAGTAATGAATGTACTAGAAAGATAAATCCATACAGAAAGAACCCCAGAGATTCTTAGAGGGTTCTTGCAGTATTTAGCAAGAAAATGGATTAGCTTATATAAATAAAAAAACTACCCAAGACTACAGTAAAGATCTTCCTGAAGGATTGGAGAAAACAGTCACTGGAAGCTATCTAGGGATAGAAAACATGCCTACTCCCTCTAGAAATATTTCACTGGAAAGCTACACTGAAAAAACCTCATGAGTCATAGGGCATTGAGTAGAGTACTAAGATGGATCTTAACTCAGTAGTAGGAAATAACTACTAGGAAAGGAGTAGGAAAAGCCAGATAAAACATGGCTCTCACCCCACCAGCAAATCATAAAAGGCAAGACCTGTACAATCAAATTGTTTCCAAATAAATCATCTACATCAAAAAAGCTAAAGAATATTTATAAGAACATAAAAATATTCAGTATACAAACTAAAATTCATGTCTGGCATCCAACCAAAGAATCCTAGGCATGTAAAGAAGAAGGGGAATATGACTTATAAAAGAGGTAGATTGATCAATTGAAATTGACTCAAAAATGACACAAATGTTGGAATTAAAGACAGAAACAATACAGTAACATAATTGCAATTTGTATATAAACAAAGTGAAGAGATATGGAAGATATAACAAGGTCCGAAAGCAATTTTCAAATATGTAAGATGAGCAATACCATGGATGTATTAATGGCAGCATAGACATTGCAGAAGATTAGGTAATGGGAATTCAGCAAGAGAAACCATCCAAAAGAAAATACAGACAGGTGAATAAATGAAAGTATTTCAGTGAGATATGGGACAACTTCAAGCAGCCTAATATGCCTGAAGAGAGGAGAGAAAAGATAAAATAAATATTAGATAATAATATCCTAAAATGTTTTAAATTTGATGAAAACCATAAACTCACAGGTCCAAGAAGCCCAAAACAGCAATGCATAGAAATTCACCAAGTCATAATAATCAAATTTCTCAAAACTAGGGATCAAAAAATTTTTTAAAGTTACCAGAAAAACAAATTATGTTACATAGAGAAAAATGAAGTTTAAAAACAGTAGATTTCCTCTTGAAATCAATGTAGAGAAGAAAGTGAAAGAGCATCTTTAAAGTACTAAAATGAAACAAAAAATAGTCAATGGTGAATTCTATACCCAGTTGATGTTAACTAATATACACTAAAAAAAAAAGTTTTCAAAAATAAAGGTATAAGTATTTTGCAGACATACAAAATTAAGTTGTACTAGGATCAATGTTAAGGAAAGTCCTTCAGACAGAAAAAAATGATAGCAGATGAAAATATGGGTATACAAAAGAAGAAGAATGAAGAACATAAAAAATTTTAAGTATATGGCCAAATATACGACTTATCTACATCATGATAAAAGATAAATGATCGTTTAGACAAACTCAGCAATGTTGTATTGTCAGATTTATTATGTATATGTATATAAATAAAATGAATGACTAAAATAGCATAAAGGCCACAGGGAGAAAAATAAAGCATAATATTGTAAGGCTCTTATACTAAATTTGAAATGGTATAATATAGTATAATAACACTTTAAGATCTACCCTAATAAGTTAAAGACATATACTATAATCCTTAAAGCAACTGGTAAATTTCAAACAAAGAAACAATATACAAAATAGATACAAAGGGATCATTAAAAATCCAAAGAAAAAGGCATAAAATGAAGAAAAGAACATAGATGAGACAAATTAAAAACAAATAATGAGATGACAGACATAAAACTAATCATGTTAATAATCACACTAAATGTAAATGCTGCAAACACCTTAATTACAGGCAGTCATCAGATTTGATATGAAACCAAAGCCCATCTATATGAGTAGTAGCCACACACACACACACACACACACACACACACACACACACAAATAAAGACCCAAATTTGGTCTTAAAAGTAAAACACAAGAAAATAATATGCCATGCTAACAGTAATCAGAATAAAGCTGCAGTGGCAATGTTAATATTACCTGTAATATTAGAGCAAAGAATAATAACAGAGGAAAATAAAATGTTTTCATAACAATAAAAAAAATCAAATCACCAACAGACATAACAATTCTAGCCATTTTTTAACCTAATACTGAGCTTCAAATAAAAGAAAAACTGAGATACCAGACAAATCCAAAAATATAGTCAGAGATTTTAATAACTCTTTCAATAATTGAGAGAACGAGTAGATAGAAATTGAGCTAGGATTTAGGTTTGAACAATTCTATCAATGAACTTGATATCTAGAGAACACTTACAAAATACCTCACCCAACAACAGTAGAAAGAAGTTTTTTTCAGGTATACATTTGTAATTTACCCAAAATGACCAGTTTGGGAAGATAAAATAAGTCTCAACGTATTTAAAAAGATTTGGGAAATAAAAGTTTTCTCTGACCACAATAAAAGTAAATTTGAAATCAATAACAGAAAGATCTTGGACACACTCCAAATATTTAGAAGCTAAATGACACACTTTTAAATAACCAATGAATCAAACATAAAATTAAAAGGGAAATTAAACTATTTTGAATTGAATAAATATAAAAACACTGTATATAAAAAAAATATGGAGACTCTTGATAGACCAGTGTTAGGGAAGAACTTAGAGTACTAAATTTCTATATTAGAAAAGAGGAAAGGTCTTGAATTAATGACTTCCACCTAAAGAGAGAAAGGTATTTAACAAAAATATCAGAACAGAAATAAACAAAATAGAAAAAAAAAAAACAGAGAAATTCATTAAAACTAAAAACTAGCAGTTTGAGAAAATCAGAAAAAGAGAAATAAGAAGAAAAAGAAAAAGCAACTCTAGCCAGGACTGATAAGGAAAAAAGAAGTTACAAATTACCATATAAGCAAGGAAAGTGGGTGACATCACCAGGGTCTAGACATACACAAAGGATAACAAAGACATGTTATAAACAACTTTGTAAATAAATCCCACAATTCAAATGAAATGAAAAAATTACTAGAATACACTATCAAAACTTTCAAAAATAATGTTTTGAATAGGTATGTAGTTACGTATCTTCCCACAAATAAGCCTCATACCCAAATGTCTTCACTGATAAATTCCATAAAATATATAAAAAATAAACAATACCAATTCTAAAATAATGTTTTCAAAAATCTGAAGATGGAATACATAGAGATTTATGGTATGAGGCCAGCATTACCCTGATACCAAAATCAGAGAAGAGTAGTGCAAGAAAACTACATTTTGCACTAACATCTCCAGGGCAAAATTCTAAACAAAATGTTGGCAAACTTAATACAACAATATGTAAATCAGATCAAGTATGCTGCTTTAAGGATCTTTTGTTCAGGATTCATTCAACATTCAAAAATCAATTTATGTTATCTACTATGCAATGAACCACAAAAGAAAACCTACATATGAATTCAATAAAACCACAGAAGAAAATGTTTGACAGAATCTTACATCCCTTACTGATAGAAATGTTCAGCAAACTAGAAATATAAGAAAATTTCCTCAACCTGATGAATGACACCTGTAAAAAACCCACAGCTAACCCTATAATTAATGGTGACAGACTTAATCCTTTCCCCTTGAGATCACTAGCAAAGAGAGTCACTAACAAGCAAATCACCAGTCAAAAATAGCTAGTATGTCTGCTTCTATTCAACATTATACTGAAGGTTTCAGGCAGTGTGATCAAGCAAGAAAAAAAAAAATTAAAGGAACTCATCAGAAGAAATAACACTCCTTTTATTCACAGAAATGATCATCTATGTAGACTATTAATTGGCATCTAGATAAAAGAACTACTAGAACTGATTATTGATTTTTAACAATGCAAGATACAAGATGAAGATAAATAAATCAGATGTTTTTCTAAATGCTAGCATTAAGTATTCAAAGCTTGAAATTTAAGAAATATAAATTACAATAGCATAAAATATATGAAATACCTAGGGATGAATCTATGAAAAGACACACAAGAACAGTACACTGCAAACTACATAGCACTGTTAGGAGAAATTAAGAAGACCTAAATAAATGGAGGGACATATGTCGTTCATGAGTTGAAAGACTGAATATTATCAAGAGGTAAATTGTGCCCAAAGTGACCTATAGAGTTAACGCAAATCGAATTAAAAAATTCAGCAAGACATTTTGGTAGAAATTAATAAGCTTATGCTATAATTTATATGGAAATACAAAGGGCTTGGGATTAACTAAAACAATTGACATAGAAAAATAAACGTGTAAGACTGGCATGACAGATTCAAAGAATTATTAAAGGTACAATAATCAAACAAATAGGTCAAAGAATAGAAGAGAGTCCAAAAATAGACCCACACAAATAATTTTTGACAAAGATATTAAGAGCAAAATCTAAACTATAATATAACAAGATAATTTGCAGGGAAAAATTATGTCAAATCTGAAAATCATGACATAAAAGTATTATGAAACACAAAGGAATTCAAAATTTCTTATAGTAAAACGAGATTCACAAAAGACAGTTGTAAAATAACTCCACTGGAAATATCAATGTTCAAATGGCTCTACCACTAGCACAGTTTAGGCAGCCTGTGGTGTTATCATGCTTACAGTCAGTGACCACGTCTAATGGTCACTCCTCCCAGGCCGATTTTGATTAGTTGCGTTAGTCTTCACTAAAACTGACCAACATTCTTTGGGTAGTAATTGACATTAGGCAAAAGGAGAAGAATCTAGTGCATTCAATTCTTCTGGAAAACAAAGATACTTTCAGAGACGTGCAGTTTTGGAGCAAAACGAAGACGACAACTTGGTGAGACTTCTCATTGAAAAACAGTGAAAAACTGAATATTAGATTATATTATTAATAATTATGACTGGGTGTGGTGGCTGACACCTGTAATCCCAGCCCTTCAGGAGGCCAAGGTGGGAGAATCGTTTGAGCTCAGGAGTTCAAGAGCAGCCTGGGCAACATAGCAAAAACCCATCTCTACAAAAAATAAATAAATAAATAAAAATTAAAAAGAAAAACAAAAAAGAAAGAAGAAAAATAATAATCATGGTAAATTGGAATAAGTTGAGCCTGCAAAATGAGCAGAGAGTCTCTGATGGTACTGAAAGATACAGGTAGCAAACAGAATGAAAGATAAACATACATATTTAAACGTTCAATATTTTTACAAAATTGCTGTGTAACAGTATATATCAATACAAACCAAATTGTGTAAATCTTACACTCACACCTAGGTTTGTTAACAATAGCCTACCTAAAACTGCTATTTAGAATTTTAGATCAACATTTATCAACATGCTAAGTTGACAATGACATTTTATTAAATGAATAAAACAGTCTACAGAACAGCTTGCAAGGTATAACAACATGTTTTTAATTATTAATTGGAATAAATAAATATTATTGGAAACATTGTGGGGTGGGTGTGTGTGTATATGTGTGAAACTAAAATGTTGATAGGGTAGTGGCGGTAGGATTTTTCTCTTTATATTAATTTACACTCTAAATCACAAAATCTTATATATTATTAAAGATAAAAAGTTAAGCTAAATAAAATTAACCAGTGAGGAAAAATTGAGAAATCCTACAAAGAATTGCTGGTTCTAAAAAAAGTTAGTCAGTCATTTAATTTTTTCATAGTAATTCTAAGTACAGTTTATGGTGTAAAAATAAAGCCAAAAATAGTTATATCACATAATAGAGCAGTACTTTTTACACTATAGTCAAATATACTAAAAATGTCCATAGCTTTCAGTTTTATATCATGCATATCATTTGGAGTAACTGGGCAACAGTCATCTCACAAAGTGATTTGTACTTCAAAAAACCAAAACAAAATCTTCTCTTCGAACAGCTCAAGTTAGAGGTTAAAGCTCACCCTACCTTCCTGTCACTCTCTTCTCTGTTTCTATGCCGTTGTTCTTCTATCTTCTCCTCTCTTTTAACATCTTCTGCCATCCTTGTCAGAAGTAACATCTCTTTTGTCTTCCATTCCTAGAAATCACATTGTTACTGCACTTGGTGTGTGTTCCTTTCACAAAAATATCTTTGTATTTTGTCCCACCAAAAAGTATATTAAACAAGTCAGAGCCTAATAGAAATCAGGTTAAGCATAATGAAAGGCATACATTGAGTTTAGAATATACTTTTCTTACTGCACTCTTATTAGGAATGCAAATATGATAATTTTTTACTAAAGCTAAATTAAAAAAAAATTTCGTCTCCACAATAAGGGCATTAAGAGAGTTAAATAGTGTCTAGGTGCTAGGTGTCTAGTTAACTTTCTAACTGTTCTTTTTTTTTTTTTTTTGAGACGGAGTCTTGCTCTGTCTCCCGGGCTGGAGTGCACTGGCCGGATCTCAGCTCACTGCAAGCTCCGCCTCCCGGGCTTACGCCATTCTCCTGCCTCAGCCTCCCGAGTAGCTGGGACTACAGGCGCCCGCCACCTCGCCCGGCTAGTTTTTTGTATTTTTTAGTAGAGACGGGGTTTCACTGTGTTAGCCAGGATGGTCTCGATCTCCTGACCTCGTGATCCGCCCATCTCGGCCTCCCAAAGTGCTGGGATTACAGGCTTGAGCCACCGCGCCGGGCCTCTAACTGTTCTTTAAGAGCAGAAATTGGCTCATATACATACTTTGTGGTATCCACCTCATTATTTTATGTAACAACTTGTATATTATAGCTATGAAGGAAATTTAATGATAACAAATTATTCTGAACTGAAATGACTTCAAGCAGTACAATGTACAGTTAAAATTATTTACAAATGCAACAACTGTACACAATTTTTCTCTTAATGTTTTAAAGTTATGTCTCACCTCTTCTATTTTTCTACGAAGAGTAAGTTTTCTTCTTGTATGCTCTCGCTGTCGTCTTTCTTCTCTATCCATCAGGAATAGGCGTTGTTCTTCTGCTGTGCGTTCAAGTTGTTCTAGTTTTCTACTTATCATATCCAAATATCTGAGTAAGAGCGTAAATATTACTAAAGGTGAATTGGCTGTTTCTTTTACGATGGCATCATCTGCTATGCCATTCCCAAACCACTTCCTTGCTTGCCTTTCATTTCTTGAATTACAGGAATTTTACTGTTTTTCTATCAGTACTGTTTATAAACCTTTAAAACAGCCAAACCCACCATCTCACCATGTTTTACTTATTATAAGGTCTCTCCACTACACAATTATCTCATATAATGGCAAAGATAATGGTAAAAAGCAGAGCAAAGTTGCTCAAGACATTCTGCACAGTGAGCATTCATAACTCAGTAGATTTAAGAGTATGATCTTGCAAAAAAGGCTGAAATAACTGAAACAGTAACTTCAAATGTGGAAAAAAAAAAGTACATTTGAATTCTCTAAGAAAAAGCGGGCACTGGGTTCCTTGTAATTTACAAGTCCTTGAACAAATCTCTCATCTGTAGTCTAGATCTCTGGTACATCAATATGTAATATGGCAACAATACCACGTAATGAAACTGTGGAATGAATATAAAAGTCAGGTAATAAAAGTCAGCCCAATTCCTTACCCCATCCCTAGTGCAGGAAAAAGAACTATAACATCCTTTACTTCCTAAGAAATGGGCTTGTCCATGGAATGGCCATGATTGAATATGACTGAGTCATATCTAATGAGCTTAGAATCCTTTTTATAGACAACACATATTTATATATTGGCATCAGTTATTCCAAACTTACTTTTTTTGACTTTGCACTAACTTCCTCAAAAAATGCTGTCAGTTCTTAAAGATGATTCTTTAAAAAATGTTATTGTTTGAGGCATGTGTTAACGATCCTTTCTCTTCCTCTTCTAATATAGAAAGATTTTGAATCTAGGTTTTCTTTCAATAACCAGTTTGGCTTATTCCTTGGGCTTCCAGCAACCCTAACTCCTCTGGTAGAAAATTCTTCCACCTCTTGGTTTCACTTACTTCCCCTCCACTCTGAGGGATCCAGGAGAGTGGTGTCTAGTACTTAAAAAATTGTCTTCAATTCTTTCTAGCATTTTCCAGGTTATTTGGTTCTACAACATACACATAAAATGTGCATCAACTTTAATCTTACCTATGCCTCATTAGCCGCTCCTGGTCCTTAATAGATTCACTGCCCTCCTTTAACAACCAGTTTTGGACTTGTGCAACATCACAATGTTGAGGGATTTGATTGTTTTCCGGTACGTTATGCAGTTGTTTTGCAAGTATTCTCTATTTAAGAAATGTGTGTGTTACATATACATAATTTTTTTTACATTTCCCCAAAATAAAACCATTTAAATTCCTATATTTTATAAATGCTTATTTCTGTTTAATTGCATTTACATCTATTTTGAATCCATTAAAGACACAGACAAGTAAACCAAAATTAAGATCTATCTCTCTGAAAATAAAAGGTAAACATTTCAGTTTATTTGTCCACCTATTCTAAATAAGATAAATAAAAATATGCAGGAAGTAGAGAAGAAACACTGGGTACAGAATGAAGTGGGGAGAATACAGAATACTTAGAAATATAGCGAAGTCTTTCTCATTTGTATTTAACCCTTTTATCTTTAGGGCATACATTTGCAAAAACTCAGATAAATACACTTTTCTCATTTTGATCCAAACCTCCTGACCCTAAAATCTGAATTCACACAAGCACACACACACACACAGCCACACACACACATACACACATCTTTGAGTCAAAAATCTAAAGGAAGTCACTATCCATAACCATTCACTCTACACCCAGTCATTCTATTTCACATTCAAGAACAACATTTTTACTGAATGATTACAGGTGCTCATGTATGAGTACAAACACAGAGTGTACATATTCTTGAATCACTGTAGAACACTACAGGTATTTATTGTTCTTTTCCTATGGCTCAAACTGTTTTAGCTTTCAACTTAAGAATCTTTCTGCCACAAGAGATGTTTATTATTGGCCTTAGCTCTGAGGGAAACAATATATCTGACTAGCAATTTAATTATTGAATTATGCCAGCTACCACTGGTGTGTTGATAGATGACCCAGTCCCTTTCCCATTCTTGGCCAAATATAGCAAAATTCAAATACTGTTTATTCCTACTCTAAATTTTCACTTGGAAAAAATATTCAATTATTTTGTCAATAACAAAGGGTCAAAATATGATTAAAAGAACACTCTACATATAAAGAAGAATTTCTTCCAAACTTTGTGTAAATAAACCAAATTTAAGTATTGAACTTACTTGTTCTCTTAGATAGTTTCTCTCAAAGTCTAATTTTAAACTGGTAAGATATTGCCTGTACTTATTCAATTCTCTCAAGGTACATACAACCTACAAACAAAACGGAAAACGCATGGATATTTAAAAGAATGTTATGTTAATAATATATAAATATTTTAAATATATTCTTTAAATCATTAAACTGATTTTAAAAATCATTAAATTGATTTAAAAATCACTTTAATAGCAGTGACATAAAATTCAATGACATTTTGGCATAAAGAGTAATAAACTGCTAACAATCTTGTAAGTAGTATCTCTCAGCATTTGTTAATCAGCAAGAAATTTCTATCCAAAAACATTACTTAGGCTGAGGCAGGAGTATCTCTTAAGGTCGGGAGTTTGAAATGTTTGAGATGAGCCTGGGCAACATAGCAAGACCCCATCTCCAAAAAAAAAAAAAATTAACCAGCTTGGGTGGCATGTGCCTGCAGTCCCAGCTACTCAGGATGCTGATGCAGGAACACAGCTTTAGCCCAGGAGGTCCAGGCACCAGTGAGCCATGATTGCACCATATAACTCCTGTGTAGGCAACAAAGTGAGAACCTGTCTCTAAAAAATATGTACATATTGCTTTATTAACATTACTTATATTGTAAAAGGAGTTTAGTCCATACAATTAGAGTTATCACAGTAATAATTTCAATTAGCTGTAATTGGATTATAATTTTAAGTGTAATAACATTGTTCAACTCCAATAAGGATATACTCTATGAAGGTTCTAACAGACTGAATTTTGCTAAGTTTCTATTTCATCTCAAGATTTTAAAAATATATGGAACATAATTCTTGACAAGTATACAGTGCCATTAAAGACAGAGAAAGAAGGCTATAATACATGTGGGAAAATTAACATATCTTTGTGTTCTCAAATTATTTGTCAATAATCTTTTGGTATTACAAAGAAAAAACATGAAGGAAGAAGTACTTTCATTTAGCAACAACTGTTGTCTGATTTCTCTTGATTCAAATACTGAGAAATTGATAGAACTGCCTATTAAGTATTCTCATGATTAAGTTAAAAGTGACACAGGCCCCCCAAGTGAGATATAGAAACAAATTTATATCATGTTTTAAAGGGTTTAATTGATTTAAAAAAAAGTGATTTTCAACCCACTTTATTATTGCTGGTGATGTAGCCACCTTTCTTTAATCTCTTCAAAATATCTTTGCGCTTATAGTATGCTTTTAAATGTGGATCATGGAGGCTTTTATATTGGTTTTCCAAAAGTCGACAATAGGGATCAGTCAGGTTAAAACCATAAGAAGGTCGAAAAAGCTGCAAATACAGATTCCAAAATATGTAAAATTAATGCATTTTTCACTTTAAATAAACGATTAAAATGATTAGAACATTCATTCAAAATAAAATGTACCAGAAGAATCTGAAGTGAGGAAAAACAGCCACAGAAAAATTGGAGTTGGGCATGCTTTCCTGCCTTTCCCTTCCTCTCTCCTTACCTGCAAATTATCCCAAAGACTCACCTTCACCCAATTAGTTCCTCCTCTAATCCTCTTCAGCCCCTGATTCTCAGCCAAATAAGAAAAGAGCAGAGGAAAAGAAAGGGAATATATTTCTTTTCATACAGTTTGTTTTAAGGTACAAAGCCAACACTAGGATTCTCTTCTCCTCCTCCCTCTCTCAAATCAAAATATTCTATTCAAAACATAAAAGAATTAATAGTAAGTATGATTGTATTTCAATCACCTTAAAATGAACAACAAAACAGAAAATGTTTCATCAAAATTTATGAAAATAACTTTAACAAATAGTAGAAGCAAAACTTTTATGTTAACGATTTTGAGTTAAAGAGTCATTGCATCTTGGGGTTTCTAATGCAAGAAACCAACA
This sequence comes from Colobus angolensis palliatus, assembly GCF_000951035.1. Classification (NCBI taxonomy): domain Eukaryota; kingdom Metazoa; phylum Chordata; class Mammalia; order Primates; family Cercopithecidae; genus Colobus; species Colobus angolensis. Next base: position 7,709,560 of record NW_012114633.1, read on the forward strand.
ATCTCTGAGTGCTAGAGTAAGAAGAATACCTAAGGTCTATATTACTCAGTTCACTGTATTAAATAATCAATTTTAATGAATATTGATAGAAATTGAAGTTTTTCTATTTGTGTGAAGACCAAATACGCCTTTAGGCAATAGTCATTAACATATAAAAGGAGGAAAAGATAATCAGTTACTAGTCATGTTTCTACATCTGCTGCATTAGAGAAAACAGCTGTATTATTCAATCTCACCATGAATTAAAACATTAGCAAAGTCAGTTTTTGGTTTGAGTTCTGTTAGTTTTTCAATAGCAGGATGGTGATAATGGTTTACTGGGGGACCTCTGAAATGGAAAAAGGAGAGAATGAGAGTAGGAAATTGTGTTAATGTTTTTACATCCCTTTCTGTTTTAAGTTTGCTGGGCCAGAAAAACGTAAGTTTTATAATAGTTCAAAATAATGTTAAATCAGGAATTGGCTCAGGAGACAGATAATTGGAGTATGTGGGTAATATGGGAAACCAGAGAGCACCTGCCCTGCTTGCAGGTATGAAATTCAATTTATACTACAACAACACTAAGCACCAATCCCGACATGTCTGGAGGCACCAATTTGTGACCTCTGTTTCCAGTCTAGCTGTAACCACAGTTGCAGTCCAACTCCTGAACACTATGGAGTCTGGCTGGGTTGGACCCTAATAAGAACTCTCGAAAGGTAGGTAGGAGAATGCTTTGCATATGGGTAAAAGGTAGATGAGAGGAACAAAATAAGATACTAGCTATTCCTTTGCATTTAAAAGTTTCAAGTTTCTGACCTCTTGTTTAACATTAAACTTTAATTCCTTCCAAGGAGCCTAATCGGAAAACTAGATTCCCTGATTATCAATGCTCTCCTGAGAAGGCAAAGAAAGAACTCATAACGGGGAAAGTCTTGAATTAAGTGACTCCACATGCAAAGCCCAGATCTTTCCTGGAAGGGAAATAATCAATAATAATAAGTCAAGGAGTGGATTGAATATTTTCTTTCAGATATTGACATTTAGCTGCAAACTTTTTAAAAATGTTAACTTTTAGCTGTGACTTTTAGCATATGTTTCTCAAGACCAAACTGAGCTACTGATCTGTAAACTAAGAACGCCTTTAAACAAATCCACTCATTTGAGCCAGAGTAACCTGTCTATTGACAATTAAAATAACTGGTTGCTCTTAAAATGTGAGTATTAACCATTACCTCATGAAGGAGAGTACACTGAAAGAGAAAATTCTTCAGAGAAACTAGTATGGTGCCTAATTATCATTAAATGAATAAATTTAGGGAGAATTAATGTAATAAACAATAGAGAGAACATCTTTTTGAAAAGTAGTAGACAAGTGAATTAATGGTCGACAGAGAAAATGGCAATAGAGTAAAAAGAATATATTTGAGGGAGGAGACAAAAGTCACAGTTCTAAGTTTACACACTAAAGAGGAATTATATCACCTGTAATGGAATAAATTTCAAGCATGTTTTAGCAAAGTTAGTTTGTGTTTGTGACTCAAATTGTGTGAAGTTGGTATATTTGTAGTTCACTTGCTCTAATCTAGTAGAACAGATTAGTTTTTTTTTTAAGGGCAATTATACTTTTTTCAGAAACAAAACTTGTTTCAAGAAATCATGTTTATTTAGTGTGTTAGATTGATGGTATGCCCCCAAAATTCATATGTAATCCTAACCTTCAATGTGATGGCCTTAGGAGCTGGGGCCTTAGGGGATAATTAAGTCATGAGGGTGGAGTCCTCATCAAGAGAGATAATGTTCCTATAAAAGAGACCACAGAAAACTCTCCATCCTTCTTTCTACCATGCAGGGAGGTAATAATGAAAGGACTACAAAGGGCCCCCACCAGAATCTGACCATGCTGGTGTTCTGATCTTGGACTTCCAGCTCCAGAACAATGATAAATAAGTTATTTCTAAGCCGCCCAGTCTATGGTACATTGTTATAACAGCCTGAACTGAATAAGACATTATGCAAGTATCAAATACCAAGGGGTTCTACTTATTTCTGATGACATCATAGACATTGTAAGGGTAAGTGGGCCACTTAGAATTCTTTCCTGTAGAACTTTTTGCAAAACTGATAAAAGCGACCAGTCAACAAGAATGTACTAAACCTCCTTCAGCATTGACTACTTAGTCAAAGACTGGGGAGGTTTGGGGGTGGGTGTGGTGTTGAGGACTAAAAACATGAAAAGGCTTAAGGGAAGTACACACTATAATCCAGTATGATTAAGTATGGTTTGTACAAGTGAGATCATACAAATCAAGGGCAATGTGAACTCTAAACAAAAATAAGTTAATGCGGGGCTATCACAGTTTAGAGAGTCTTGATAGCTCAGATTCATAGACTGGGGAGAAGAAGACAAGGTATGCCAGGTTTGGGGGCAAAGTTGACAAAATACATAAGTATTAGCACGGTATTTATAGGTAAGTGTGAAAGACTCAACTTGAAGAAGCTGAGCCTCTCTAGTTGGAAACAATACTGTATGGAAAGGCTGGGGCAAATTATGGAGTCTCTTCCTCATTGAGGCAGGGCTTTCTTTCATTAAAGTAAGGTTAAAGTACTAAACACATTAACTCATTTTAAGTCCCACTGTTTTGGTTCTTTTTTATTTTTCTTTATGTGTAAAATAGAATTCAACTCAAAACAAAATAATGTTTCCTGTAAACGGAGTTTGGTCCAAGATACTGTCAGTTAAAATCATAACACCTTTCACCTTCTAAACATGTTTCTAAGTACATCAAAACTTACTATATAGGTATATATGAAGTTTTATTATAAGGAATATTAATATCATACCGTGAATTGTAAATTAAAGACTAAGAATCTAAACTTTCTGGAATATTATTATATTATTATTATTATGTTCAAACCATATTAGATGAAAGTGCTTCATATGCATTCTAAACAATACCTTCAGTCAGATGTGGGATTTTTTTTTTTTCCTGTAAATGTTGATGCAAATTCCTTTAATGGATTTTGTATGATGCAGCCTCTGAATTGAACAGCAAGTAGTAAAGGGTAAAGGAAAGAAAGACGATAAAAACTTGTTCACCTTTTCACCGAAATTCGTAGTATAGAATACAGCATGGCTTCCTGGGATCACAGGCAGCTTGACCCCGAGAGGTAGGTCCAGTAGCTGAGCCGGTCCAACCCCTGCAAAGTGGGTTTTGTGCACGCCCTGTCAGACACAATTGGAGAGTTTTGTCTTTCCTTTTAGACAGTATTCGTTTAGTTTAGACCAATCTACTTCCACTGCAACCAAAGACTCCGAAGAATTACACAATCAGGGTTCGGGGCACCCTGAAGTCCTCCCATTTTCCCTGGTCACCAGCTCTCCTGGCGTCCCGCGCCTGCCAGTTGTGGCCAGTACAGTCCGAGCCACCGCCACCGCCCCCGGGCGCCGCAAGAGGGCAGTCTCCTGAAGGGGGACAGTTGGGAGCCTCGCGACCCGCGTGTGGCGACCCCTGCCCCACTCCCCAGCAGGCCTGCGGCCGCCAGAGGACAACGCCACCCAGCTTGCGGCCACTCACGTCTCCGCACTGCTGAGTGTCCGCAGCCAGGATGCTGGCGACCGTCTTGGTGACGGCGACGTTGGCAGGCTTGGAGCAGGCGCCGAGGTACAGTTCCATGGCCGGCACGGGCCCCCTCAGCCTCTTCCTCACCCGCCCCGCTCTGCTTCTCTCGCACCCCGTTGTCCCTCTGTCCGGACCTGACCAAGAATGGCCAGAACCCAACGACCGCAGCCCCGCCCCCCACGTTCCAGGCTTCCAATGGTAGCGGTCCCAGAAGGGCGGTGGCCTCCTGAGGGGCGGCTAGCGCTAGTGCCTAGAGCGCCCTCTGAGCTGGGAAAGTCCGTCCTAGAGGCCTGATCTGAGAGGAGCACAGTTGAAACTTCAGCTTTCTCTGAAACCATCACCCCTTAGCCAATCCTAACGAAAAAGTATAAGCTTTGTTGGTGGCTAACTGGTTAATTTCCTCCGGCCTCCGAGGAGCCCTGTTCCGTTCAATAAAAATTCCCGAGTGATTGTTTTTGCCCTTTCTACATCTTCCCGCATATGGGCCACACCCCAACCCCAGGCTCCCACAACTTCTTCCCACACCAGGTCCACAAGGCAGACGCGTTGGCTTCAGGGGTTCATTGCCTTCCTCCTGCCTCCTCTGTCCCCTAGGTTTCCTTCTCCTTTCTAGCGCTCTTTCCCACTCTCCCACTGCCTCCTCTCTGCTCCTGCTGCTTGATCCTATTTAACTCTTTCTCCTCAACCATCCAGCCAAAATTTATAAAGTGCTTGACCCTTCTGGGCCAGTCATTGAGCTAGGCACTGGATAGGACGCAGCCGTGAGTAAAATATGGCCCCTGCCTGTAAGAAGCTAACTAGACTGGGGGTATTCTGAGGGCAGAGACAGTATGTGTCTAACCCACCTGTTGTTTAGACCATACTTTCCTTGGTCCACTGCTGTTCTCTTTTATTTCTGGCCCGACTAGTAATAACAGTTACCATTTCTTGGGAATCTACTAACTTACATATACTGTGCTAAACATCCTTTTAAACATTTATTTATTGTAATAGCCTTATCAATAATTACCCTTTATTTTTCAAAGATTGAGGAAGACTGACAATTGCTTTTAAATGGTGGCTCCTGAGACTGTTTTCTTAATCAGTGCACTCTGCTCTCTTTGTTGTAATTTCACACATGTGCTTAGGACTCTTAAATTTGAAATCTAAGCTTGGGATATAATCTATTGCTACCTTCCGTATGGATATCCCACAGTCATCTTAAATTCAATCTACTCAAATCTCAACACACACACACACCCTTCACCAAAACAGGAAAAAAAGTAAAGGCTTCTTCCTGCATTTCCCATCTCAGTGACAATACCAAAGTCTACCCAAGCCAGAAACTAAGGAATGCTTCTACATACTTCTTTTTCCCCTTATCTACCATGTTAGTTGGTCTCTAAGTCTCACTAATTTTATCACTAAAATTAATTTGCCTCATTCTATCTACTCCTACTTTACTCTCCCGGTTAAGCCGCTAATCATTCTTTGTTTGTTTATTTGCACCATTGCCACAGCCTTATAACATCTCCCTGCCACCCTCTATCCCAACAATCCATCTTGTATCAATTTGATTTTTGATGGCAAACTGACCGTTTCTCTTCCTCACTTTAAACTCCCAACTGCCCTCAGCACAAAGAGGATAATAGCCTCTGTTACTTGGTGTCTGTATCAGTTTCTTATTGCTAGCAAATCATCACAAACTTAGTGGCTTTAATTACCACAAATATATTATCTTACAGTGATGGAGGTTAGTAGTCCAAAGCGAATCTCACTGGGCTGAAACCAGTGTATTGGAAGTGCTGTGTTTTTTCTGGAAGCTCTAGATCACAGCCTATGTTCTTGATCTTTCCAGCTTCTAGAAGCTGCCTCTTCCTCACAGGTTAAATCTGGCAATGTAGCATCTTCAAATCTCTCTCTGACTCAGACCTCTGCCTCCTTCTCTTCTACAATTAAAGAATCTTTGTGATTACGTAGGGTCCATCTAGGTTATCCATGCTAATTTATCTATCTTAGTATCAGCTGATCAGCAACCTTAATTCCATTAGCAATCTTAATTCCTCCTTGCTATGAAATAGTCACATACTCAGTCTTGGAAATGAGGACATAGACATCTTTGGGGTACTATTATACTACCTTGCAGAGCCCTGTTTTTGTCCGTTTCTGAGACCTAACTCCCCTATACCACCTCTCAGAATTGAACCTCAAAAGACACCAAACTGTTTGTGGTTAGTTCTCTACATGGGGCCTGCTTATTCATGCATGATTCTGCGTCTTTGTTTATGCTGTCCCCTCTGACAGCCCATTTCAATTCACTGCTTGGCTAATTTCAATCAGCCTTTAAAACAACTCAAGTGTTACACCTCCAGGAAGTTTTTCTGACTTTCTAAGCTTTTGACAAATTCTCCCCCTCTGTGCTTTCTTCCACCTTAACATTTTCACATTACAGCAAGAATATCTGTTTACCTGTCAGTCTACCTTTACTAGAATATAAATTCCTTTAGGGCAGGGGTTGGCTTATTCGACTTGTATGCATAGCACCTAGCATAGTGCTGAGCAAGCACTTAGTGAGCACTAAGTAAAATTTTGTTTCCTGACCTAGTCAGACATGAATGAGAACCCATTGAAAACTTTTAAGCTAATTATTGTTCTAGAAGGACACCCTGGCAGCATTTTTGAAGGTGGATTTATGGGGATGAGAATAAAGATCTGGGAGACTTCATGATTTGTAGACATCCAGAGAATGGATTTGAGAAAAATTTAAGAAGAAAACTTTCAAAACTTTGAGCTCTTCCTCATCTCACCTACTTTTAAAGGAACAGAGTTGGCGGGAATCATTGCTGTGAGAAGCTGACGGTGGCGGATGACAAGCTTGAATTTCCAGAGGAAATAGGTAAGCCAGAAAAAATGAATTCTCAAAAAAATGAAAGAAAAATCCACATCAAATAGGTGAGTTCTATTTATAAGGAAAGCAAATGGAAAAGAAGAAAACTGAGGTTTTATGAACATTGGGGTCTTTTCTGAGACTTCATTGTCCTTTTCTACATAACAAACCGTTTCCAAAATTTAGTGACTTTAAACAATGATTTATTACTTCTCACAGTTCTCTGGGTTTCTGGTGTTGTCTGGGTTTGCTGGTGTTGTTTGGGTTTGCATTTGCTTAGCTAGGGCTGGATCATCTAGGATGGCTTCACTCACATGTCTGGGCTCTCAGACAAAAACAAACAGGCTGGAATGATTGAGATGGGTGGATCACTGTCTACATGTATTCTTTTCATTCTCCAGGTGGTTAGGCAATATGGTTTTACATTTTAGTTTCAAGACTTCCAGCATCAAGACTGAGTAAACATTAATGTGCTTATGTGCTTCTGAAGTATTTACTCACATCACGTTTGTTATTGTCTGACATAGAAGGAAACTAGCTACATAAAGATATGGATACACTAAGGCTCCCATTCATAGGGCTCATTGCCTCAGAAATCTACCAAAGATCACTCTCTGATCGAATGATTCACATTTTTTTCTATATTCAAAACACACTTACCTCTCCTAAGACTACCAAGAGTCTCATTCAGTAATGTGATTAGGCTTAAAAATTTAGTGTTTTGTCATCTACAGTTATGTCCATGGACAGCTATTTGAATACTGCCTGTACGAATTCAAAGACCTATGAACTAAAAAGCAAATTGGGTTAATAATCTATATATGAAAAACCAATTTCTCCAAAACCTTAGGCTTAAAGCAACATTAATTACTTATTGTGTCTAGTGGTTTCTCTTTGGGTTTGGAGATTCAGATGAGGCACAGAGGAGACAGCTGCTCTCTGTTCTATGATATTTGGAACTTCAGCTGACAGACTTGAAGACTAATAGCTGGAATCAGCTCCTTCAAAGTTATAGGAGAAAATTTTCTCCTTTTGGGTCTTACTTTGGAGATCTGTTAAAGAAGACCAGAAGAGAACCCAGTTTAGGATTAATTATTGCTTTATTCTCCACACTCCACCCAATGACTCATCCCATCAGAATCTTTTCCAGCCTAGCTGGTGGGAACAGGTAATGTTTACAGCTGTTTGTGAAAGCCCAGTACTATCTCTTTTGAGTGATTATTTTCCATGGCATATGGTAGTTTTCTCACAGTGTTCTGACAAATAGGCAGGAGATACTCAACGACAATTCTCTGCGCATCTTGAAAGTTCTTGTTCCATGCAGCTGTCCTCTCTCTACTTTGCTTTTGCATAACTATATCTGCCTTCCTGGGCTCTGGGTTCTGTCTCCTGAACTCAGGGAGTCAGATGGGTTCCATCTGGATTCTTCCTCCCTATGCTGTGGTTTGAAAGTTCTCTCAAGTTTTATCAATATGCCTCGCCTCTTTTGTTTACTCTTTTTCAGAGATCATTGACCATTCCCTGATCTAGTGTCTTGAAAATTGTTGCTTCATATATTTTGTTTGTTTTTTAGATATTTCAGGGCATATCTTCTCCATGGTACTCTGTCTTGAGAGGAAATACAACAGTGGTGTTGAAAAACTGATACTGAACACAGGTTTCTGTCCTGTTAAGTAGTTCACACCGTAAATAAAGAGCCCAAATTAAATATTGGTTGGGAAACTTATTCATCTATTCTCTCTCTGTCTCTTCTGTCTCTCTATGTGTGTGCTCGCGCACACACACACACAGACACACACACACACACGTGAAATATAAAATAAAAAGTAATGCTAAATACATTTTCAGTTCAAGCTTAAAATGTAAGATAGTGAGACATATACCACATCATAAATGGAGAAAATTTCTTGGTAGTAAGAGACATTAAGAAAATATAGTGCAATTTTAATAGCACAGACTCAGGTGTAAGATTGCCTGTGTTTAAACCCTATTTATTTCAACTCTTGACTTGTTTCCTCATCTCAATCAAATCTTGTGATATCATTGATTGGGTAGCATCAATAGGGACAGTGATTTATAGTGATCAATCTGCCCCATCTCTGTGTAGTCCTGATCATTGTACCATGTTATGTTATCTAGCTTAAAATCACAGAAAAATATTGAGGAGCTGGACTTTCTGTTTTTTATAGCTTTTTTTCTTTATAATTATTGGAATAAATTGCTCTTACAATCTCAGTCACTGTTATATATGTTAGGTGTTTGGGGGAAAAAAGTGTGAAAAATAGCTAGAAAATATTATCCAGCAAAATGAGTATTTTTGTTTTATTAATCAAATGGCTGCATTTGTTTTTAAAATTTGTCATATTTTCAAAAATATTATAAAATAAAAGTCTTTCTGCTTATTAACTTTATATATAAGTGAAGAGTAAGCAATTTACTGTTATATAATCAATTTCCAGTAAAACTATGTTAATACAAATAAGTCTACTGTAGTTAGGAAGCCTTTATAATGGTTCCAAATTATCCCTGCCTTTCGATATTTATACGCTAATGTAACTTTGAACACTTAAAAGTGAACTGGACCTAGTGACTAGCTTCTAACAAATATAATATGGTGGTGACTTTCGAAATGTTTGAAAAGGTGATGACTTTTGAAATGTTGCTTTCATCTTGCCCACCTTATTCTACTCCCTCATTTACTTACTATGAATGAAGCCAGCTGCCAGGTTATAAGCTATCTAAGGAGGAGACCATATGGCAAAGAACTGGGAAAGGCCTCTAGCCTACAACCATGGATGAACATGAGCCCTTTGTCCAGCAGCCTTTGAGGAAGTGAATTCTGCCTACATTCAGGTGATGGGACTAGGAATTCAATCCTCTCGTAGTTCAGCCTCCAGATGAGACCTCAGCCCTGGCCAACAGTTTGTTCACAGCCTTGTAAGATATTTTGAGCCAGATGCACACAGCTAGGCTATGCCCAGGCTCCTGAGATGCAAAAACTGTGGGATACTAAATGTTTGCTGTTTTGAGTGGTTAGGTTTTAGAACAATTCATTTTATAGAAGTGGATAACTATCTTTACAATTTATTATTCATTGTTGTAGCCAGCTGACAAAGTATGTGATCCTTTCATTAACACTGTGAGACTGTTATAATCTCTATTTTTCGTTTTTGTTTGTTTGTTTATCCATAGAAATATTTAATAATATTTATACGGATTTTAAATTGTATCTAAAAATATTCAATTTTTTTTTCTTTTGCTCACCCATCTCTAATTTCTTTTTTTTTTTATTACTATACTTTAAGTTCTAGGGTACATGTGCATAACGTGCAGGTTTGTTACGTATGTATACTTGTGCCATGTTGGTGTGCTGCACCCATCAACTCGTC
>NW_012114633.1:7725561-7755764 GCF_000951035.1 Colobus angolensis palliatus
CTTCCCAGCGGCTTTGTTTACCTACTTAAGCCTCAGCAATGGCGGGCGCCCCTCCCCCAGCCTGGCTGCTGCCTTGCAGTTAGATCACAGACTGCTGTGCTAGCAATGAGGGAGGCTCCGTGGGAGCAATGTGGGATATAATCTCCTGGTGTGCCCGTTTGCTAAGACCCTTGGTACAGCGCCGTATTGGGGTGGGAGTTACCCGATTTTCCAGGTGTTGTGTGTCTCAGTTCCCCTGCCTAGGAGAAGGGATTTCCTTCCCCCTTGCGCTTCCCAGGTGAGGCGATGCCTTGCCCTGCTTCAGCTCTGGCTGGTCGGGCTGCAGCAGCTGACCAGCACCGATGTCGGGCACTCCCTAGTGAGATGACCCCAGTACCTCAGTTGAAAATGCAGAAATCACCTGTCTTCTGTGTCGCTGGCGCTGGGAGCTGCAGACTGGAGCTGTTCCTATTCGGCCATCTTGCACCGCCCCCCACAATCTCTATTTTTCAAAGAGGAACTTTAGATTGGAAGAAACTAAATAATGTGCCTCTCATCATAAAACTTGGAAATGGGCTGTGTTACAAGGGATCATTCTTAACCAACAAACAGTTCTCCTTTCTCCTCATCAGTTTTTTAAAGTAAAATTATTTCTTACACCTTAAATCTTGAAAACTATGTATATATTTGCTTCTCATGTTGGATTTCATCAGTATATAATTAGAAAAAAAGAATGGAAAACCAACATTAAAACCACCACATGGGCAGAGCTTCATCATCCACATTCTGCACCATGACCCTGATAAAGCCTGGCAGAGGCATGAGGGGCAAGTTATGAAAGAATTGAGATAACAATTTCTTTTCTTGATTCTATATCACATGTTAAAAATACAATCATTAAACTATTTTATGCACTTCAATAATCCACTGATTCCATTTGCCAATTTATTATCAAAATTTATCATTATTTTCATCTATTTTAGCAATCTTCTGTGATGAACAAAGAATAATATAAATTAACAACATTGTGCATGAAATACTAATTACTAATTTCTTATTCTAGTGTAAATTCTAGTGTAAATATATTTGATTATATCTTGTAATTATATTTGATCAGCATGTCTGTGAAACTCATCCATGCCATCTGGAAAGGAAAAAGTTAAGTTGCATTTCTGCAGTACATTCTCTCCCTTCCCTGAGGTTCTCCTGGAATATAAAGAAAGCAAGTGACTTGAACTAATCCTCTTATAAACATACTAATGATAAATCTCCCAGTAAAACAACAACAATAACAATAAAGGTCTTCTGTTAACAAAAGAGTCTTTTGCTGTGTGAAGCTTTTAGTAGAATATTCTTAATTGTCTAGAATTATTTATAGTAAGCAAACAGAAGTATATGGACTTATGCATAATGACTCCTTGGAAAATGTTTTATAATATATGTATTTATATTTTCTGTAGAAAATATAAATGTTTTATGATCTGTCTCCTTTCATGAAAGTGAGGTGCCTGCATACCTCATAGAAAACTCATCTGTTCACTTGGGCCAGAAATGTCTTTGATATTGTGTGATAGGACTCAGTCAACTGAAATAAACACAGACATTCTGACCTCACCTTTCCTTACCTGTGCCTCGTGATTCCACGTGACCTTGAAATTGTTAGAAAAACTTGATACTGGATAAGATCTCTGAGTCCGTGAGTCTGAATTATCAATCTGATCCTTTCTGTTATTTTAAATTCCAAGACGTATTGATTTATATGATAGTTTTTCTTAAACTTCATCCTTCTAGCAGTTGGTTTAATCATTTTGGTAGCCCTTACGGGCACAAAAGGCACATTCTATATTGGTAAAATAATACGCATGTGGGAAAAAATCTACACAGTAAAAAGGAAAATAACTCACTCTTTAAATCTAGATTCTGATACTCTCAACCCAGAAGCAAAGAGCAGTAGTTTGTGTATTATTTATACACATGCAAAAATATCTTATAAAATATTAAGTGTTCAGAGTTCCACTTGGCACATTTTTAACTGAGCAATATATTTTGAAGATCATTCCATATAAGCACACTAGGATTTAATTTAGTTTTTAACCATATGGATGTGCTGTTTAATGCTGTAATTACCATAATTTATTCAGCTAGTCTTCTATTTATGAATGTTCAATTTTTTACATTACAAATATTCTACAGTAGGCATCCTTTTAGATAGATTGCTGAATTAAAATATACCCCCATTTCTGTGGGGTTTTTTCCTTAGAGGTATTGCCATGCTTTCCTCAAAGCGGTTACAATAATTTATCCTCCCGGAAATGAACGTCTGAGAAGCTATGTGCCTGGAATTAGTGTTCTCTTTCTGTACTGGATAGACCCTCTTCTTAGATTGTGGTTTCACCTAATAGCTAAAACGATTTTTTTCTCTATATAATTTTCTTTTGTTTCAGAGATAACAGAGATTCCTCTCTCCTTTCCCCCAATTTTTACTCTCCATTTTTTGTTAAAGAAACTTGTAGTTTGTCAATAAAGTCCATAGTTTCCAGGTTTTTTTTGTTTGTTTGTTTTGAGACAGAGTCTTGCTCTGTTGCCCAGGCTGCAGTGCAATGGTGTGATCTTGGCTCACTGCAACCTTTGCCTCCTGGGTTCAAGCAATTCTCCTGCCTCAGTCTCCCGAGTAGCTGGGATTACAGGCCCCTGCCACTGCACTCGGCTAATTTTTGTATTTTTAGTAGAGACGGGGTTTCACCATGTTAGCCAGGATGGTCTTGATCTCTTGACCTCATGATCCGCCTGCCTTGACCTCCCAAAGTACTGGGATTACAGGCGTGAGCCACCGTGCTCTGGTCTGTTATTTTTAAAAATATAAGTTTAGGTGATGTATAAAAAGACCAAAAGTAGTGAGTAAAATGGACCATGTTACTTATTATGGACTCAACTGTAAAATTTTATAGTTTTCATATCTTTTACAAATCAAAACGAAGTTTAAAAATCACAACACACATTTTATATGTTATATATAATATTTGGTATAAAAATGTACCACAAATTGAAAACAAGTTTCTACTTGTCACCTTAACTATGCACAAAAGATTTAACCCAGTAGACCTGACACCACTATTTTTCAGAAAAACCTACTTGCTTTATCCGTGTCCCTACAAAGGACATGAAATCATTTTTTCTATGGATGCATAGCATTCTATGGTGTATATGTGCCACATTTTCCTTATCCAGTCTATCATTGATGGGAATTTGGGTTGGTTCCAAGTCCTTGCTATTGTAAATAGTGCTGCAACAAACATACTTGTATATATGTCTCAGCAAAATAACACAGTAACAGAAAACCAAACACTGCATGTTCTCACTCATAAGTGGGAGTTGAACAATGAGAACACATGGACACAGGGAGGGGAACATCACACACTGGGGCTTGTCAGAGGTGGGGGGCAAAGGGAGGGAGGGCATTAGGACAAATACCTTAGGTATGCAAGACTTAAAACCTAGATGATGGGTTGATGTGTGCAGCAAACCACCATGGCACATGTATACCTATGTAACAAATCTGCACGTTCTGCACATGTATCCCAGAGCTTAATGTATAATAATAATAAGAAGAAGAAGAAGAAGAAGAAGAAAAACTTATTTGCAAGGTTCACACTTAGCTGGCACCTGGGAATTTGGCAATCAAACCATTCACAAACTGATAACATTAGTTCATTGTCCCTGCATGGTTTGTGAAAACAATGCAGTTTATGCTGAATGCCTGCCTTGTTTCTAGGAGTTTGGAATTTTTATATGTGCTAGAAGCAGGTGCTTACATGATCAGCCCCCATAAAAACCCTGGACTCTGTTATGGGATGAATTATGCCTCCCAAACTTTGTATGTTGAAATTGTAATGTCAAGTACCTTAGAATGTGACAGTGTTTGTAGACAGGGACTTTTAAATGGCAATTAAGTTAAAATGAGGTCATAAGGGTGGGCTCTAATCCAATATGACTGGTGTTGTTACAACAAGGGGAGATTAGAACAGATGTACACATAGGGAAAACTTACTAACACCTTAATTTCAAATTGGTAGCTTCCAAAATTGTGAGAAAATAAATGATATGTAAGCCATCCGCCCTGCAGCAGTTTGTTATGGCAACCCTAGCAAACTAATACAGGCTCTGAGTGTCTAATGGGCTTTGTGGCAGACACATTGCATACACTTTACTGCACTTTTCACTGCCAATGAAACGAGCATGCTAGGTGGTCATGTAAGAGGAAGGGGAGAACATCCTAAGACTGTGTATGGATTTCTGCAGACTCCTTCCTTTGCTGATCCTGTTGTGTATTCTTATGCTGTAATAAATCTTAGAAGTGAACATAACTTTATATGGAGTTCCATGTGTCCTAGGAATCACCAGAGGTGTAGGTGGTCTTGGGGATTCCAGAAACACTGATCCAGCCAATATAATATTTCAATAAATAGTTTTGAAACTTAGAGACTTTTCTTATTTGGCTAACAAATACTCGATTTAGGTGAAAATCTGCGTTTATGAATTGTCGGTAGGCATTCAGTCCCCCTTTTAAATGAAAGTGAAATTTGGTGTATTGTTGTACTTCTCTGTCTTATCTGGCTCATCACAACAATATGAAAAATCTTTAAAGAAGATTTTCATCTTTCTTGTTCAGTGCACTCTTCAATAACTAGAACAGTGCCCACTAATTACTATTAAGTAGACAGGACTCATTAGTAGATATACAATAAATGCCACTTCAGCAAATGAGTAAGCACATTATTTATTTACTTTGGGGTCACTGTTTACATGGACATTGCCAAAGTGTTTATAGTAGGGTATCTCCAGTTTTCTTTTCTTCCTTTCTTCCTTTTTTTGGGGGGGAGAAGGAGGGCATTCATTTCTGAGCATTGATTTTTCTAATTGTCACTGCCCTCTTTTAGATAGCATCCCACATTTTTAGCTTCTAAATTGCTGTTTTCATGTTCAATGTTAAGAACATGAGCTATAGAATAGTAAAAATGTGGTAAGGCTTGCTATTGATCTATTTCTCTCACTCATTTATCTACTTAATGGTATGTAAATCATAAATTTGTAGTAATAACTTTGTTACAAACTTTACAGAAGAAGATTTTGTGATTGTTCAGTCTTCATGCATAGATGCTTATAAAACCTGCCAGTATCCACAAATTAATCATAGTATAGAGATTACAGATCTGCATGAAGATAAAGTTATTTTGTTAAATGGAGAATCTCAAACTGTTAGTAACGTGATATTAACTGAGTGAGTCAAGTGTAATTTCTTTTTTTTTTTTAGACAAAGAAAGACTAGAGAAGTTTGTGAGATTTACCAGAGAAAGTTGTGAGGAAGCAATGGGCAGGTTCAGCAGAAGAGAAGCTGATGCCAAGGGTAATATTTTTTAAAGTAAAACAAATGAGAACAGAATAGTGTCTTTCAGATTTAGTAAGAGTATTAACTTATGCAAATTTATTTTCAGTATAGATGTATAATTTACATACTTTGCTTATATAAATATGTGATGTGTGTATTATGAGTTTAAGGAGGGAAAGTTTGAACGTGACACAAGATGATTGATTATGAGTATTTATATTTCAATAAAATATTCTAAAATGTGAAAACCCTTCAAAATGTTAGAACAGAAGTTACTATTGAACATCATTTAATTGAGGGGCCGGGCGCGGTGGCTCAAGCCTGTAATCCCAGCACTTTGGGAGGCCGAGACGGGCGGATCACGAGGTCAGGAGATTGAGACCATCCTGGCTAACACGGTGAAACCCCGTCTCTACTAAAAATACAAAAACTAGCCGGGCGAGGTGGCGGGCGCCTGTAGTCCCAGCTACTCCGGAGGCTGAGGCAGGAGAATGGCGTAAACCCGGGAGACAGAGCTTGCAGTGAGCTGAGATCCGGCCACTGCACTCCAGTCCGGGCGACAGAGCGAGACTCCGCCTCAAAAAAAAAAAAAAAAAAAAAAAAAAAAAAAAAAATTAATGAACATCATTTAATTGAACATTTTAATTTTATAAAAAATAATACAGGAGCTCAGTAAAATGAAATTATCTTCTAAAATTACAAATTAGATTAGTGGGAGATTTAGTATTAAAACTCAAGTCCTCAAGTCTTCTATCAGTTTTCCATCAAATCATACAGCTAAGAAAATATAATGCTAACTGTTCAAGCATGTAACTTTGGATCAGTTCTATTTATTAAACTGAAACTGGCATTGAGTTAAGATTGTTTTTTAAGCAAACACATTTGTTACTTTAAATGCAATAACCACAAAAAATGTAACAGTTCTCCAATTTTAAAGAATAAATATTCATTTAAATAGGATGCCTCTAATTGTGGTTATATAATTTCTTTACTTTTTATTCTTATTATAATGAATTAAGAGAAATTTGTTTTTTGTTAACATTAGAATAATTGTTCATGTAGTTGGTATTACAACTATTCTAATACGTATTCAGAACAAGCACCAATTAAAAATATTACTGCATCCTTATCATCTTCTGCCAGCTGGTTGTTCATACTGACATTGCAGGGGATCACAATGTTATTTTAGGAAGCTGCTTATCAAGTTATGGGCTTTTGTTGGTGTTGTTTGGTTGAATTTTTTCACCTAATTAGTGAACAGCCTGAGAAATGGTTTATCTTTAGTATGGTTTCAAAAGTAATGAAGGTGGGAATAATAAAGACCTTTGGAGACATTCCACAGAAAAAAAAAATTATAAACAAACAAAACGCTCCATTCTTCCCTCCCTTATTTGTGGCTTTTCTTTCTGAATTTTCCCTTGTCTGATATCAGTAACTGACTTCTATTATATTAATATTTGCATATGTTTGTCATATTATTCCCTATGTCTCTATTTTAAAACCTTCTTAATCATTTTGTTTTACATGTATTTCCTACATACAGAAAAATGTTGGGTTTTGTTTCGTGGGCTATTTGAAATTTTGTTTTTTAGATGTAATAAATTAACCCATTTTCACTTAACATAAATATGTTGTATGTTACTTAGTATAATTATTTTATGTCATATTTACTAAGTTTCAGTAGGTGTCTGTCTCCTTCTCTTGGTTAACAGTGTCAAGGGTTTTAGTTGACTTATAAATATTTCTTCTAAATGTATTTGAATTCTTTACACAAAAAGTAGTGAACTTGTTTTCAATTACTGACTCATAGAAGGTGCTCATAATATTTTCATTTTGGCTCAGGAATTCCATACTGAACACAGTAATTTTTCAAAATTCTAGCCAAATTTAAAAGACCATTAGAACTATTGTTTCTTGCTGTGATTTTGAAGATAGAAAAAATATACTGTTTTATTTAAGTGAGAAAATTCAGATAACGTTTATAATCATGGATTAAATTATTCCATGTGTCCTGATTTACATAGGTGCCTCATTTCAAATATGATCGTATTATCCTCTAATAGGTCTAAATATTGTGAACATGTTTCAGATTTGCTTTCATTTTTAATTTATCATGTTTTATTTTGCATAACCTTGATAATCACTGTAACCATTATTTTTGCAGGTACTTAATTATGTGAAAATAATTACATCCTTCTTTAAGGGATCTAGCATTTTCTTCATTAAATTATGTCCTTCTTCAATGCAACTTAAAACCACAATGAGATACCACCTTATCACAACCAAAATGGCCATGATTAAAAAGTAAAAAAAAAAAAAAAAATAGATGTTGGCATGGATGTGGCCAAAAGGGACTGCTTATACAATGCTGGGAATGTAAAGTAGTAAAACTTCTATGAAAAACAGTATGAAGATTTGTAAAGAAATAAAAGTAGATCTACCATTCGATCCAGCAATCCTACTACTGGGTATCTACCCAAAGGAAAAGTCATCATTATGTCAGAAAGATGCCTGCACGCATATATTTATTACAACCCAATTCACAATTGCAAACATATGGGACCAACCTAAGTGCCCAACAGCAGATAAGTGGATAAATAAGATGTAATATATATATATATATATAGCATATATATTACATATATATGTAATATGGGATACTACTCAACCATAAAATGAATAAAATAATATCTATTGCACAATTTGTATAGAGCTGGAGGCCATTATCCTAAGTGGAGTAACTTGGGAATGGAAAACCAAATACTATATGTTCTTACTTATAAGTGAGAGCTAAGCTTTGCGTGTGCAAAGGCATGTGGAGTGGTACAATGGCTACTGGAGACTTAGAAGTAGGGAGGGTGGGAGTTTGGAAAAACCTACATTAAAACTGCACTAAAATCTTAGACTTCATCACTATACAATTCATCCCTGTAACCAAGACCCACTTGTACCTCAAAAGCTTTTGAAATAAAAATATATATGTTAAAATTATGTCCTTCCTCAATATGACCCAGCCTTAAGGGAACCCAGCCTTCTTTTCAACCAAGAGATTCTTGGTATATAAACTGCTCAATAATGGAAATAGTTAAGGGGCCATGAGTCCATTTTGGTGACAAGTTACATTTCTGTTTGGTAGATCCAGAACTCCTCATTTACACAGATCAAAAAAGAATTTAAGAGACTGCCATCTATATTTTTTCTAGGGAAGCCATGGTCAACTAGCCAACATCATAGATCTCTGTGAGTCAATCTGCTGATCACAGCTTTGCATCTCCTGTCTGTTAAAGTAATCATGCTTGCCTTGTGTTTAGTAATTAAGTGCCACCACTTGCACCATGCCACTTAGGATCCTATTATCCCCATTGCATTTAGACATTCCTGTTTTATTGCAGCAGTTACCATTGTAATTTCTGACCTACAGTAAAGGGTGACTACAGAGCTCTTCAATAATGCTGGGATTCCCCTCACAAATTTGAGAGGATGAGAAGACATGAGCAATAGTGAGGAAATAATTTAATATTTTTATTAAAACTTATAGTCTGTGAGGGTTTTTATAACACATCTGTATTTTATAATATCTAAATTTAAACATCACAGCACTTTCAAACACAAGCAAGCCATATATACTTAGCACTAAATAAATTTATAATTCAGAATTTAATGTGCTATTTTTACATATTCTAGAGAATCAACAAGGTTTTTGTGTGGATGGAAAAGCATAACTCTCCATATATATATTATATAATTATGTTTGAATGGGAAACAAAGAAGAGCAGAAGTCATTGTTCTTATATCATATAAAACAGATTTTAAATCACTGAAAATTTTTTTAACTTCTTGACTTTTTTATAATAACATAGCTTAAAACCCAAACACATTGTACAGCTGTACAAAAACATTTGCTTTATGTCCTTACAGTATAAGCTTTTTTCTATGTTTAGCATTTTGATTTTTTTCTTGTAAAACTTTTGTGTTAAAAACAAAGACATAAACATGCATGTTAGCCTAGGACTGCCCAGGATCAGGATCATCAATATCACTGTCTTCCGCCTCCATATCTTGTCCCACTGAAAGGTCTTTACGGGCAATCACTCACATGAAACTGTCATCTCCTAGTATAATAATGCCTTCTTCTAGAACACCTCATGAAAGAACTGTTGGAGATTGTTTTGCAATTAACACATTTATTTTATAAGCCCAAGGTGTACACTTTTAAATAATGATAAAATTATAGTATAGTAAATACAGAAACCAGTAACATAGTTATTAATTTTCATTGACAAGTATTATGTACTGTACATAATTGTATGTACTATACTTTGACTGGCAGTGCAATAGGTTCATTTACACTGACATTACCAAAAACATGTGAGTAATGAGCTGCGATATGACTTATGATTGTTACAACATCACTAGGTGATAGGAGATTTTTAGCTTCATTATAATGTTAAAGGGCTGCCATCATATATGTAGTTTATTATTGGTCAAAACGTCATTATGTGGTGGATGACTATATATAATTTTATGTACCTCTTGCTGTGAATTATCATTAATTTTTGTGATAAGCACCAAAGCAGGAAATAAAAATTGAGTTAGGCTGAGCATGGTGGCGTGTGCCTGTAGTCCCAGCTATCCAGGAGGCTTAGACAGGAGGATCCCTTGAGTCCAGGAGTTCTAGTCCAGCCTCAGCAACACGGCAAGACCCCATTTGAAATAATAATAATAACAATAATAATTGAGGTTTTAAGAAATTCAAAAAGCAATAGCCTTAAAATCACCTTATACTCTGTTCTTATTTAGGGTAATATTTACTGGGCCTTCAGCTTTCTGTAATACTTTGGAATAGCACTAGCATCTATCTCAGGTTTAAAATGTGGAAGTTCTTGCCTTCCTTGAATTTTTTCTCCCAGAACTAACATATTGACTGTCTTCCCTGTGACATACCTAATCTGACATTGGCTGGCTTTCATACCAAATCTTTGTTTTAGCCTCCTATCAATTCAACTTTTACACTGACAAAACATAACTTTTGGTTGTCAGTGTAAAAGCTGACATTTTTACATTCAACTTTATTTAATTTCAATGCTGAATTTAAATTAAGTGCTGAAAATTTATTTAAGCACTTAAAATGATATTAGAAGAGGTATCTTATGTTTTTAAACAAAGATATATTTCATTTTTATATGCAGTCAACAGACCACATGTGTATGTCTCTTATGTGTTCCTGCATGGGAATAGCTTTAATTACTACATAAGCTCTCTGAGAATATTAAGTTCATTTAGGGGAACAGGACATATCTATATGAAAAATAGAAATAATACTACAAATAAAAGAGAGATCACAAGATAACATGTAATTAATTCTCAGTGAATGACATGTCAGGAAATCATCAGATGAAGTGAGGATATGGGAAAAGCTTTATGAAATTAGAACCATAAGGAAGATGCAGTTTTGCTAAATAGAAAGACCTTTTTCCACTGTGGTGTTAAGTTTAATATGATTTTCATTGTATTAAAATACTCATGGAGTAAGTTGAAAATATAATTGCATTGTTTTCATTTAATCTATTGTAAAATATATAATCAAAATGATATACTTGTAGAATAATTACATATATAATAAAAGCAATATACCTGTAAAAGGATCACTGTTTAAGATTTATTTGTTATTTAAGTTAAATAATATATATTATTTCTAAAACTTGGATTAGCTGTGCCAACATTAATACATAAGATATAAAGTCCATTTTATATGAAAATGGAAACAAGAAATATGATTTTGAAATTGATTTTAATCATAGGCTAAACAAAGATTCATAGGCTAAACAAAGATTCATAAAATATTAATTTGAATAAAAATTTAAGACATATTTATTCTTGTTGCCATATATGTACAAATGTAAAATATTGTATCTCCTCAAATCTTTTCTTTTTTGCAGATGGAAATCATTTTGCATATTGTACTTATTTTATGTGCACCCATTTTGTTCCCCATTCTCTCTCCAGAATTAAATTCTGAATTTTAAAATTAAATTGAAATTAAAGTTTCCACTTCCTTTGATCTAAAATATTAAATTATCATGTACATTTAAAAATTTTCCAAACATATAGTAAATATTTTTTCATTTTTTACTTACACTAGTTTAAGTTATATTTAAGCATTAAAAATACAAGATTTCACTAATCCTACCCATGTGGAAGGATTCAGTAGCTGTGGTAAGTTTAGGCAAAACCAATGTTCGGAGTTCATTTCTCCAACAAACATTTAGTACATTGTAAACATAATACTGTGTTCTACAGTTCCCCAACCTGAGTCAGTTATCCTCCTTTAAAATTTCTTACTTGACTGAGAGGTAAAAGAGTTGCAGAAATGAACGGGATTGCTAGACTAGTTGGACTGATGGAATAGTTGCCTATAGCAGATACAAGAGAAATGCCCCAATACATTTGATACTGGCTCAGAGAAAATATGAAAGAAATTTTAATGGAAATGTTAGATTAAAAAATACAGGGATGAGGAGCTCCAAATTCTATGTATAAATTCTGATAAAATCTCTAGCTGACTCTGAAACCATGTGAAGCCAAGTCTAGGCAGCACAGATCAACCTCATTAGTCATCAGGGAAACACAAATTAAAACTACAATAAATTACTACTACACATCCATCAGAATGGCTGCAGCAAAAAAGACTGTCAACTTCAAATGTTGACAGAAACATTGAATAACATGTCCTATCATACATGGTTGAAGATAAAATGCTAAAACCACTTTAGAAGAAAATCTGGGAGTTGTTTTCCTCTTTTTAAGTAAAAAATAAACAATCCATGACATAGCCTTCTCTTCCTTGGCTTTATTCAAAAGAAATGAAAACTTATTTTCAAAAAAGAAGTGTTATGAATATTCACAGCAACTTTAGTAATAGCCAAAAAAAAGTGAACAGCCTAGGTGTCCTTGAAAAGGAAAATTGTTAAACAAATGTGATAATTCATACCATGTACTCCTACTCAGCAATGAAAGTGAACAAATTAGTGATACACAAAACAGCATGGATAAATATTTTTAAAAATATTATATTTTTATATAAAAATATTTAAAAATGTTGAAATCAGCCTTGTCCAGAGTGTATGCTGAATGATTTCATTTATATGAATTTGTAGAACAGATGAAACTAATGCTTATCAGAAAAAAAGTTATAATAATGATTGCCTTTGAAAGGGTGTGAATAAGAATTGAGTGGGAGGTAAGATTAAGGCAATATCTGAGGTGACAATAGTTGTCTCTATCTTGATAAGATTCGAGTTAGGAATATCATTCATCAAAACTCAGCCAGTGTACACCTGGGATTTGTTCATTTTATTGTATGTCACTATTATATTAACCAACAAAACAAAAAACTTGAACAAATATTAAACTCTGTCCATATCACTGTATTCAGATATTTATGTACTGATATTTGCATTTACAGGAAATGATAAAATAAATTAATAGTAAAGCTGGCTAAAATAAGAAACTATTGTAAAGTAGCCAAAGAAAGAAAAATTGTGGACAGGAAAGTGTGTAACCATTGAATTCAAAAGCTTAGTTTAATGAAACTTGCTATGTCAGCTCCCAACAGAAAAAAAGAGTGAGGTTTTCAGATTGATGGAGAATGATAAATAGCAATAAAATAACCAAATAGTACACAATTTGAATAATTTACCAAAATATGTCATGAGGCTTTTAAAATTTGGCACAACTTTAGATACTAGAAAAGTGTATATAGAAAGCAAATTATGATTTTGTAAATTCTTATAATGTATCAGACTAACGGATTTTAAAAATTACAGATACAGATAGGGGATTGTACAACTCAGATCTGTGAGGAAGGGCTCTGGAGTAGATGAAATGTGATGTGTCTAGAGGAGAAAAAGAACCTGGGAAATTAGTTTATCTGGATTCTGATTTCACATTAACTTTAGATTTCTTGAAGAAGGAGAATGTTTTAGGATTACTGATTTTACATATGTTCTCAGGTAGAAGACAGATATATTTGGGTAAACTTTCAAAGAGTTTTTCCAAGAGAACAGAGTATATATAAAACTGATTGCTTTGTAAACTTTGGAAAGCATAAGCTATTGATAGATTAAAAGAGATTTTATTGTTGCAACTGTACTGAGGAACAGAGAAATAAATTATAGAAGGAATCTTTTGACTTTTGGGAAACTCTCTAATCGCATTCCTAATTTCTGATGTCCCCCTTCTTCTTTACTACTAGCAATTGGTAGAGAGAAATAGTACTCACCTACTCGGTCTCTCCTGCAGCTACTATGGCCATTTTATCACAGTTGTGGATGAAGATACATAAAATATCCTTAGAAGTGTGCTTCTGGGGAAAACTCCAGTGAGGTACTATGCAAGACAACCACCCCAAGGCATATAATCATCACACTCACCAAGGTCAAAACAAACGAAACTCTTAAAGGCAGCTAGAGAAAAGGGTCAAGCCACATACAGAGGAAACCTCATTAGGGAAACAACAGAACTCTCAGCAGAAACCTTAAAAGCCAGGAGACATTGGGGGCCAATTTTCAGCATCATTAAAGAAAAAAAATTCCAACCAACAATTTTATATTCCTTCAATCTAAGCTTCATAAGGGAAGAAGAAATAAAATTATCAGACAAGTGAACATTGAGGGAATATATTTCAACTAGACCAGATTTATAAGAGGTTTTATAGAGAGTGCTAAACATGGAACTAAACAAATGACACCTGCTACCATAAAACACACTTAAGCACATAGCCCAAGGTACTATAAAACAATCATATAATCAAGCCTACAAAATAACCGCCTAACAACACAATGTCAGGATCAAAATCTCACATATCAAAATTAATTCAGAATGTAAATAAGCTAAACACATCACTTAAAAGACATTGAGTACCATGCTGAATACAAAGACTCAGCTATCTTCTGTCTTCAAGAGACCCATCTTGCATATAACAACAACCAAGGCTCAAAATAAAGGCAGACAGTAAGACTTACCATGCAAATGGGAAACAAAGAAGAGCTGAAGTCACTGTTCTTATATAAAACAGATTTTAAATCACTGAAAATTAAGGACAAAGGCAGACATTACATAATGATAAAAGGTACAATCCAACAAGAAGTCTTAACTCTACTAAATATATACACATCCAACAGTGGTGCACCATATTCATAAAATAACTTCTAAGTCTAAAAAAAGACTTAGAGAACCACAATGACTCTGGGAAACTTCAACAACTCACTGACAGAGTTAGCCAGATTATTGAGGCAGAAAACTAAGAAAATTCTGGAATTAAACTTGACATTTGACCAAACAGACATAATAGACATCAACAGAACACTCCATGTGACAACCACAGAATGTACATTTTTCTTATTTCCACATGGAGCATATTCTAGGATTGACCACGTGCTTGGTCATAAAGCAAGTCTCAATCAATTAATACAAATTGAAATTATACCAAGCACATTCTTGGACAACAGTGCAATAAAAATAGAAACCAATATGAAGAAGATCTCTCAAAACTACAGAACTTCATGAAAATTAAACAACTTGCTGCTGAATAACTCCTGAACATCAAAACTAAGGGAGAAATTTAAAAATTCTTTGTAATTAATTTAATGAAAGTTGGTTCACAACCTACCAAAACCTCTGGGATGCAGTTAAAGCAGTGCTAGGAGGAGAGTTTATAGAACCAAATACCTTTATCAAGAAGTCAGATTTCAAATTAGCAATCTAACTTTGCACCTAAATGAACTAGAAATAAAACACAAACCATTCCCAAAGCTAGCAGAAGAAAAGAGATAATTAAAAGTACAGAAGAACTTAATAAAGTTGAGATCCAAAAGCCATACAAAAAATTGGGCTGGGAACGATGATTCACACCTGT
The DNA here is from genome assembly GCF_000951035.1 of Colobus angolensis palliatus. NCBI lineage: Eukaryota > Metazoa > Chordata > Mammalia > Primates > Cercopithecidae > Colobus > Colobus angolensis. The sequence continues at coordinate 7,740,843 of NW_012114633.1, forward strand.
AATTTTAAAATCAATGAAATTGGGTTGATTCTTCAAAAAATATATAAGAAAGATTGATAGACCACCAGCTAGATTAACAGAGAAAAAACAAGAAGATCCAAATAAGTATAGTCAGAAATGTTAAAGATGACTTTACAACGGATCCCACAAAAATAGAAAATATCCTCAGAGAATACTATGAACAATTCTATGTACACAAATTAGAAAATATAGAGGAAATGAATAAATTTCTGGAAATGCACAATCTACTGAGATTGAATCAGGAAGAGATTGAAAACCCGAATAGACCAAAAAAATTCATATGGAACCAAAAAAGAGTCCAAATAGCCACAGCAATCCTAAGCAAGAAGAATAAAGCCAGAGACATCACACTAACCAACTTCAAGCTATACTATAAAGCAACCATAACCAAAAAAACTTGGTACTGGTACGAAAACAGACACATAGACCAATGGAACGGAATAGAAAACTGAGAAATAAAGCTACAGATTTACAACCATATGATTTTCAACAAGACCAACAAAAAACAAGCAATGGGTAAAGGAATCTCTATTCAATAAATGGTGTGGTGATAACTGGCTAACCATATGTAGAGAATGAAACTATACTCCTATCTTTCACTATACACAAAAACTAACTCAAGAAGGAATCAAGACTTAAATGTAAACACTAAAGCTGTAAAAACTCTAGAAGAAAACCCAAGAAATACCTCTCTCAATATCAGCCCTGGCAAAGATTTCAAGACAAAGACACCAAAGACAACTATAACAAAACCAAAAATTGACAAATGAGACCTAATTAAACTACAGAGCTTCTGCACAGCAAAAGAAACAATCAATAAACAAACAACTTACAAAATGGGAGAAAATATTTGCAAACTGCATCTAAGAGAAATCTAATCTATAAGAAATTTAAACAAATCATCAAGCAGACAACAAATAACCCCATTAAAAATGGGCAAAAGACATAAACAGACACTTCTCAAAAGAAGACATACAAGGCCAGGTGTGGTGGCACATGTCTGTAATCCCAGCACTTTGGGAAGTCAAGGGGGACAGATCACTTGAGGCCAGGAGTTTGAGACCAGCCTGGTCAATATGATGAAACCCTGTCTCTACTAAAAATGCAAAAACTAGCCAGGTGGGGTGACACATGCCTGCAATCTCAGCTATGCAGCAAGCTAGGCATGAGAGTCGCTGGAACCCAGGAGGCAGAGGAGCCAAGATCGTGCCATTGCACTCCAGCCTGGATGACAGAGAGAAGAAGAAGAAGAAAGAAGAAGCAGAAGCAGAAGCAGAAGAAGAAGAAGAAGAAGAAGAAGAAGAAGAAGAAGAAGAAGAAGAAGAAGAAGAAGAAGAAGAGGAAGAGGAAGGGGAAGGGGAAGGGGAAGGGGAAGGGGAAGGAAGAAGAAGAAGAAAGAAAGAAGGAGAAGGAGAAGGAGAAGAGGAAGAGGAAGAGAAAAGAAGAAGAAGAAGGAGAAGAAGGAAGGAAGAAGGAAGGAAGAAGGAAGAAGACGAAGAGGAAGAAAGAAGAAGAAGAAGAGGAAGGGGAAGGGAAAGGGGAAGAAGACATACAAGTAGCCAACAAGCATATGAAAAAATGCTCAACATCACTACCTATCAGAGAAATGCAAATCAAAACCACAATGAGATACTATGTAACACCAGTCAGAATGGCTATTATTAACAAGTCAAAAACAACAGATCCCTCAAGGCTACAGAGCAAAGGGAATGCTTGCACATTGTTGGTGGGAGTGTAAATCAGTCCAGCAACTGTAGAGAGAAGTTTGGAGATTTCTCAAAGAACTTAAAACAGAGCTATCATTCAACCCAGCAATCCCATCGCTTGGTGTATACCTTAAGGAAAATAGGTCATTATGACAAAAAGACACATGCACTTGAATGTTCATTACAGCACTATTTGCAATAGCAAAGACACAGAATCAACCGAGGAGTCTATCAATCGTGGATTGGATAAAGAAAATGTGGTACATATACACCATGGAATACTACCCGGCCGTAAAAACAATGAAATCATGTCCGTTGCAACAACATGGATGTAACTGGAGGCCATTACGCTAAGCAAATTAACGCAGGAAAAGAAGACCACGTATCACAATTCTTCATTTATATATGGGATCTAAACATGGAGTACACATGGAGATAACATGGGAATAATAGAAACTGTTGGCTATTACATTAATTAATTAAATGTTGAAAATTAGGAGAATTAAGGACTCAAAAATAGTTTCCGTATTTCTGGCTTACACAGCTGATTAGTAGGTGAGATCATGAAAGAGTTGACAGGAGAGGAAGAGTATTTGTGATAAAAAATTTGTTAGAAGTTAATGAGGGAAAAAAGAGTGAAGAATTTATAAATGATGTACTTTGACAACAGTTGAAGGAAAATGAAGATTTAAATGTCTCTGCAACTGTAGATTATCAATGGCAAGCAAAAGAAGCTATTGTTTTTGGTAAAGAAAATTCACTGTGTAAGCTAAAGTGTATTACTGTTATTCATTAGTAATGAGTATTTCAGATTAAATAACAAAACTCCAGAAAGCAGTAGGGGATTTTTTGCATGACTGGTCAATACATTTTGTTTTATTTATGATATCACTTATTAGTATAATTTAGTTTTAAAATAGGCTTAAATAATCTAAAGTCTTTTTTTAAATTTAGTAAAGTTTTAAAGACAATCTGTGTTTTGCAAAAAATGATACATAGTTTATAAATAGAAACATATAAAGACAGGAAGAATGAAAGAGTCCAAAAACAGTAACAATGAATCAAGATGTCAATTCTAAATATAGCACTCATTATATATGTAACTGATTGAAGATTGCCCGGTGAGAAAGGATAAGAATTCTTAGAGGCTTTAAAACAATTACTACAACATTCACTTTTTATGTGTCATACATAGACAAAATTAAACTATACATTTACTTTTCAAAACTAGACTTATGGAAGGACAATTTAAAGGAGTCACAATATTGGACAAATAAAAATATTCATGTTGCAAAGACATTTAAATGAACATATTTAGTATATTTCCACAAAAATATTAAACAGAGTCCCAAACTCCAGAGTCAGAATGTAAAGCATAAATCCTATATATCATATTTAGTAATTATCCTTTGGAATTTATTTGAAATATTTTGGTAAAAATCAGAAAATGGAAGCTGTTAGCAAGATGATAATAGCCCAAGCTGGATCACAAATGGAGTCAGAAAATAAGCACCATTCATGTTTCTTTTGGGAAACAGTTCTCCCAAATACAGTATGTTAAACATAGATTTTAATATATTCAATTTGTTTACACTGATTATAATGCATGCCAGTCGGGAGAACAATAGGGTTCTAATGTCCCATAAATAATTTAATTGTCTCTTGGGAAACAGTTCTCCCAAATACAGTAGGTTAAACATAGATTTTAATATATTCAATTTGTTTACACTGATGATAATGCATGCCAGTCGGGAGAACAATAGGGTTCTAATGTCCCATAAATAATTTAATTGCATTCCCCTTAGAGTATCTATTTCAAACCCAAGTTCACAATATCTTGGTTCATCTTTTGCTAATTTACACAATATCCTCCAGAACTCCACCCTAATTCTTCTTCCAAGTGGAGCCAATGAAATGACAAGTTGATGCCCATGATTATTGTGTATGTCTTTTGCCCATTGTGTTTCTCATTGTCATGTAGGAAGACAAAAATTTGATAAAACCTTGGAATAACTAAATTTAATAACAAAAAAGCACTGCATGGCTTTAGAGAGGTTAAAATATTCCTAATAATGTAAACACAGAAACTACAACAAATGATGGTTGCAGATTTACATACTTTTTACAAATGTGTGGTCAAAGCAAACAATGAAAAATAACTGTAAAAAGCAAATAAACATCTGTTTCAAGATGGTAGATATATTTACCTTACTCCTTCACAAAATAGAACTGAAGAGAAAGTTAATATATGCAAAATATATAAAATATTAATAGCAAAATAATAAGTCCATAATAAGAAGTAGTGCCATCAGCAGAATAGAAACACTGACAAATTTCTGGAGGAGAAAGAGCAGATGATGTACTGACTTAAATATTTAAGAAGAAGAATGTATAACTCATTTTGCACAGAAGAAATTGCAATAAAGATACTGAGTTCAGTGGCAGGCTGTTAGAGAAGAGATCATGGTAATGAATTAAAGAACTGTGTGACAATTTATATGTTTATATACAAAGAGCAATGGGCTGAGGCATTTCTCCCTAGATAAACCCAAGAAATAATTTCTGAATAACCATTCTAGAGGCGTGTCTTGTTGTGGAAATTGGAGAGCAGAGGATAAGATAATTTAAATTTCCAAATTTAACAAGACTTTTTTTTTTTTAAAGAATTCAGTGCCATTCAATATGAAAGTATGTCATTTGCACTTAATCTGCCAATCCCAGGGTAGCATCCTTATTATTATAGAGATTTTGAGAGTCTTAAACATCTGCCTAATCACATACCTTAAAGAGAAGCCTGCCTTGTCTCCTTAGAACCTGCCCACTTTTTCATTCTGCACGTAATTTATCTGCCCCTCTAGATACTCAGGATAAATCTAGATTAATTCTGCGCATAATTCATCTAAAGCTCTCACAATAATACAGAGAAAACTAAGTGTTTTACAATCTCCCACCATTGCAAAATAATACAATGCCAATGCCAATACTAACCAACATAGTCCTTCATTTATCATTTATAAATATGGAATACTAGTCAAGGACTAACAGATGTTTGAGGAGGACCAGTAGCAGCTAGAGAAAGAACAGGATATAAAAACTAGAGCATAGATCCTAAAACATATAGAAATAATGCAAAGAATAAAATGCAATTAATATTCTTTAAAAGGATTAAGAATATATTATATCCAGATTGTTAAGAAACTAAAAAACAAGACCAAAAACAACCAAAGGGTTGAGTAGTAAAAAGAATATTGTGCCAGGAAAAATGATAATATACATTACTATTTAAATATTTTAATATTACTATTATCTGTTCAATAAAATAAGAAATTTAACAAAGTTTTACATGTTTATTTCATATATTATTGAAATATCAAATAACAATTTAAATTTATTAAACAACACACCTAACAGCAGCATTTTATTAATGATACTGATATGAGTCATATTGTTGATATAGAAAAATGTTATGATGATGGGAGAAAGGCAGCATATTTCAGTGAAAATATAATTAACTAGGAATTACAAAATGCAGGTTATAATTTTAGCCCTGCTTCAAATTTATTGTGTGCTTTGGCAAACTATTTTGCCTCACAAGTGACAGACTTTTCTCCTCTAAGTTCAATTTCTATCATATTTAGGTTTCTATATGATTAGCATACAATTCACAGTAATATTTGTATTAACTACCAGTAGTATATTTTAATTCATAAGCATTTCTTATCTAGATATTTAAGAGGTTGAGTTTTAATTTTTGCTTTCTAGGAATATTTTGTGCTTTTGTTTGTTTTTTTGTTGTTGTTGTTGTTTGTTTGTTTCTTTCTTTCTTTTTTTTTTTTTTTTGCATTTCTGTGTATTCTTCCAACCTAGCATCTGTGGTTTACATTCTTGTAGTTCATATTTTTTTTTCTGGCTGCTGTGCCTTTTTTACCTTGGCATAGCATCCAGCTCTTCTGCATCTGCAGCTGTCACAAAGGTGGCAGCTGGAAAGAATGGGTGAAGGGCTTGATTGCAGCCTTGGCACACTTAGAGAATTCAGCTTCCCATATCCTTTTGTTTGCTTATCAAATCATGTACAGACAAATTAAAGCAGCAGGCCAAACATGTCTCCACGCTCCCCAGGGTACAGTCCTCAAATTCATCCATGGGCACATGCTCCACTGTGACCCTTTGCAGGTTGTCTAATGATTTATCATTTCACTTATCCTTTATGCCAGATGTGTTCTAAGCATCTACGACCAAAATTCAAATTGTCTTCAGAAGATAAATAGGTTCATGTACTCCAAAATAATTCAATTTTAAATAATAATTTTCTGCCTTAACAGTAAAGAATACGAGTGAATTTTCATTTCCCAAACCCTCATTTTAACCAAGTCCAACAACCTCATGTTGGCTGATAATTTTAATGAGCCACAGAGAGTGTCTGTATTATTCAGTAACTTATGTGTAGAAGGAAATTAATAAGTATTTATTATAAATTATTTAACTATCAAAATCTCTTAGATTCAGAAGGTAACTAATCACTTAAGTTGACATATTTAAGCAATTGATAATCAAATCCTTTCACGGACAACAATGTTTTAGGCCCATTAAAGAGTTCCTAGGACAAAATAATGTGCAAGTACATTAAAACCAATGTTTCCATTGTCTACAGATAGAAAATACCTGTGTTTGATTATGAAGTGTATTTTATTTCAATACTAAATTTTTAGAAACTACCATGTTTTTAAATATGAAACCAACGTAGTTACTTGTGTTACTTAAAAAAATAAACAAACCGCCGGGTGTGGTGGCTCACTCCTGTAATCCCAGAACTTTGTGAGGCCAAGGTGGGCAGATCACAAGGTCAGGAGATCGAGACCATCCTGGCTAACACAGTGAAACCCCATCTTTACTAAAAGTACAAAAAATTAGCCAGGCATGGTGGTGGGTGCCTGTAGTCCCAGCCACTTGGGAGGCTGAGGCAGGAGAATGGTGTGCTTCTGGGAGGTGGAGTTTGCAGTGAGTGGAGATGGCACCACTGCACTCCAGCCTGGGCAACAGAGCAAGACTCCCTCTCAAAAATAAATAAATAAATAAATAAAATACTTTTGAAATAAAATAGGTTTATGAAAAAATTTCTGTATTAAATATTTATGTGGAAGAAAAATATGTTTTTGCCTGTTTACAAGTGAGGATACTCAATGTATTCTTATTTCAGGATTAAAGATGAAATAATTAAGAGCTGATTGTGAATCAGATGTAATAATCAGTCTCTTCCTGAAGTCACTTTGAGATAACCTTCCTGAGGTAGAATTCTTTTGTTTTTATTGGATCATATCCTCAAGTCAGTGCTACTTTGCTGGGAATATTGTTAATTGTTTATATCATAGACTCAGATGGGTCTTTCATCTGGTGGATTTCATCTGGATGCCTGCAGCTATTAGCTCATCAGAATGAATCAACAATATCTCTCTAGAGATCTTTTATTTTCCTCCAGAATCACTTATTCACAAAAATAAAAACTTACTCCATTTTTCTTCTATGTGGAGGAAAAGTTATCCTGAGAAAATAGATGCCTTTCAGTTACTTATCTTGCCTGATTGCTTTGGCTAGGAATTCCAGTACTAGGTTGAATGAGTGATGAGAGTGGGCATCCTTGTCTTGTTTCAGATTTCACGGAAAACCTCTTGCCCATTCAGCATAATACTGGCTGCAGATTGTCATAGACAGCTCTTTTTATTTTGAAGTATGTTCCTTGATGCCTAGTTTGTTGAGGGATTTTATCATGAAGGGATAATGGAGTTTATCAAAAGCTTTCTCTGTGTCTATTGAGATGATCATATGGCTCTTGTTTTTAATTCTGTTTATATGGTGAATTACATTCATGATTTGCATATGTTGAACCAATCTCGCATCCCAGGAATAATGCCTTGATCAAGTGATATGAAATTCTCAGTTGAAAATTCTTTTCCTTAAGAATGTTGAATATTGGCCCCCACTGTCTTCTGGCTTGTAGAGTTTCTGCCAAGAAATCCACTGTTAGTCTGATGGGCTTCTCTTTGTGGGTAACCCTACCTTTCTCTCTGGCTGCCCTTAACATTTTTTCCTTCACTTCATCTTTGGTGAATCTGACAATTATGTATCTTGGAGTTGCTCTTCTCAAGGAGTATCTTTGTGGCTTTCTCTGTATTTCCTGAATTTGAATATTGGCCTGCCTTGCTAGGTTGGGGAAGTTCTGCTGGTTAATATCCTTCAGAGTATTTTCCAACTTGGTTCCATTCTCCCCATCACTTTCAGGTACACCAATCAGATGTAGATTTGGTCTTTTCACATAGTCCCATATTTCTTGGAGGTTTTGTTCCTTTCTTTTTACTCTTTTTTCTCTAAACTTCTCTTCCTGCTTCATTTCATTCATTTGATCTTCAATCACCGCTACTCTTTCTTCCAGTTGATTGAATCAGCTACTGAAGCTTGTACATGTGTCATGTAATTCCTGTACCATGGTTTTCAGCTCCATCAGGTCATTTAAGTTCTTCTCTACGCTGTTTGTTCTAGTTAGCCATTTGTCCAATCTTTTTTCAAGATTTTTAGCTTCTTTGTGATGGATTCGAACATCCTCCTTTAGCTCAGAGAAGTTTGTTATTATTGATCTTCTGAAGCCTTCTTCTCTGAGCTTATCAAAGTCATTCTCTGTCCAGCTTTGTTCCATTGCTGGCAAGGAGCTGCATTCCTTTGGAGGAGAAGAGGCGCTGGGATTTTCAGAATTTTCAGCTTTTCTGCTCTGGTTTTTGATTATGGTGATGTATAGATGGGGTTTTGGTGTGGATGTCCTTTCTGTTTGTTAGTTTTCCTTCTAACAGTCAGGACCCTCAGTTGTAGGTCTGTTGGATTTTGCTGGAGGTCCACTCCAGACCCTATTTGCCTGAAATAGCAATAGCAACAGCAGAACCGCAAATATTGCAGAATGGCAAATGTTGCTGCCTGATTGTTCCTCTGGAAACTTTGTCCCAGAGGGGCACCCGGCTGTATGAGGTGTCAAGTCAGCCCCTACTGGGAGGTTTCTCCCAGTTAGGCTACACAGGGGTCATGGACCCACTTGAGGAGGCAGTCTGTCCCTTCTCAGATCTCAAACTCCATGCCAGGAGAACCACTACTCTCTTCAAAGCTGTCAGACAGGGACATTTAAGTCTGCAGAAGTTTCTGCTGCCTTTTGTTCAGCTATGCCCTGCCCCCAGAGGTGGAGTCTACAGAGGCATGCAGGCCTCCTTGAGCTGCGGTGGGTTCCACCCAGTTTGAGCTTCCCAGCTGCTTTGTTTACTTACTCAAGCCTCAGCAATGGCGGGTACCCCTCCCCCAGCCTCACTGCCACCTTGCAGTTTGATCTCAGACCACTGTGCTAGCAGTGAGCAAGGCTCTGTGGGCGTGCGACCCTCTGCGCTGGGTGCCGGATATAATCTCCTGGTGTTCCATTTGCTAAGACCATTGTAAAAGCGCAGTATTAGGGTGGGAGTGGCCCAATTTTCCAGGTGCCATCAGTCACAGCTTCCCTTGGCTAGGAAAGGGAATTTCCCAACCCCTTGTGCTTCCTGGGTGAGGTGATGCCTCGCCCTTCTTCAGCTCACGGTCTGTGGGGTGCACCCGCTGTCATGCACCCATTGTCAGACAAGCCCCAGTGAGACGAACTCGGTAACTCAGTTGGAAATGCAGAAATCGGCCGGGCACAGTGGCTCACGCCTGTAATCCCAGCACTCTGGGAGGCCGAGATGGGCGGATCACAAGGTCAGGAGATCTAGACCATCCTGGCTAACACGGTGAAACCCTAAAAAAATACAAAAAACTAGCCGGGCGAGGTGGCGGGAACCTGTAGTCCCAGCTACTCGGGAGGCTGAGGCAGGAGAATGGCGTAAAACCCGGGAGGCGGACATTTCAGTGAGCCGAGATCCGGCCACTGCACTCCAGCCTGGGCGACAGAGCAAGACTCCATCTCAAAAAATAAAACAAATGCAGAAATCACCCATCTTCTGCATCGCTCACACTGAGAGCTGTAGACTGGAGCTGTTCCTATTCAGCCATCTTGGAACCTCTCCTGAATATTGATCTGTTCAGCATTTCATCCTTTCTCATTCAATCTTGGGAGATTATGTGTTTCCAGGAATTTACCCATTTCCTCTAGATTTTCTAATTGGTGAGCATAGAGTTATTCATAGTATTCTCTGAGGATGGTTTGTATTTCTGAGGGATCCGTTGTAATGTCATCTTTGTCATTTCTGATTGTATTTATTTGGATCTTTTTGTCTGTGCTGATTTAGCTAGTGGTCTATCGATCTTGCTTTTATTTTTGGAAGAACAAACTCGTGGTTTCATTGATCTTTTGTATGAATTTTTGCATCTCAATTTCATCAAGACCCACTCTAATTTACTTCTTTAATTCTGATAACTTTGGATTGGTTTGTTTATTTTTTTTTCTATTTCCTTTAGATGCAAAGTTAGACTGTTAATTTGAGATATTTCTAACTTTTTGCAGAAGGCATTAAGGGATATAAACTCTTCTTTTAACATTGCTTTAACTGCATTCCAAACATTTTGGTTAGTTGTATCCCTAGTTTCATTAATTTCAAAGAATTTTTTTATTTCTGCCTTAGTTCTGATAATCTTCGAGAAGTTATTCAGCAGTAACTTGTTTAATATTCATGGGTTTGTGTAGTTTTGAGATTTTTTTTTTTGATGTTAGTTTCTATTTTTATTACACTGTGGTCCAAGAGTGGACTTGATATAATTTCAATATTAATTAATTAATTGAGACTTGCTTTATACCAAGCAAGTGGTCAATCTTAGCACATGTTTTATGTGCAGATGAGAATAATGTATATTTTTGTGTGTTTTGGGTGGGGTGTTCTATAGATGTCTATCAGTCCTATTGGTCAAGTGTTATGTTTTTTTTTTTGAGATGGAGTCTTGTTCTGTCACCCAGGCTGGAGTGCAGTGGCCAGATCTCAGCTCACTGCAAGCTCCGCCTCCCAGGTTTACGCCATTCTCCTGCCTCAGCCTCCTGAGTAGCTGGGACTACAGGCACCCACCACCTCTCCCGACTAGTTTTTTGTATTGTTTAGTAGAGACGGGGTTTCACAGGGTTAGCCAGGATGGTCTCAATCTCCTGACCTTGTGATTTGGGAGGCCGCCCGTCTTGGCCTCCCAAAGTGCTGGGATTACAGGCTTGAGCCACCACGCCCGGCTGTTATGTTTAAGTCCAGAGTTTCTTTGTAGTTTTCCGACTTGATGATCTCTTTAATGCTGTTGGTGAGGTGTTGAAGACTCCCACAATTATTGTCTAGTTGTCTAAGTCTTTTTGTAGGCCAAGAGGAACAGGTGTATATATATTTTGGGTACTTAAGTCTTCTTGTTTGTTTGGAATTTTTATCATTATGCAATGCCCTTCATTGTCCATTTTAATTTTTGTTGGTATAAAAGGCATCCAAATAGAAAAAGAAGAAGTCAAAATATCTCTCTTCCCTGGTGATATGATTCTGAACTTAGAAAACCATAAGGGCTTTGCTAAAAGGCTACTAGGACTGATAAATGATTTTAGCAACGTTTCAAGATACAAAAGCAAAGTATAAAAACCAGTAGCATTACCATACATCGATTGCACTTAGGCTGAGAGTCAAATCAAGAACACAATCTCATTTACAATAGCCACAAATAAAATGAAATACTTAGGAATACAGCTAACCAAGGAGGTGAAAGATCTCTTCAAGGAAAACTACAAAATACTGCTGAAAGAAGTAAGAGACGATATAAATATATAGAAAAATACTCCATGCTCACAGATTGGAAAAGTCAATATCAATAAAATGGTCATACTGCCTAAAGTAATTATAGAGACAATGCTATTTCTATCAAATTACCAGTGATATTGTTCACATAATTGGAAAAAAAACTATGCTAAAATTCGTATGGAACCAAGAAGGAGCCCAAGTAGCCAAGGCAATCTTAAATAAAAAGAACGAAGTCTTAGCCATCACACTATCCAACTTTACACTGAAAGGCTATAGTAACCAAAACAGCATAGTGTTGGTTCAAAAACAGACATATAGACCAATAGAACTTCCTAGAGAGCCCAGAAATAAAGTCACACACCTTCAATCTGATCTTTGACAAGGTCAACAAAACCAATTAATGGAGAAAAGAATTCCTATTCAATAAATGGTGCTGCAATAACTGGTTAACTATATACAACAATTAACTCAAGATAGATTCAAGACTTAAATGTAAGACCTACAACTGTAAAAACTCTAGAAGAAACCCTAGGAAATACCCTTCTTGACAATGACCATTGCAAATAATTTCTGGCCAAGTTCTCAAAAGCAATTGCAACAAAACCAAAAATGGACAAGTGGAACCTAATTAAACTAAACACCTTGTGCACAGCAACAGAAAGTATCAGCAGAGTAAAGAGACATTCTACAGAATGAAAGAAAATATCTGCAAACTATGCATCTGAAAATGGTCTAATATCCAGATTCTATAAGGAACTTAAATCAACAAGCAAAAACCAACTAACTCCATTATAAAATGGGCAAAGAATGTGAATAGACACTTGTCAAAAGCAGATATACAAGCAGCCAACAAACATATGAAAAATGGTCATCATCACTAATCATCAGAGAAATACAAATAAAACCTGCAATGGGATACTGTCTCACACCAGTCAGAATGGTAATTATTAGAAAGTTGAGAAAGAACAGATGCTGGTGAGACTGCAGACAAAAAGGGAGCACTAATATAAATTCAACCACTGTGGAAAGAAGTTTGGAGATTTCTCAAAGAACTAAAAATAAAACCACCATTTGACCAGCAATCTCATTAATGTCTATATACTTTAATAAAATAGGTCATTATATTAAAAAGACACATATTCATCACCATGGTATTCACAATAGCAAAGCCATGTATTCAACCTAGGTGCCCATCAATCATGAATTGGATTAAAAAATGTGGTACATACACTCCTTGGAATACTACACAGCCATATAAAAGAATGAAATCATGCCTTTCACAGCAACATGGATGGAACTAGAGGCCATTATTTTAACCAAATTAATGCAGGAACACAATGCCAAATAGCACATATTTTCACTTATAAGTGGAAGCTAAACGTTGAGTACAAATGGATATAAACATGGGAACAATAAACCCTGTGGCATACTGGAGCAGAGAGGAAAGGAAGAAAGTCTCAATAAAAAACTACCTGTGAGGCACTCTGCTCATTACCTGGGTGCAATATACCCATGTAACAAATCTGCACATGTATCCCCCTATCTAAAATAAACTTTGGAGAAATAAAATAATAGATTAATATTTTCCCTGACTTGTTATATTACTTTGCTGTGGAATTTGAATAGAATATAAAGTAAGAACTCAATGGCCAAGTGATGTTACAGAGATAAACAAATAAATTGACCAAAAAGTACAGTTGAACAGGAGAAGAATATACCAAGATGTAGCAGAATTCCCATGAAATTAGGGTATAAATTATGCTGTACAACAAAGGAGAGCACATTCCAAGAAAAATTGGTTTAGAACAAATATAGCCAATACATAACTTGGGGGAGAAATAATTATCTATATTTCCATAATTACCAGAAAACAGTGAGGCAATGTCTACAAAGGAATGGGGCAAAATAAATGTGAACCAAGATAATTATATCTAGTCATAGTATCATTTCTGATAATGGCAAAAGGCAGACATTCTTAAATATACAGGAACTCAGGGATGTGTTATGATTCCTTCTTGAAGAAAAAAAAACTTTTTCAAAAATGTATCCAAGTTAGAAAAGTTTCAGCATAAAAACTAAGAAATTGAAAGAATTGATAAAGGTAACATTAGTGAAATGTAAATACAATTAACTAGTGGATTTTAACTAAATATATTTAGTAATTATGGTTGTTACTTTGTTAAGAAAACTTTAAAAAGTAAATATACTATTACTACAAAGAAAATATATAGTGTGAGGTAAGAGGTATCTAGATGAGATAGTTATTTCATATAAAAAGGAAGAAATCTGCTTTACTTTCTGAAATAAAAACTGCAATTAAAAGGAAGCTTAAACTCTACAAACTTAATTATTCTTCAAACATGAAAGTAACACTGAGGTACTATTTAATAAATACCTTCTGTAAATAAATTATTATTTAAAAATCATTATTTTCTTTTCAGTTTTTATTTATTCTCCTAAATTCTAATAAGTTCAATGTAATACATTTAATATAATGCCATCTACAGTATGACTTAACATTAACATTTTATTCTGTCTTTTCATCTATCATCTACTATCAATTTTCATACATGTTTGCATGTATAAATAGAACTCTTGAATAATGCTTTCTCCATGAAAGTGAAGGTTATATTTACTGGTATGTTGTTTGACTTTTAAAATAAAACACTGTGTTAAATATTTTACAAAACAGAAAATCATATTTAGTTATTAACATGTTTAAGCATTAAAACATCAAATACTCACCACCCAGAATTAACAAATAATATTTTGCCTTATTAGTTTCATCGTTTTTATTAAGAGATAAGATGTAACAGGGTAGATTTCCCTTTGAATGGCTCTCTAGTTTGCTGTGTTCCTGTAGCAGTATTAATAAAGTGATATTGATGAAGTTGTAATGATAATTAAGGTTATGTGTTTACTATAGGCCTTACAAATATTGTACAGAATTGAAAAGATGTCATACATATCTAAATGTGACACTTCTATTAATTCATTGTCCTATTCAACGTTTGAAATTGTTTCTTACAAGATTATCATCACTTTGTACATAAGCACAAACAGAAAAAAAAAAGAAAATTAGAATGGAACCCACAGTTCCCATTGCAGGAATTATTAGATTCAGGAAACTTCCTTTATCATTGTTTTCACTTTTTTTAATACACTAGAAATATAGATAAGTTTGTAACCATCCATCATTCTTAAAACAATTTGATGTTTATGAGACTCAGTTGTCTTTCTTTTAATTCGCAATGAATATCTCTTTCTAGAATTTAGTGTGAGATCATTTTAAACTATATTTTTGATTTTCCATCTTTTTCAAATGTTTTATGAACACAGCTGAGCAAAATAAATCGCAAAGACAATTTTCTAAATTTTTCATGCCATATTATGTTTATAATGAATCATTTTAAACCTCTAAGTTCAAGATTATTACATTT
>NW_012114633.1:7757345-7760565 GCF_000951035.1 Colobus angolensis palliatus
TGGATGCTAAAACATGACTTAAGTCTCTACAGTATCAAAGGATTTATTACCATAGCAGAGAAGACAGTGAGTTTTATGTTTGTATTGGTTTACCCAGGGCCCCATTCCCCCAAAGAAGCAGAAAAGGACACAGCAGATGCTAAGTACACAGCAGGTTTGCATTACAACTGAGTAATCTTGACCTTAGGAAACCCAAATTTAGTATAAGGGCTTGCAAGCAAACCTACTTAACTTTACCTGGGAGAAAGATGTTCTCTTCATTATACTGGAGAGAAAACAAGTCTACTCTTTACCAAAGAAGGTGATACTCTCTGTATTTGTCAGGGTTTTCCAGAGAAACAGAACCAATTATATGTATATGTATATTTGTATATATATGTGTGTGTGTGCGTGTGTGTGTACATTTGAGGTGTGTGTGTTTGTACACACACACAATATATATATACACACACATATACAGATTTTATATATTTATGTATATGTATATTTATGAGGAGATTTATTATGGGATTTGGCTCATGGAATAATGGATGTTGCAACACCCTATAATCTGCTATCTGCAAGCTGGAACCCAGGAAAACCAGTGATATAATTCAGTCTGTGTCTGAGGGCCTGACAGCCAGGATCATCCATGTCTGAGACCTAAGAAGATGATTGTCCCAGCTCAAAGAAAGTGAATTTGCTCTTCCTTCACCTTTTTGTTTGATTGTGCCCTCAACAATTGGATGATGGTTACCCACACTGGTGACAGCAATCTTCTTTACTCAGTCTACAGATTCAAACAATAATTTCTTCCAGAAATGCCCTCATAGACATACACAGAAAATAATGTTTTACCAGCTATTTGTGCATTCTTTAGCCCAGTCAAGTTGACACATCAAAATTAACCATCAAAAGTCCACCCTTTGTCAACTGGGCACCCATATGCATCTCCTTAAACTGTACGTAATCTATAAAAGACAGTAACGAAGTCATAATTCCACCTATCACGATATGACTATACTATATACAACCAAAAGCACACCATTTTCTTTCCCATCACAGGAAGTAAATTTCTTCAGTGCTGTTTACTCTTGTCTTAATATCATATTACCTGAATATGATGATGTAAAAATAACAATACTTAATTAGTACAGATATAAAGTCAATACAGTTTGTGTTTAATAATATGGGAATAAGGAGATAAAACAAGGACATTTGCTTAATATATGTGTATATATACACAAATGTATTCATAAAAAATAAGGAATAAATATTCGTGGCAAAGTCTTTGTTTCTGTGGTTGGTATTTATAACTACCTTCTTCTGTTACCTACTCGTGTTCTGTTCTGTATTATTTTTGCCTTCAGCATAAACCAAAGCTGTTTATGGTTCTTTACCAGGCCAAACCTTCATTCCTGAAAGGTCTGGCCATTAGCAGTCCTGCCTGGATAGTGTTCTTTCTGTTTTCCATTGACCTTAATCATAGAGCATGGTAATACCAAGAGGTGCTCCAATAAATATCCATAGTCCAAACACTTTCTTTCTTGCCTTCATTGTGAAGTAGTGGATCAATTTGCATTTGGTCATCCAGATCAACCGCCCCAGTGAAAACATTAACTCCCTTCTTGGCCTGTTGATTCAGAGGCACGTGGAGCCCAAAGTAGCCTGGTGGCTGTCTTAACTTCCAGTTCAATGTAATAATTATTACATCTCCTGCTGGAAACATTCCCTCCTCTGTCCTCTAGGTCAGAGACCTTTAGGCAAGCAGAGCATAAAGTTGCTGAAACAGGAAGCAAAATTGCTGCTTGTGGGTCACTAGGAATAATAGTGAGTGGTGCACTTCCATTTCCATCCTTTAATCACTGGACCTCTGAATCCTGGCTATGGGAGAAAATTCACCATATATTGTACACTGATTCAGAGCATATGCAGCCTTCTATAGAGTCTTACCACAGTCCAAGGTTTTCCATCTACCTGGCACTGTAACAGAATTTTCAAAAGGCAATTCTACCATTCTATTAAGCTACCTGCTGCAAGATAATGGAGGGCATGGCATGGCCAGTGAATTTCATAAACACAGGCTTGTTGTTGAACTTCCTTTCCTGTGAAGTCAGTTCCTTGATCAGAAGCAATGCAGTGTGGAATACCATGACATTGGAGAAGACATGCTGTAAACCCATGGATAGTAGTTTTTGCAGCAATATTGCATGTACAACAGGCAAATCCATATCCAGGGTTAGTATCTATTCCTATGAGGACAACAACTGGTCTATTCCATGATGGTAGAGATCCAATGTAACCAAACTGATAGCAGGCAGCTCACTAATGAACCCAAGAGTCATGCTGTATTAGGTATCAATGTTGGTTTCTGGTCCTAGCAGATGAGACACTAAGCAGTGGTGAGTTGAAGTTCAACAGGTTGACCATAGTCAGTGAAAGATCACATTGCTGAGCCTATGAATAACCTCCATCCCTGCCACTATGGCCAAATTATTTAAGCCCCACTGGGCAATGATGGGGTGGTTGGGAAAATAGGCTGATTAATATCATAAAATGGGTGGTTCTATCTACTTGATAATTAAAATCCTTTTCTGATGAGGTCACCTGTTGGTGAGCATTCATATGGGACACAAATGTTTTCACATTCTTTGCCCATTCAAACAAGTCTATCCACATATCTTTTCACCAATGTTTCTGTCATTAACTTTTCAATCAGGTTTCTTTGACATTTCTGACAATTTAGCCAACCTATTCGCTATAGACCTTGCATCAGTATATATAGTCACATATCTGGTCATTTCTCTTCCCAAGCAAGGTTTACAATCATGTGCACTATCTGAAGTTTTTCCCACTGAAAATTATCTTTCAGTACTGTGGTTCAGAAGCATCCCAGAAAGAGCTGTCCACTTTTGAGTTGTGCCTGCATATTGTAAAAATCCATCCATAGAGGCATCCACGCCAAGATGGCCTAATAGGAACAGCTCCAGCCTCCAGCTCCTAATGTGAGTGACACAGAAGATAGGTGATTTCAGCATTTCCAACTGAGGTACTGGGTTCATCTCACTGAGGCATGTTGGACAGTGGGTGCGGGAGAGTGGGTGCAGCCCAATGAGCAAGAGCCAAAGCAGGGTGAGGCATCGCCTCACCCAGAAAGTGAAAGAGGAAAGGAAATTCCCTTTCCTAGCCAAGGGAAACCGTGACACACAATGCCTGGAAAATCGGGTCACTCCCACCCTAA
>NW_012114633.1:7761135-7762070 GCF_000951035.1 Colobus angolensis palliatus
AAATTATCTTTCAGTACTGTGGTTCAGAAGCATCCCAGAAAGAGCTGTCCACTTTTGAGTTGTGCCTGCATATTGTAAAAATCCATCCATAGAGGGATCCACGCCAAGATGGCCTAATAGGAACAGCTCCAGCCTCCAGCTCCTAACGTGAGTGACACAGAAGATAGGTGATCTCAGCATTTCCAACTGAGGTACTGGGTTCATCTCACTGGGGCGTGTTGGACAGTGGGTGCGGGAGAGTGGGTGCAGCCCAATGAGCAAGAGCCAAAGCAGGGTGAGGCATCGCCTCACCCAGAAAGTGAAAGGGGAAAGGAAATTCCCTTTCCTAGCCAAGGGAAACCGTGACACACAACGCCTGGAAAATCGGGTCACTCCCACCCTAAAACTGTGCTTTACCAAGGGTCTCAGCAAACAGCACACCAGAAGATTATATCTCCTGCCTGGCTCGGTGGGTCCCACGCCCACAGAGCCTCCCTCATTGCTAGCACAGCAGTCTGAGATCTAACTGCAAGGCAGCAGCGAGGCTGGGGGAGGGGTGCCCGCTATTGCTGAGGCTTAATCATGTAAACGAAGTGGCTGGGAAGCTCGAACTGGGTGGAGCCCACCATAGCTTGAGGAGGCCTTCATGCCTCTGTAGACTCCACCTCTGGGGAGAGGACAGAGCCAAAAAAAAAGCAGCAGAAACCTCTGCACATGTAAATGTCCCTGTCTGACAGATTTGAAGAGAGTAGTGGTTTTCCCAGCATGGAGTTTGAGATCTGAGAACGGACAGACTGCCTGCTCAAGTGGTTCCCTTACCCCTGAGTAGCCTAACTGAGAGACATCACCCACTAGGGGCAGGCTGACACCTCACACCTCACACGGCCAGGTACACCTCTGAGATGAAGCTTCTAGAGGAATGATCAGACAGCAACATTTGCTGTTCAGCAATATTC
>NW_012114633.1:7769345-7770980 GCF_000951035.1 Colobus angolensis palliatus
AATCTCTGGGACACATTTAAAGCAGTCTGTAGAGGGAAACTTATAGCACTAAATGCCCACAAGAGAAAGCTGGAAAGATCTAAAATTGACACCCTAACACCAAATTAAAGAACTAAAGATGCAAGAGCAAAAACATTCAAAAGCTAGCAGAAGGCAAGAAATAACTAAGATCAGAGCAGAACTGAAGGAGACAGAGATACAAAAAAAAAACCCTTCGAAAAAGCAATGAATTCAGGAGTTGGTTTTTTGAAAAGATCAACAAAATTGATAGACCACTAGCAAGACTAATAAAGAAGGAAAGAAAGAAGAATCAAATGAATGCAAGAAAAAAATGATAAAGGGAATATCACCACCGATCCCACAGAAATATGAACAATCAGAGAATACTATAAACACCTCTACACAAATAAACTAGAAAATCTAGAAGAAATGGATAAATTCCTGGGCATATACGGTCTCCCAAGACTAAACCAGGATGAAGTTGAATCCCTTAATAGACCAATAACAGGCTCTGAAATGGAGGGAATAATCAATAGCCTATCAACCAAAAAAAGTTCAGGACCAGAAGGATTCACAGTCTAATTCTACCAGAGATACAGGGAGGAGCTGGTACCATTCCTCCTGAAACTATTCCAATCAATAAAAAAAGAAGGAATCCTCCCTAACTCATTTTATGAGGCAGCATCATCCTGATACCAAAGCCTGGCAGAGACAGAGTAAAAAAAAAAAAGAGAATTTTAGACCAATATCCCTGATGAACATCGATGCAAAAATCCTCAATAAAATGCTGGCAAACCAAATCCAGCAGCACATCAAAAAGCTTATCCATCATGATCAAGTGGGATTCATCCCCGGGATGCAAGGCTGGTTCAACATGTGCAAATCAATGTAATACAGCATATAAACAAAACCAAAGACAAAATCCACATGATTATCTCAATAGATGCAGAAAAGGCCTTCGACAAAATTCAACAGCCCGTCATGCTAAAAACTCTCAATAAATTCGGTATTGATGGGACATATCTCAAAATAATAAGAGTCATTTATGACACACCAACAGCAAATATCATACTGAATAGGCAAAAACAATAAACATTCCCTTTGAAAACTGGCACAAGACACGGATGCCCTCTGTCACCACTCCTATTCACCATAGTGTTGGAAGTTCTGGCCCAGGGCAATCAGGCAGGAGAAAGAAATAAAGCATATTCAGTTAGGAAAAGAGGAAGTCAAACTGTCCCTATTTGCAGATAACATGATTATATATTTAGAAAATCCCATCATCTCAGCCCAAAATCTCTTTAAGCTGATAAGCAACTTCAGCAAAGTCTCAGGATACAAAATCAATGTGCAAAAATTACAAGCATTCTTATACACCAATAACAGACAAACAGAGAGCCAAGTGATGAATGAACTCCCATTCACAATTGCTTCAAAGAGAATAAAATACCTAGGAAGCCAACTTTCAAGGGGTGTGAAGGACTTCTTCAAGGAGAACTACAAACCACTGCTCAATGAAATAAAAGAGGACACAAATGGAAGAACATTCTATGCTCATGGATAGGAAGAATCAATATCTTGCAAATGGCCATACTGCTCAAGGTAATTTATAGATTCAGTGCCATCCCCATTAAG
>NW_012114633.1:7773380-7782432 GCF_000951035.1 Colobus angolensis palliatus
TAATTACATGTAAGTTTTATACAATTAGAAACACTACTAGTTGTATCTAAATCTACACTGGATGAAAGGTATAGGGGGATAAAAAAGGTGAGTGTAAATTTAGATTGAAATGGAATTTTAAAGGGATAGTATAGGTTTTGTTCACTCACTGATTCTTATTCCACCTAATTCTTAATTTGTTTGAAAATAATATAAATGATGATTTATATCAAATGACCAAAATACGCAATGAAGGCTTGAGAGACCTTGGCTTTTCCCCAGGTCTTTGCTGATCCTAAACTGAGACTCCAGGATTGTTATCTAATCCAAACAGCATACATTCTATCATATTCGTGAGTAAAGCATGTTATTCAAGTGACTACGGTGGGCATAGGAAGAGATGAGCTTTGATGGAGATTGCATTTCATGTGTATATAAACGTATTCAAACATAATTTTTAAACTTCTTATGCATAGTAAACAAATCCCATCTATAGTTTTAATTGTTTGAATTTGGTCCTTGTCAATCAATACTTTGCAACAATTGACAGTCAAAACAAGGAAAATGTTTTATTGAAATGGAGTACTGGGGTGATACTTTAAGCCAATAAGATGAGAGTTTTAGATAATGTCAGACTGTCATTAAAGAGTTTTTTAATAGATTAGAAAAAAAAAAGATAGAGAAGAGAAAACGTACCTCTTTTTTTAAAATTTCAACCAGCCAAACATTTCAACCCTAGAGGGAAGCCCTAGTAATTAGAATGTGAAGTAGCCAAGATTTAATTAGGGATTCTAACTTTAAATGAGAAAATATATTGCTTAAATTAATCCATGAAATTAAATATGGAACCTCCAGTTGTTGACAAATGGCATATTTGTACAAAAGGTGTCCTCTCAAATAATCAACATTGGATAGTCTATAGAATGAATATTTATAGAAGGGCACACAGGCTATTTTAAGGCTATTAGCATTCTAAATCTTAAACTGAGTATTAGATAAATATCTTACTGTTACTATTATTGTCATGATATAAATTATATACACACATACACACAGATTCACACACAAATCACACACACATATACAGTATCGCGGTGGCTCACACCTGTAATCCCAGCACTTTGGGAGGCTGAGGTGGGTAGATCACCAGATCAGGAGATTGAGACCATCCTGGTTAACATGGTGAAACCCTGTCTCTACTAAAAATACAAAAAATTAGCTGGGCATGGTAGCATGTGCCTGTAGGCCCAGCTATTCTGGAGGCTGAAGTAGGAGAAGCATTAAAACTTGAGAGATGGAGGTTGCAGTGAGCCAAGATCACACCACTGCACTCCTGCCTGGGTGACAGAGTGAGAATCCATCGCAAATAAACAAACAAACAAACAAACAGATAAATAAATAAATAAAATATATAATTTCAGAAATGTGATATATAATGAATAGAAGTATGTATGTTTCATAAGTATACAGTGAAAGAACAAATTTACACGATTTCTCAGAAATAATGAGCAAAAGTTTCCAAGAATTAAAGAAAGACAGTCTTTTGTTGAAAATAATTGCAAATGTCACACATGATTAAGTTAACAAATGAGAAACAATTTTTTAAAGTTAAAAATACCAAGGATTCCACATATAAGTGAGGATACTCTAAAATATTCAGAAAAGCAATAAAAGAATAATTAACTTGACATGAGACTACTCCACAAAATCTGGTGTATTTGTTTTCTATTGCTGTGTGTCAAATTGCCACTAACTTATTGTATTGGTTTTCTAGCACTGATTAAGAAAGTACCACAAACTGGGTTGCTTAAAACAACATAAGTTTATTTTCTCATAGTTCTGAAAGCTAGAAATGTGAAATCTAGATGTCAATAGGGCTATCTCTCTGAAATGTATGGGGGGAATCGTTCTTTGCCTCTTCCTAGCTTCTGCTGACTTACTGTACTAGCAATTCTCAATGTTCTTTGCTTCCATCATCACACAGTATCTTCTCACATGACATTCTCCTTTCCATGAATGTTTGTGTACAAATTTCCCTCCTACAAGGACACCAGTCATATGGGAAAAGGGTTCACCCTAGTGATCTTATCTTAACTTGATTATGTCTGCAAAGGCCCCATTTCCAAATAAGGTCATGTTCACAGATACTAGTTACTGGGAGGTGGGACTTCAATACATATTTTGGGAAGACAAAATCCAATCCATACCACTGACTGTCTTATTTAAAAAGTATTACAAATTTATTATCTTGCAATTGTCTTGGATCAGGGGTCTGTGTAGGAGTAGGTTAGACCTTTTGCTCAGGATCTCCTAAAGCTAAAATCAAGCTGTCATTCAGACTGTCTTTTCACCTGAAACTCAGAGTTCTATTCCAAGCTCATTCAGCCTGTTGGCAGAATTAAGTTATTTGCAGTTGCATAACTAAGATCTCCATTTCCTTGCTGGCCTGGAATTGCTTGTAGCTCTAGAGGCCACTCTTCATCTTTACCATTTGGCCTCTCTTACAACACAGCAGCTTATTTCTTCAAGGCCAGCATAAACATAAACAGAAGTAACATGTTATCACATTCACAGTCACTGCTCACATTCAAGTTAGGAAATTACACAAGTTATGTGCTCCAAGGAACAGGAATATTGCAGACCATTCCATAATTCTTTGTATCACATTTATTCAAGAAAATATATGACTATCATGTGTATATCCGGGTAAACTGCTAATTAAATGAACGGAAGAAGTGAAAGTAGTCTCTGGCATAAACAACCTCACAATATTTATTACGTGAAGGTCCTCTATGAAAACATTCTTGGAGTAAGTATTATGGCAAAGGAAAAAATAAATTATGGAGAACAAAAGAATTACGAGAAGAAAAAGTAATTCAATAAGCAAAGCTTATTGATAGATAAGCAACGACATTAAGAAAGAGAATAAAATATCTACAGCTTTCCTAGCTAAAATGTTTTAGTGATATAATGCTATAGAATGGGCAGAGAGAAGCAGTGGAAATATGCTTCTTTAGTTTCTGGATGAAATGTTAATATTGCTAAGCTTAAGAAATAAATAGACAAAAATAAGTTAATATCAGTTATATTAAGATAATCAGAACAAAATAATAATATAGAATTTTTCAAACCAGTAAAATGTTATATAAATATTTTGATATAAGCAATTGAGGGAGAAAAGGAGAAAACAGGGGAAAAAGAAAATGTGGTTTTGGTTAAGTTTAAGAAATTTTTCTATTCTTTGGAAGAAATTTAACTTATTAACTTTCTACCTTTTACTCTGAGACGCCCTGATAAAATTGGAATAGCAACTCTTATCAGAAGGCAGCATTACTTACAGTAAAATTTTCCACTGGCTAGTAAATTGCAACTGAACTCATGAAAACTACAAGTATCATGACATAGCCAGAATTTTGTGTTTTCCTGATGATGCAGCTCGTGCCATTCTAATAGCCATTCTTCTGGTTGCCACAGGAGATATTGGCTCATGTATAGTAAGAGCTTTCCAAAACCAAATTAATCTCACATCATGGGTATAATGCTGGTCTCTTTTCTCCTGAGCTTACTTGAGAGATCAGAGAATAGATTCTGAAGAGCTGTGTAAACGGCCTCAAAGACCACTTCTAAGGTAAAGAATACCTGATGCTTTCTTTTCTACATCCTTTTAACTAAATCTGATGCCAAATGTGACCTTTTTAATACTGTGAGTTTGGATGTTTAGTTAAGCCTGTAAAGATTCTCTAGTGGACATTGTAATAATAAACAAACAATAGATAATAAAATTTAATTTAATGTTAATTAGAAAATGCATGTAAATGAGTTAGAATTATTTATCAAGAACAAATTATTTATCAAGAATCAATTATTAGATTCAATTTTAAAAATCAAATAATATATGCCATATAAAAGATGCATAAAAAATAAGTGACATGATTACGTAGAAACTCTCAATGCTGGGAAAACCTATAAAAATTGAGGTAGAACATAGCTAGTGTATCAATCTTAATAAATATCTTAGAAGTATTTGTCTATATATTATCCTAAGAAATGTGGAGAATATTGGTAAAATAGTCCATAATTTTAAAAATGTTATGATTTTGAAGATATGTAAAGCGAAAAACATAACACTTAAAAATAATTGACAAAACCACAAGGAGAAATATAAAAATAAACAATTATTGGAGATTTTAACACACCACTCTCAATACTCTCTAGCTCAAAAAAACAAATAATAAGTAAAAGCACTGAATTTTTTAATAACATTGCTTATAAGTTCATGTAGGAATCCTGAAGGCTGTCTTAAAATTTTGCCTAGCACAGTCTTTTTTATGGTCCTAAAAAATTAGTCTTCCTCCCCCATGCAGCATACACCCTCCCCAAAACCCAAGAGTTTAACACTATTATATAATAGCATCAACTCAAAATCTAAAATCGCATCATTTAAATAATGTAAGTTAGGTGTGAGTGAGGTTTCTAAGTGTAAGCTACTAAATTCTACTGCTAGACATAGTTCTTAGCCATCTGTGGGACTGTGAAACTTGACAACACTATCAATGTACATTGTAAGGCAGACATAAAAATAAACAATTTTAGACATTGATTTAAACACATCAAAGAGGGAGGCAACTGGAAACACAAAAGAGTCACTGGTGCACAGCAGTTCTGAAATCAAGCTAGGCAAATGTGCAGACTCCATTTTTTAGACTTTAAGATCTGAGAATAATTTTCCTTGGCTCTCCATTCTACTCTCTTTGTTCTTAGTTTTGCTGTCTGAGTCATCCTTTGTCATAAAGGTCAGTACACGTTTGCAGTTGAGTTTTATCAACTTACTTCCCTCCAGTAGATTTTGATGGTCTGGCAACCTCTTTCCATTTTATACATTCCCTGTTTCTTTGATACAAGTTGGGAGTGTCTCCATATAAACAATTTTCTAAAGAATTTTGGGGACCTTCTTAGACTTCACTGGTATTTATTCCACTAGGCAAAGGTTACAGCCACAGCTCTTTGAAAGGCAATTCCTTTACTATTACAGCCTTCTGCAGAGAGGACAGGGAGTCAGTTTCCTTAAGCTTTAGAAATTATTTGGTTTGGTTGCAATCCACGAGTCATTTGGTGTGGATGTCCTTTTGGCCGATATTGATGCTATTCCTTTCTGTTTGTTAGTTGTCCTTCTAACAGTCAGGCCCCTCAGCTGCAGGTCTGTTGGAGTTTGCTGGAGGTCCACTCTGGACCCCGTTTTCCTGGTATCACCAGTGGAGGCTGCAGAACAGCAAACATTGCTGCCTGATGCTTCTTCTAGAAGCTTTGTCCCAGAGGGGCACCCAACTGTATGAGGTGTCTTATTTATTTATTTTATTTCTGAAAAAATGTTTTGTATACCGAATATATGACCTTTTGATCTTCCTAGGGTTTTAATAAAATATTATATTTTGTTGTTTCTCTGTCATTTCTCCTTGCCAAATGTTCAGCAGTCATTTCTGACTTTTGGCATTTATTACCAGCTAGCGAGGCTGCATATTTCAAAATCACCTAGCCTTGGTCCCTGTATTGCTCAACAAATTTTTCTTCAATGTGTCTCTCTCCTCTCATATTTTATAATAAGCAGCAAGAAAAAAATCAGCTTCTTCAACAGTTTTCTTGAAAATCTCCTAAACTATGTATCAAATTTGTTACTTACAAGTTCTGCTTTGCGCATAATTGTGGGACAGAATTTTACTAAGCTTACTGTCACTATGTGACAAGTATCCACCTTTCTCCAGTTTCTGGTAGCACATTCTTCACTTCCTTCTGGTTCTTACCAGCAGCATTTCTAACAGTGTTTTAAAGACAATTTAGGCATTTTCTATCACACTCCTCAAAATTCTTTCAGCTCCTACCCACTGCCAGTTCAAAGCCACTGCAACAGTTTTAGGTATTTGCTAGAACACCATCCCACTTTTAGCACCAAAATTTACATTAGTTTTTTATTTCTGTGTAACAACTTGCTATAAACCTAGCACTTAACACACGTTTAGGGTCATCAGATATAATTTTGCTAATTCCTCTGCTTAGGAATTTACCAGACTGAAATCGAACATGTGAGCCAGGACTACAGTGTATCTGAAGCTCAAGGTCCCCCTCCAAGTTCTCCTGTTGGCAAGATTTATTTCCCTGTGACCATATGACTTAGGTTCCTGTTTTCTTGTTACCTATTCGTTGAGCACCGTTCTTAGCTATTGGATACCTAGAAACAGTGAGAAGTTTTTAAACTAATAAAAATAAGTTATATGAAAATATGGAACAATCTAGTGGAAGTTAGAAGGCAATTTAAAGCCAAGTTGGGATTATTACACTGAATACTTTATCAGATATGTAAAGCATAGCAACATGGAAACAGAAACTTAAAAGCATAATAGTGTTCATAAGGTAAAAAACAAATTTGTTTCCTAGGATCTTGTCACTTCTTGGAGTAAATTTTGAGGAAAACAGTTTATTTACTTTGAGAGAATATTGTAAAATAAGATGGAAAAATTATCTTATATATCAAAATGAATAGTAATTTATATTTGTTTCTTAAAAATATTAATTCAATGAACAGAAAAGGTAACAGGTCAATATATGATAGTGAAAAAGTAATAGATGCAAATTTAAAGAATTAGACTAAAAAGGAAGGAATGAAGCAGCTGGCTTGCAAACTATTTCTCTCCTGTGCTAAGGGGAGAGTATGCTCCTGGGAAGGGAAAACGACAGATAACCCAGTCTAATGTTCTTATATACATGTTGATAAACAATTGCTTGCAAAATTGATTATTTTTGATATTGGAAGAATTCTTATTTAGGGAATGTTTTTAGTCTAACTGCCTATGGACTGATTGTTTATGGTTAACAAACATGAAATGTATAGATTTATGAAAGGTAATCTCCATGTGAAATGTCAAACAAGCAATATAACTATCTGAATATAAAATGTATATTTTTTCATAACTAAGTTAGTCTCATCTGTATAAGTGATGTAAACCACCCACATCACTTATAAACTGCATCTAATAAAGGGAAGCAGGACCTGGGGAGATGTATGAAGAATCCCGTACTACTGTCTGCTCCATCTGTGGCTGTTAATTTCCTGTATCTTTGAAATTTAGTAAAGCTAAACACTGGACAAGATGTCTGATACAGGTAAGTCTGATTTAACAGTTTAGTCCTTTATATAGTTCAGAGACCATGGAAGTTTTATGGAATTGCAAATAATTTAGATTTTTTGCTTTAAAGAGCTGCTGGGATTTGATCGTGCTTATATCCTATGGAGAAAACGTCAGAGAATATGAGAGGATAAAACACAGAATATAATTGGTTCGGCATATTACAAGAGAAATTAGAATGCATGAATCTCAAATAAATGGTGTTGCATCATGAGAAGAATTAATTAAAACAAAAGGAGGAAAGGCAGATGCATTTAGTAGTTGTGTCATTATACTCAAATAAAAATGTATTAAACATTGGCTTACAAAAAATTATTTAAAGAAATATTGAAAAAAATTATATTCCCATGTGATAGCCACTTCACTCCTTCAAATTCTGATACTGTTATGTCTATATTTGGGCCAAAGAAACTTGCATTGTAAATAAGCATTTTAAGTGATACTGATGCAGTTAATCAACTAAAAACAATTTTGACCTTACCAGTGGAAAATTACATGAAATATACATGAAAATCAGAAAATTCTGTAGTAATACATAACTACACAATTTTAGTTTATGACTACACAATTTTAGTTTATGGTTTTTCTTGTTGAATAATTTTTGTAACACTTCTGATCTATATACTTAATCCATTTGTTGATAGTCTAGCGTACTTATAAAACTGCTAACAAAGCCTTTATTTATGACATTGGTCTTTTATTGTATAGATCCATAGAACTGTTGTTATACTGCAATCATCCTTGTCATCTAGATATGGATTATGGCTATCAACTACTTACTTCTAAACTTTTAAAACAAATTTTGGGGAACAGTTCCGGTCTACAGCTCTCACCAAAATTGACACAGAAGACAGGTGATTTCTGCATTTCCAACTGAGGCACCAGGTGCATCTCATTGGGACTGGTTGGTCAGTGGGTGCAGCCCATGGAGGGAGAGCTGAAGCAAGGCGTGGCATTGCCTCACCCAGAAAGTGCAAGGAGTCACGGGATTTCCCTTTCCTAACTAAGGGAAGCTGTGAAAGACTATACCTGGAGGAATGGTACACTGTGCCCAAATACTGCACTTTTCCTATGGTCTTCACAACCAGCAGACCAGGACATTCCCTCCCATGGCTGGCTTGGTGGGTCCCATGCACCTGGAGCCTTGCTCACTGCTAGCGCAGCAGTCTGAGATTGACCTGGGATCCTGGAGCTTGGCGGGAGGAGAGGTGTCTGCCATTGCTGAGGCTTAAGTAAGCAGTTCTATGCTCACAGTGTAAGCAAAGCGGTAGGGAAACTTGAACTGGGCGGAGTCCACCGCAGCTCAGCAAGGTCTACTGCCTCTCTAGATTCCACCTCTGGGGGCAGGGCATATCTCAACAAAGGCAGCAGACAGCTTCTGTAGACTTAAACGTCCCTTCCTGACAGCTCTAAGAGAGCAGTGGTTCTCCCAGCATAGTGTTCGAACTCCGATAATGGTCAGACTGCCTCCTCAAGTGTTTCCCTGACCCCCATGTAGTCTGACTGGGAGACACCTCCCAGTAAGGGCTGACAGATACCTCATACAGGTGGGTGCCCCTCTGGGACAAAGCTTCTAGAAGAAGCATCAGGAAGCAATGTTTGCTGTTCTGCAGCCTCCACTGGTGATACCCAGGCAAAAAGGGTCTGGAGTGGACTTCCAGTAAACTCCAGCAGACCTGCAGCTGAGGGGCCTGTTAGAAGGAAAACTAACAAACAGAAAGGAATAGCATCAACATCAACAAAAAGGACATCCACACCAAAACCCCATCAGTAGGTCACCAACATCAAAGACCAAAGGTAGACAAAACCATGAAGATGGGGAGAAACCAGAGCAGAAATGCTGAAAATTCCAAAAGTCAGAATGCTTCTTCTCCTCCAAAGGAACACAACTCCTC
>NW_012114633.1:7782482-7859803 GCF_000951035.1 Colobus angolensis palliatus
AATAACTTCTCCAAGCTAAACAAGCATGTTCTAACACATAGCAAGGAAGCTAAAAACCTTGAAAAAAAGATACACAAATGGCTAACTAGAATAAAAAGTCAGAATGCTTCTTCTCCTCCAAAGGAACACAACTCCTCGCCAGCAAGGGAACAAAACTGGATGGAGAATGAGTCTGATGAGTTGACAGAAGTGGCTTCAGAAGGTCAGTAATAACTTCTCCAAGCTAAACAAGCATGTTCTAACCCATTGCAAGAAAGCTAAAGATCTTGAAAAAAGGTTAGAAGAATGGCTAAGTAGAATAAACAGTGTAGAGAAGACCTTAAATGATCTAATGGAGCTGAAAACCACAGTATGAGAACTTCGTGAAGCATACACAAGCTTCAATAGCTGATTCGATCAAGCAGAAGAAAGGATATTGGTAATTGATGATTAAATTAATGATATGAAGTGAGAAGAAAAAATTAGAGAAACAAGAGTGAAAAGAAATGAACAAAGCCTCCAAGCAATATGAGAGTATGTGAAAAGACCAAATCTACATCTGATTGGTGTACCTGAAAGTGACAGTGAGAATGGAGCCAAGTTAGAAGACACTCTTCAAGATATTATGCAGGAGAACTTCCCCAACCTAGCAAGGCAGGCCAACATTCCAATTCAGGAAATACAGAGAGCACCACAGAGATACTCCTCGAGAAGAGTAACCCCCAGACACGTAATCGTCAGATTCACCAAGGTTGAAATGAAGGAAAAAATGTTAAGGGCAGCCAGAGAGAAAGATCTGGTTACCCACAAAGGGAAGCCCATTAGTCTAACAGCAGATCTCTTGGCAGAAACAATACAAGCCAGAAGAAAGTAGGGGCCAATATTCAACATTCTTAAAGAAAAATAATTTTCAACTGACAATTTCATATCCAGCCAAAGTAAGCCTCGTAAGTGAAGGAGAAATAAAATCCTTTACAGACAAATAAATGCTGAGAGATATTGTTATCACCAGGCCCCCCTTACAAGAGCTCCTGAAGGAAGCACTAAACATGGAAAGGAACAACCGGTACCAGACACTGCAAAAACATGCCAAATGGTAAAGACCATCAACGCTATGAAGAAACTGCATCAATTAATGGGCGAAGTATCCAGCTACCATCATAATGACAGGATCAAATTCACACATAACAATATTAATCGTAAATGTAAATGGGCTAAATGCCCCCATTAAAAGACACAGACTGGCAAACTGGATAGAGTCAAGACCCATCAGTGTGCTGTATCCAGGAAACCCATCTCATGTGCAAAGACACACATAGGCTCAAAATAAGGTGATGGAGGAAGATCTACCAAGCAAATAGAAAGCAAAAAACAAACAAACAAACAAAAAAACTAAAAACAAACAAACAAAAAAATAAAACAGGGGTTGCAATCCTGGTCTCTGATAAAATAGACTTTATTTTATTTTATTTTATTTTTGAGATTTAAAATGATCTTTATTTTTATTTTTCTGTATTTTCCAATTACCTACAATAAATGTATCTTACTTTTGTTTTCTTATTTATGGTGGCCAGGTGCAGTGGCTTATGCTTGCAATCCCAGCACCCTGGGAGGCCAGGGCGGGTGGATCACCTGAGGTCAGGAGCCCGAGACCAGCCTGACCAACATGGCAAAACACCATCTCCACTAAAAATACAAAATTAGCCAGGTGTGGTGGCGGACACCTGTAATCCCAGCCACTCAGGAGGCTGAGGCAGGAGAACCTCATTAAAGATCATAACTATCTTGGTCACAATTATGTCTTCTCTCTGGGACATAGAAGGTGTAGCAAACATGATAAGCAAATACTTAATAGCTGTGTCATATAAAATGTCCATATATGTTGGTAGATAAAATAGACTTTAAACCAACAAAGATCAAAAGAGAAAAAGAAGGCCAGTACATAATGGCAAATGAATCATTTCAACAAGAAGAGCTAACTATCCTAAATATATATGTACCCAATACAGGAGCACCCAGATTCATAAAGCAAGTTCTTAGAGACATACATAGAGACTTAGACTCCAACACAATAATAATGGGAGACTTTAACACTCCACTGTTAATATTAGACTGATCAATGAGACAGAAAATTTAAAAGGATATCCAGGACTTGAACTCAGTTCAGACCAAGTGGGCCTAATAGACATCTACAAAACTCTCCACCCCAAATCAACAGAATATACGTTCTTCTCAAAACCACATTACACTTATTATACAATTGACCACATAATTGGAAGCAAAACACTCCTTAGCAAATGTAAAGGAACAGAAATCACAACAAACTGTCTCTCAGACCACAGTGCAATCAAATTAGAACTCAGGATTAAGAAACTCACTCAAAACTGCACAATTACATGGATACTGAACAACCTGCTCCTGAATGACACCTGGGTAAGTAGTGAAATGAAGGCAGAAATAAAGATATTCTTTGAAAGCAATGAGAACAAAGACACAATGTACCAGAAAATTGGGAAACATTTAGAGCAGTGTGTAGTGGGAAATTTATAGCACTAAACGCCCACAAGAGAAAGCAGGAAAGATCTAAAATTGACATCCTAACATCACAATTAAAAAAACTAGAGAAGCAAGAGCAAATGAATTCAAAAGCTAGCAGAAGACAAGAAATAACTAAGATAAGAGTAGAACTGAAGGAGATAGAGATACAAAAAGAACCTTCAAAAAATCAATGAATCCAGCTGTTTTTTTTAAAAAGATCAACAAAATAGTTAGACCACTAGGAAGACTAATAAAGAAAAAAAGAGAGAAGAATCAAATAGACACAATAAAAAATAATAAAGGAGATATCACCACAGATCTCACAGAAATACAAGCTACCATCAGAGAATACTATAAACACCTCTACACAAATAAACCAGAAAACCTAGAAGAAATGGATACATTCCTGGACACATACACCCTCTACACCAAGAAGAAGTTGAATCTCTGAATAGACCAATAATAGGTTCTGAAATTGAGGCAATAATTAATAGCCTACCAACCAAAAAAAGTTCAGGACCAGATGGATTTGCAGATGAATTCTACCAGAGATACAAAGAGGAGCTGGTACCATTCCTTCTGAAACTATTCCAATCAATAAAAAAGAGGGAATCCTCCCTAACTCATTTTTTGAGGCCAGCATCATCCTGATACCAAAGCCTGGCAGAGATACAACAACAAAAAAAGAGAATTTTAGGCCAATATCTCTGATGAACATCAGTGTGAAAATCCTCAATAAAATACTGGCAAACTGAATCCAGCAGCACATCAAAAAGCTGATTCACCATGATCAAGTTGTCTTCATTCCTGGGATACAAGGCTGGTTCAACATGCACAAATCAATAAACGTAAATCCATCACATAAGCAGAACAGTGACAAAAACCACATGATTGTCTCAATAGAAGCAGAAAAGACCTTTGACAAAATCCAACAGCCTATCATGCTAAAAACTCTCAATAAACTAGGTATTGATGGAACATATCTCAAAATAATAAGAAGTATTTATTACAAACCCATGACCAATATCATACTGAATGGGCAAAAACTGGAAGCATTCTCATTGAAAACCTGCACAAGACAAGGATGCCCTCTCTCACGACTCCTATTCAACATAGTATTGTAAGTTCTAGCCAGGGCAATCAGGCAAGATAAAGAAATAAAGGGTATTCAATTAGGAAGAGAGGAAGTCAAATTGTCTCTGTTTGCAGATGGCATGATTGTATATTTAGAAAACCCCATCGTCTCAGCCCAAAATCTCCTTAAGCTGATAAGTAACTTCAGCAGCCTCCGGATACAAAAGCAATGTGCAAAAATCACAGGCATTTCTATACACCAATAACAGACAAACAGAGAGCCAAATCATGAGTGAACCCCCATTCACAATTACTACAAAGAGAATAAAATACTTAGAAATCCAACTTTCAAGGGATATGAAGGACCTCTCAAGGAGAACTACAAACACTGCTCAATGAAATAAAAGAGGACACAAACAAATGAAAGAACATTCCATGCTCATGGATAGGAAAAACGATTATAATGAAAATGGCCATACTGCCCAAGGTAATTTATAGATTCAATGCTATTCCCATCAATCTATCACTGACTCTTCACAGAATTGAAAAAAAAAAAACTACCTAAAATTCTAATGGAACCAGAAAAGAGTTTGCATAGTCAAAACAATCTTAAGCAAAAAAAACAAAGCTGGAGGCATCACACTACCTGACTTCAAACTATATCACAAGACTATAGTAAACAAAACAGCGTGGTACTGGTACCAAAACAGATATAGACCAATAGAACAGAACAGAAGCCTCAGAAAGAACACATCTACAACTATCTAATATTTGATAAACCTGACATAAACAAGCAATGGAGAAAGGATTCCCTATTTAATAAGTGGTGCTGGGAAAACTGGCTAGCCATATGTAGAAAGCTAAAACTGGATCCCTTCCATATACCATATACAAAAATTAACTAAAGATGGATTCAACACTTAAATGTAAGACCTAAAACCATAAAAACCCTAGAGGAAAACCTAGGCAATACTATCCAAGACATAGGCATGGGCAAAGACTTCATGACTAAAGCACCAAAAGCAATGGCAACAAAAGCCAAAATAGACAAATGGGATCTAATTAAATGAAAGAACTTCTGCACAGAAAAAGAAACTGTCATCAGAGTGAACAGGCAACCTATAGAATGGGAGAAAATTTTACCAATCTATCCATCTGACAAAGGCTAATATCCAGAAACTACAAAGAGCTTAAAACATTTTTAAAAGAAAAAAACAAACAATCCCATCAGAAAGTGGGCAAAAGATATGAACAGACACTTCTCAAAAAAGGGCATTTATGCAGCCAACAGACATATGAAAAAATGCTCATCATCACTGATCATCAGAGAAATACAAGTCAAAATCACCGCAAAGTACCATCTCACGCCAGTTAGAATGGCGATCATTAAAAAGGAAACAACAGATGCTGGAGAGGATGTGGAGAAATAGGAACACTTTCACACCGTTGGTGGGAGTATAAACTAGTTCAACCATTGTGGAAGATGGTGTGGCAATTCCTCAAGGATCTAGAACTAGAAATACCATTTGACCTACTGATCCCATTACTGGGTATACACCCAAAGGACTATAAATCATGCTACTATAAAGATACATGCACACATATGTTCATTGTGGCACTATTCACAATAGCAAAGACTTTGAACCAACCTAAATGTCCATCAATAATAGACTGGATAAAGAAAATGTGGCACATATACACCATGGAATACTATGCAGTCATAAAAAAGGATGAGTTCATGTCCTTTGCAGGGACATGGATGAGGCTGGAAACCATCATTCTGAGCAAATTATCACAAGGACAGAAAACCAAACACCACATGTTCTCACTCATAAGTGGGAGTTGAACAATGAGAACATGTGGACACAGGTAGGGGAACATCACACACCAGGGCCTGTTGAGGGGAGGGAGTCTGGGGAAGAGATAGCATTAGGAGAAATAACGTAATGTAAAGACGAGTTGATGGGTGCAGCAAACCAACATGGCACATGTATACCTATGTTACAAACCTGCATGTTATGCACATGTATGCTAGAACTTAAAGTATAATAATAATTTAAAGAGAAATAAGAATGATTATTAGAGAAAAAAAACAAATATTGGTTGAGTGCATACTGTATGTGCCAGACACTCTTTTAGTCACTCAGGATACACTAATGAATAATTCAAACAAAAACTGTTGCATTTCTGGAGCTTAAAGGTTAACAAGGAGAGGCATATAATAAGAAGTAAAGATAATAAGCTAGCATGTTATAATGTGATTGATAAGTCTTGTGGAAGAAAATCAACAAGAGATCAGGGAAAAAAGGTTTGTGTGTGTGTGGAATGAGATAGTGCAGGGTATAGCATTACCTATTGGGATAAGAATAGAAATTTTTGAGATGGTGACTATTGAGAAACTGTAATTAAAAGTAAAGGACTTCTGTGCATATATATGAGGCTGGAATGTTGCAGAGAGTGGAAAACCACTAAAGCTAAATCTCAAACGCTATAGTATATCTGGTGTACTCAAACAGGCAACATGTACAGTATAGAGAATGTGAGGGTGTGCTATATCAAGGGACTGAGGAGGGGGTTATATCATCTAGAAGATGGCAATGATTTGGGGCTTTATGTAAGTGAAGTGCCAATTGAAATGACATATTTAAAAATTATTTTCTGTTAATACACAATGTAATAGGAGCAAATACAACACAGGGAAGAATGTTAAGATGTTATGTTTTTATTCCAAGTAAGAGGTGATGGTGGCTGAGCAAGCTGATAGTTTTGAAGGTGGGAAGAAGTAATAGGATCTTGGGTATATGTTTAGTTAAAATCAATGCATTTTGTGATTCATCTGATGTAAGGTGTAAAAGAAAGAAATTAAGAATAATGTCTAGCTACTCGTCAGAGCTACTAAAAAATGAAATTACGCCATCACATAGATGGTAAATGTTTAGAGTATATTTAACTTTTAGACATACTGAGTTTAACTTGTCTAATAGACATACAGCTGAGGATGCAGAGTGGAAAGTTGAAAACAGGAAATTGAAAATCGGGCAAGGGGTCTGGACTGAAGTATATGGATGATATTTCAAAGCTACAGGCCTGATGATCTTTTCTGCAACAGTATTGCTAACGTGGCAGTATTGGCTATTCCTTCATTATGGTTTGAAACAATTACAGCAAGTTTACACTTTATCCTTTGCTTTTCTGAGTTTTGCATATTCGGGCTTTTTATTTATGCATTTTGGAGAGTTAGTGGTAACCACTTCTTAATATAGTATTTCCCTAGAATTATTACCATTTTGCCCCTCTATTCAAGCACTGAAATTTTACTAACTCCTATGCATTTTAGCGTGTTGTTCAAATTGTCCCCTCTGATTTTAAAATTCCCCTTTGTTCTACTTCCTTCTATTTCTTAACCCCAAATTTTACCAATTCTCAAATTTTCTATCTAATTTATTAATTTTTAAAACAACATGCCAGAGAAAAAGCTAGAAGTAAATGCTAAGTTTAGAGTAAACTTTAATGTCCCACATAAAAAAACACATTATATAAACATACCACGTGCATATTTGATATTTATATCTGAAAATAAAATGCAAATCTGTGAATAATACCCCTGTGGTGTTTTTGAAAGAGAATAAACTAAATAGGAATGAAAGCACATTTTCACTTGCTATCACTTTGAGTTATTAGAAAGAATGCAATAAAAGGACATAGTTTCCATTGAACAATTTTTCTAAATCAGGTAATTTAAAAATTCACTTAAATATGAACTCATATTAAGAAGTTATATTAAATATGTTCTATCTGTTCACATCTAGAAAAAATAAATTATGTATAATTAATGTTGGTAGACTTGCAAAACTACTAAGGAAAAGTTGAATAGATATTGAATGCTCTCAAAACAAAAATATGTTTGCTTTACCATCCCTGTTAGGGAAGGAGAAATAGATGTAAGATAAATACTGTGAAAGGAAAATACATCTTGGGGACCCAAAATCACTAAGATAATGGGAAAATCAAGCTGGGAACTGCTTAGGGCAAACCTGCCTCCCATTCTATTCAAAGTTATCCCTCTGTTCACAGAGATAAATGCATATATGATTGTCTCCTTTGGAAAGGCTAATCGGAAACTCAAAAGAATGCAACTGTTTATCTCTTGCCTACCTAGAAGCCTCCTTCCTGTTTCAAACTGACCCACTTTTCTGGGCAGAACTAACGTACATCTTACATATATTGATTGATATCTCATGTCTCCCTAAAATGTATAAAACAAAGCTGGGCCCCAACCACCTTTGGCACATGTCGTCAGGACCTCCTGAGGCTGTGTCACAGGCATGAGTCCTCAACTTTGGCAACATAATCTTTCTAAGTTAACTGAGATCCATCTCAGATATTTGGGGTTCACATTTTGGTAACCATGAAG
The DNA here is from genome assembly GCF_000951035.1 of Colobus angolensis palliatus. NCBI lineage: Eukaryota > Metazoa > Chordata > Mammalia > Primates > Cercopithecidae > Colobus > Colobus angolensis. The sequence goes on from NW_012114633.1 coordinate 7,790,488, forward strand.
GGATTCTGAGAGGAGGTGCTAACCTTTGACAGATCTTCTATAGGTGCTGGTACCAGCTTCAGCTGTCTTTATGGCTCAAACCAATAGGACACTTTGATGAGGTCTGGACACAACCCTTCAAGAGAATCCCTTATCTCTCAAAATTTGTTCCAAATCTAAAGTTCATTTTGCTGTACAACTCTGTTTTTTTGGAGTTTTACTTGCTTCCAACACAAGGAAGGCAAGTTTTTCCTGCTTTCCTGATGATGGAATGCAGGTAACTTCTTTAACGAGTCTGAACTCACTCCCAACAGGAAAGAAGAGTTTGAGGATTTTTTCCTGCTTCTAGGATGGTAGAGAGCAGCCTTCAGCCTGAGACCCATTCCTAGATAAGTTACTGAATTGGAGTTTGCCTTGGCTAAAGTGAAGATGAATAATCAGCTGGTATTAAGTTCTCCTTACTATTAGAGAGCTCAATAATCCTATAAGTTGTGTGATTGTTTGTTTTGTTTAACTGTTTTTGTTGTTGTTGCTGTTTGTTTCTGTTTTTATTGTTCTTTTTGTCTTTTTCACATTTGACCAACTTTATCTGACTTGAACAATTATGAAGGAAAGTTCCAAATTATGGAAACAAGACCTCTGACGTAGATAAATTACCAAAAAAAAAAAAAAAATTTTTTTTGACTCCTTAGGGGCTTTATTTCATTTACATAACAAGGCTAACTTTCTGCTAGCCAGGCCAAACTGAAAGAGCAATGGCAGTCACCCCAGGCTGCAGTTCCACATTAAGGTTCTGCCTTCATTTTTTCCACCATGACAGCCTGGGTTTAGTTCCTAAGTCAAGCCCTTTGTGGTTTGATACTTGATACTTCTGAAATAGCAGCAATTTTTCCTTGCTTAAATATAGTAATGAAATTTTTAAAGTTTTTTTTTTTTTTAAAGGAGCTTAATGGTTAAAAGTCAGCTTAATTAAAAGCTAACATCCAAGATGTGTGTGTGTGTGTGTGCGCATGCGCGCCTGTGTGTGTTTGTGTTTGAAAGGCCTTTTTGTTTTTGTTGACGTTTGTTGTTTTTCTGTCTCCTAGGACCTTGTCTTTTTTTCAGCAAAAGTTTTTTTCTTCCAATTAAATGAATTCTGTTTTCTTCATTTACTTTTGCTGTCTCTCCTTTCTCTTGCACCCTCTGCTGCATGAGGGACCTAAAATAGTTTATGACAGCCTGAGGTTCCTTAAGGAAAATGGAGAAGGCACCAGGCCCCCTTTTGGGGAGAAACCTCGATTTTTCCTTATGGAATCCCAACAGTGTAAAGAGACAACTTTGTCTTAGCTCTTAAACTGCTCGCTTTTGTATTGTGTTACCTGATTTTTTGACTAAAATAGCTATTGCAAAAGAGGCTACTCTTGAATTTTTAAGGAAGTGGGTAGTTTAGACACTTAGAAATGTCTTTGTTTAAAAATAAAAATTTAGTTCTCCCCTTTTGAAGATTCAGGATTCAGGGTGATCTCTGCCCAGAGCTCAGAGATCCAGTTAAAAGATTGGTAGTTCCTAGCTAAATAGAATTGGTCTCCTTATTCAATCTTATAATAGATTTCTGTAATTTTATGTTTGATTTGGCATCCATCTTTAGTCTCCCTCTAGCACCACCTGATTTTTTCTCTCCATACCTTGAGATATATATTTTACTACCTGATTTTTCATCTAAGAGTTGTTTCCTTCAACATGCAGATTTAGAGCTATTTAGCTGACAACTGCCAGGGTGATAAAACCAGTTATCAAGAGTTTGTAAGTCTAAGATCGGAAACAAAAAAATAAAAGAAGGTCTTAGAAATCTATAAAATGTACTTCTATGGGTATGCCTAATACGTCTATGTATTTATGTGTTGTATATACAACTACTAAAAATATATAAAAGAGCTCTAATTTGCTTAAAGGAAAATAAAAGCACTTAAATACTTTATCAGAAAAAAAGGAGACTAGTCAAATGCTTTTTAAGTCCATGTGTCTTAAGTAAAATCTTTATTAAATAAGGTTGCTTTAAAATTATTGGTAAAGTAATGTTAGAAGTGTCTTAAGAATTGCCAACATACATTTTAGTTTGCATTTATTTATCAAGAAATTTTATACTTATCCCTGCCAAATAGTATAAGGAGTCAAAATTTGGCATAGGGGTCATAAAACTATAAACTCAGCCCCAAACAGAATGATTTTTGCTTGTGTAATTTTAAATACATAAGACAATGATATTGGTTTACTGACAATAGCTACATCTTGAGTTAGTTAGTAAAATTACCATAATTTCTAATCTTGTGGCTTTAGGCAGTCTAGTCCATAGGCAGGAAGGAGGTTTGTTTTGGGAAAGGACTGTTATCATCCTTATTTCAGAGGTAAACTAGAAACTAAGTTCCTCCCAAAGTTAGTTGGGCCAACTCCCAGGAATGAAAAAGGGCAGCTTGGAAGTTAGAAACAAGATGGAGTCAGTTAGGTCAGATCTTTCTCACTGTCTCAGTTATGGCAGTTTCATAACTTTAAATTATGATTATCATAGTTTTCATGAATAATCTAGGTAAAAATTAAAATAAAATAAGTAAGTATAATGGGAGAAATACTTGTAGATAAACTTGTCATATTTAGAACCTAAAGTTATATTAAATAATTGACATTTCATTATTTAGGTATTTTTCAATAAAAATGTATTGTAAGAAAATATTCTTTCTAAAAAATGTGTCCTTTTAAAAAAGTGAATTTTTTTCTAATTCAAAGCTTATTTAAAGGTTATGCATAAAACAAGGTAAAAGGAAACAAGAAATAGGAGAGATGTAAAGAAAGTTATAGAAATAAAGAGGTGTTTTTTTGGTAAGAAAGCTTAAAGATAATTAATTTTGTATGAGAAAGAATCTTGTATGGTAAAGTTTGTCCTAGAATAAAATGACTGGTTATTTAATAAAGAGGGATGTTCAGGACAAACCAGAGAGTCCAGGCATATCAAGAATTGTCTGTGTAAGTCATAATAAGAGGATTTATAAAACAAACAAATAAAAACTTTTATGTGATCAAGTTCTCTATAATTTAAGGAAAATTATAATGGTCTTTCTAGAGATTGAATTTGATATTTAAAAAAACACTTATACACTAAAGAATTGGTTAGAACAATGAAATTTTCTGAACTAGCCAGCCATTTTATGGCAGTTTGACTACATTTGATCTCCTTCCATGGGGCTGTATTTGGTCCTTATCGAAACTGATATATATTTCAGACATAGCTTTTGTCCTCTGCCTAGAGTGCTTCTGTCAGCACCATACTGTCTAAAGGCTAACAGATGGCCTAATAAACCATTATGACATCCTTCAGTGAGATGTCTGGTTTCATTGCAAAGAATGGGTGCGATAAGCATATGAACAAACAATCCACTGTTAATTCCATACTATGAATCACTCAGATGCAGCTAGTCTCATAGTATAATAATAGGACCTTGGTTAAGTGGCAGACTTATGAATGACAGCCTGTGGGTGCTGTCTTCCAAAATGTGGTATATGTGCTAAACCTATAATTGATTTAAACAGGGCTATGCACCCTGTAGTTACAATGCATAGGTTTTGTAGTCAATGATAGAAATAGGATTGGAACCGTCACTATCATCCTTAACCACACCACCAGTGTGTGAAATTAATGCATACTGTCTATGCACTTTTACATTGTGATAGTTTAGAGGTTTGAGTTCATTAAGAGGAGCATGCTTCTGCTCAGGGAAGCTGTGAAGATGGTCCCCCTTCCTAATAGCACCCAATTCACAACAGACTCCAGCTTCCTTATTTCTCCTGAAAATCACTCAACTCAAGCCTGTATCCCATAACAAGACCATCTTAGCTCCTTGCAGAGGCATCACGCAGTTTCACGGCTAGGTATTCTCTCTTCCTGCAGCAAACAAATAAATCTAACTTTGTTTTATTTCATGTGTGTCCTTAATGGTTTACATCAATGGAAATTATCAGTATATTTTAAGTCTTCACTGGAAATTGAAAGCTGTTAAGGAAGAGGGCCATATTGTCTAGATGGTCCTTGGGAATCGTTGAATCACATGATTTAAATGAATAGTATTTTGCCTGTAACAAAAAGTATGCTATTATACCTGGGAGGAGTTTAAATGTAAAAATTGTACTCTATAATAATTGCATATGAATGTCTTAGTAATACTTTACCTATTATTACATGTTCTAGAAAGATAATGCTTTTGTAACCCAGGTACTTTTTAAATAGAATTTGATGAATAACCAACATATATTACATTTAAACTAAGTCATCATTGCATTTCTTGTTTAAACCAGTTTTTGTGCCATCTGTCTTATTTGTGGCTGCAACATTTGAACAATTCCTCCCAAAATATCAAATAAAAGCAACAATAGTAATAGAGGTAAAAGGATAAAAATTTCAGCTGTTTTTTAGATTTATCTACAATTTTTTTCTTGTGGTCTAAAACACCTTGCAACCTGTTTTCAAAGGTGATTCATGTAATTAGAATCATGTTAAAATGTATTTTAATAGACTGTATAATTTTGAAAATTTGAAACATTACTATATTAGAGGCACTCTTGATGAAAGAAAGCTAAACAATTCACAATAAACCAAATCTGAGACCTACTTCATTTAAAAAGTGCCAAGTTTTGTAGTATAGCAGTCCCTGTTATCTATAAGAGATATGTTCTAAGACTCTCAGTGGATGCCTGGAACCATTGATGGTGCTGAGCGATATATATAATGTTTTCTTTTTTCCTGTACATACATACCTATAATAAAGTTTAAATTATAAATTAGACACATTAAGAGATTAAAAACAATATTAATAAAATAGAACAATTATAACAATGTACTGTAATAAAAGTTATGTAAATGTGGTCTTTGTCTTCTCTCAAAATATCTCATTGTACTACACTTACCTATTTTCAGACAACAGTTGAATGCAGGTAACTGAAACAGTGGAAAGCAAAACCTCAGATAAGGGGGATTACTGTATAATACTTCAGAGAAATGTAAAAGCCAAGTTGTTGCCTTTCTAAACTTGTAGCAAATCATAGATTAAAAGCCATGTCTTGATTAAAAACAACATAACTGTTTACATTGGATTTAATAAGTTCATATTGATTAATAAATAAATTCACATTGATTGATAAATAATTGACACCAAAATGTTAATGTATATTTACCCAGGCTATTTTATTGTTGTTGCCAACTAGGAAGCTTAATCAAGCCAGCAAGGGGTAAAGTACATTTTAGGAAGATAGTACAATAATAAGCTGTGTAGATATTTACAGTGAATATGTATTCTCTCTTCTGTATCTGCACTACAGACACTTCAAATATTGCAATAGGTGAAATTATAATGATAATACCCAAAGACTCATTTAGCATTCCTCTTTTGTCTCAGAAACATCTGTCATAATCAAAATGAAATTCAGACATCATTATTGTTTTCTCTCTTGTCAGAAAACTACTCTTGTACATTCTAATATGGCAGTTAAAAATATCCATGGGAAATTTAATTTTGATCGCCTATAGTGATAGTAAAAATAATATATCCTGAGAAAGTTAAATTGTGACTGTTCAGACAACACATTGATTTCATAATGTGTCCTCCCTCCAGGAGTCAAACGTCATGTTCTGGAACTGGCATAAGAACAATGAAATAAGTGGAATGTATAACAATAAAGGCTGACTTTAAAAAATTATTTACATTCTTACATTTTACAGTATTCTGACATCTGGGCATAAATTAAGTACTAAATTATTCTCTCAGACTATATTATAAGTATGTAATCCATGTTGTTGATTCATATTCTGATTATGGAAACCATTTTCCTAATGATAAGGACTTAGTTTTTCACTCTGAGCAATAACTCAATGGATTTCAAATAAAAAGAAACACTACATCAAAAAATTATTTCTTCTCCTTATGAAAGTTTGTGGTCAAATTTAATGTTATTGAAGTTCCTTAGAAATGATGTTATGTTATAGTTAATGAAAACGTAAACTCCATGGGAATTTTTTACAGATACAAATTTTAATTTTTATTATAAACTCTCATTTATCAATAGGCAATGGCTTAAAGTGCACAGACAAGAAATCAAGAAATTTTTTGGAGTATAGAGGAAAATCCTCTAAGACCTTTCATAAGCTATGCTAATATTATTTTATAATTACTGGAGGACAGATTCATCTAAAAATATTTATATAATATATCAATAGTTGTATAAGCAAGGGGAACATATATACTTAGCACTGAGAGCACTTCCGTTAAAACAAAACTGTTAGATATTGATACTGCATTTCTGAAATTTACAAGTAAATATTTAGTTAATAATTTATTGGGTAACAGTCATATTACATAACCACTATTATAGGTCGTTTTATTAACTTGGCCAAAGATTTAACTTCATTATTTAACTCAGTGGAATGTTTTTATTTTATTAAGGTGATTAAAAATAGTACCTTATTTTTAAGCCCTGAAATGATAATTTTGTCTCACTTTTGATGGATTCCTTCTTCCAGTATTCCAATTGTGTGCCCATTTATGAATTAATCAGTAATTTGTGCTTAATAATCACTAGTCAATACATTTTAACATGTATGTACTAATACCCTCATCTCATTTTAACACCATCTTTGTAGTGATAGTCCAAACTGAGAATCATATTCAACAGCCAGATAAATGAGACCAGGAGATGAAAAACAGAACCAAGAATACATCTGAGTAATTTTTTATCATTAGTTTATTATTGCTTATGAACTTAAGTGACTAATTCCCTGGACAGTGAGTTTCCTTGGAACTAGTATATTTCATCTGACAAACACCTAGAAAAATGATATAAGAACAGGTTTGTCCTTTTCACTTCACACTATAATTGTTTTCTTCAAGAGCTTCCAAAAAATTTTTCACCAGTGTTGTAGTTGGAACACTCATTACTCTCACCTGACTTCCTGGGCTCTGCATGCATCTTGGGGCCACGTAAATTCATGATCGTACTCATCTGTGTAAACATCATCCACTTTCCAAAATGTAAACTCCTCCAGTCAATTCCAGTCAATATTATCACATAATTTTACATATGCTCCTATATTCTCCTACATGCCCCTTTTCTTCATCTGTAGATATTTCATTTTTTCTACCTTCTCTAAGTTAATACCTCTATAAATTAATTCTTCACAAAGCAACTTTCATTCTTATATATATTCCTATATATAGTCTATATATATATTCTTTCTTCCCATAACAAACCTGGTTCTCCCAGAAGAACAGCATTTTCTCATAAATATGCTCATGTAGATCTTGTTCACTGACCCCAGTTCCTAGGCTACAGAACCAGTATCTGCACACTCCTTATTTCCCACTATGAGTTTCAAACACTTTACATTCCTCTAATATAAATATAAAAACTTCTCTTTGTTTTATACTTATGTTTGTTTATACTTTGTCTTTTTTTTTAATATTACCTGCTTGCTTTCTGCCCTCCATGTTTACTAGCATTGAATAGCTTTGGAACCCAGTTGATAGCTTTTCTTTCTAATCCAAGTAAAGTTTTTATTTTGGAAAAGTGTAACATTTATGTAAATGACCTACCTGTCCAGCACTCAGTCACAACGTTTATTCACCCTGCAAATCTCCTATAGACTATCCCTTTTTGTTGCTTCATTCCTCCACTCCTATTAATGTGGTCATTTACTGAATTTATATGTTAATAAAACTTGATATAGGATTTTTTTTTCTCATTAAACTGGTGCTTCTACCTCCACCCACCAGTCTTCTTATTGCTTTATTTCAGTTTATGTAGTCTAGATTCCATGGTGCAACACTATTAACATGTTCTTGCCAGCATGCTCAACATTCTAAATCTTTTGTATTTCCACACACTTGCTTTGTGTCAGCAAACTGGAATCAATGCAACTAACATTGATTCCTTCTCTGCTTCATAAGTGGCTGCTTGCTTCTAGATAGTAACATAAAGAATCTCTTCAGCTCTACTTTTAAGTGGTCTTCCAACATTAGTATGCTACCTATAATTATTGATCAATTGCTTTGAATATTTGGGTTTTTTTTTTCTGTCTTATTGCCTTTCTTTGTGTTGATACTTTTTCAAATATTTTATTTGATTCTTAATCTATCGTCTTCCATGGGCTTTCTACTTAACAGACTTTGCCAACTATTATGCTGCTAAGTACAGTACTGTAGACTGGCTCAAATTTGCCTGTAAATTCAGTAGTAGTCCTACAACAAATTCAGTTAGGTGAAAAGCTCTGTACATCCCAGTTGTTAATAATGATTGTATTTTTTGCTATCACATCATAGCAACTTTTAAAATGTCAGTGTTACTTAAGAACATTCTAGATAAAGCAATAAAAGTAATTGATTTTATTAAATACTGATCCTTGATTATAGATATTTCTAATAGTCTAAAAGACAAAATGAAAGATATGAATGAAGCCAGTTTCTTCCTATAGAACTACGGTAGTTGTCTCTAGGAAAAGAATGTATTTGATTGTTGAGTTGTGAGCTAAACAAGTTTTTTTTTTTTGGACACGATTTTTATTTGGAAAGCCATGGTTATTTCGATCTCAAACACACATGAAGTGAGACTGTCATTTTTTAAAATGAAGCTGTTTTGTCAATGATAAAATGTAAGCTTTTAAGCTAAAATTAAAATTTTGGAAAATATGTTCATTACTATGGCATTCACAGTTTCCCAGTACTTAAAGAGACTTTACTGAAGGGAATAATAGTGGTATTAATGAACGTAATGTTTTATCTTATGTAATAAAATATGTTGATAATTGGAAAATTTTTATTATTCAGTGAACCAATATTTCCCAAGTGACCAATGCATAATGTTTCAAAACCATGCATGAGAAAAAGGGCCATTCAAATTGCATGACAAATCAATGGATTTTAATGTAATATTAATATGGATGCAGATATCTCATTTAAAATGTGTCTCAAAGAAGTCACTGCTTGTTAATTTTGGAGTAGTATCAAATAATTATGTCCATATAATCTGAAAAGTCTATTGAAATACTCATCTTTAACCTACTATCTATCTGTTAAAGGCTGTTCTTCTTGATATATTTTAAATGAAATGATGCATTTGCAAAAGATTGAAGCAGATAGAAATTCCATCTTTCTTTCACAACTCCAGATATTTAAAAAGTTTTCAAAAAAATTAAAAAGCCCCTCTTTATTTTTCACATGGTAGTTATTTTCATAAAAATGTTATTTATATACACATATGGTTCAAGAGTAAGTCTAGTTTTTGAATGAACTATTAGTAAATACTTTTAAACTGTTTAATGTGTATTTCCAATGTATTACATATTAGTAAATATAGGTCACACAGATTAAATACTTTTTTGACTTTTATTTTAAGTGCAGGGGTACAAATGCAGGTTTGTTACATAGGTAAATTTGTGTCATGGGGGTTTGTTGTACAGATTATTTCATCACCTAGGTATTAAGTCCAGTACCCATTAATTGTTTCTCTCCTCACACCCCGAAATACTTTTACGGTCCTCAATAATATTTATGAAAATAGAAGGATCTTTTAAAGAAAAAGTTTGAGAATTGAGGAGTTTCACTGAAAATATCTCAGGGTTTAAAAGAGATATTTAGGAGTTATTAATCTAAAATATACAAATTGTCTAAAATGAAAAAAATCCATGTGAATATCAATAAGAAAAAAACAAAGGATTAAGCTAGCTCACTTTTATATTTCTGCATACATAAATTTACATATACTGTAAATTTTTATATTATACACATACAAAAATTAACATATTAAATTAAATATTTCAAACAATATCTCCAAGATAGTTATTTTCATCTCTTTTGATAAGTAAATAGAATCCTACGACATTTATATGACTTGTGAAAATTTATACCATAGGTAAGTACACCCAGACATTTACCCAGTTATTTTCACACAAAGGTTTGGTAATCACTTTACCTAATATTAAATACAATAAAATGTGGAATTCATTTTCCAAAGGACTTAGAAGCATTAAAAGAAGAATCTTTTCAGATGTAAACAGTAAGGTGATCAAGAAAAGCAGGGTTTTTGCCCTCATAGAATTCCAAGAGTTGAGGAAAAGGGGAGTTGAGGAAGAAGTCCGTAACGTAATGTATTGATATACAGCAATTATTTTGAGGGATCCGTATATACTCTGGAATGTCTTTCTAAAGATAGTAATATACACACTGAGATCTAAAAAATAGGTAGGAAAGGTATGGAGAGAGGACAGTTTAGAGATAGACCACAGGTAAACAACACCATGAGGAAAACAGAGAATTATAAATAATCACTAAGATTAGAGTATACAGAGCAAGGTAGGATGGCCAATAAAAAGGTTGGAGAAGTGATTACAGCCCAGATCTTAACATTTTGTGTAAATCAGATTTGGAAGGGAGGGAGAAACCATGAATATACTTTAAGGAGGATTTTGATCAGAAATTCACTGTATTAGTCAGGATTCTCTGGAGTTAGAATCAGTAGAATATATACAGTCATGCACATTTTGTTCAACAAAATACTGCATATATGGTGGTGGTCCCATAAGATTATAATAAAGCTAAAAAACTCCTATCTTCTGATGACATGGTAGTTCAATGTCATAGCTCAATGCATTACTAATGTGTTTGTGGTGATGCTAGTGTAAATAAATCTACTGTACTGCCAGTTATATGAAAATATAAGCACATATAATTATGTAAAATACATAATGCTTGATAATGATAAGGATAATAAATGGCTATGTTACTGGTTTACATATTTACTATACTATACTTTTTATTGTTATTTTAGAGTATACTCCTTTTACTTATTAAAACAAGTTCACTGAGAAAGAGTATGCTATGTTACATTGGTAGTGGCTTCATACATATCTTGTTTTCTGTGTCTCTTGATTGCATCATTTCCTCTTGTGCTTGATTTGATCTCATGTAGTTTTGTTTATCATGGCCTCCCAGCATACAAAACTCACTACTAATGTTGCCAGTAAGAGGCCCAATTGAGTGGTTGACCTGAAAATAAAAAGTGATTAAGAACTACAAAGGTGAAAAAATCAGTGCTGATTATTACAAATCAGGTACATCCCTTTCCACCATGGCTATAATCTTGAAGAACAAGAATAAAATTATAGAAGTTGTTAAAGAATCTGTTTTACTGAAGACAAGGAGACTGACAACAATTTGAGAAGGGCCTATATCAGATATGGAGAACCTTCTAATCACCGGGATTGAAGACTAGACCCAGATGTGTATCTCTCTCAGTGCGTTTACAATCACAGCCAAAGCAAAAAGGTTCTTTGTGATGTTGAAAGAAAAAGCTGAACCCACCTATGATATTGAATTTATTCTTAGCTCTGGGTGGTTTAAACAATTCAAGAATTGTTGTTAATTACATAATTTGAAAGTGAGTGGTGAGTCTGTGAGTTCAAATGTGAAGGCAGGTAAGGAATGTTTGGAAACTAGATAAACTTATTGTGGAGGAAAATTACCTCCCAGATCTTCAATATGAATGAAAATTATCTGTTCTGGAAGTGGATGACTAAAAAGACTTCCATTTATAAGAAGTCCAAATCAATGCCAGGTTTCAGGGCTTTTAAGGGCAGAATAGCAGTCTTATTTGGGGAGCAATGATGCTGGCTGTAAATTGAAGCCCTTTATGATTTGGCACAGTTAAAAAACAAAACAAAACAAAACAAAAACAGACCTTCTAGCTTATCGGTAGGCATTCACTGACAGTTTACCACAGGAGCAATACGAAGACATAGGTGAGCCAGCTCCTCTTCTAAGATGCCCTCCTGAATTACTATGCCAGCAAAATGGAAAAGTATTCTTTGGAGAATAACATAGCTTTTAATACTTTGCTTAGTGTTTTTAATGCTCCTGAACATTCTCCTTGTATTGGTAATCTTCATCCAAACATCAAAATGATATTTGGAGGGAGAAACCACTTTGATCCAACCGAAGAATTAATAAGCTATAGCAGCTTTTAAAGATCACTACCTGAGGAAGATTTTCAACCAGACTATTGCTGTAACTAAGGAAGACACTGAGAAGACACTAATGCAGTTGTGGAAGGACTTCTATGATGGAGAACCTTGCTTGGGTTTAGGATGATGTCACCAAAGATTGTATTAATGGCATGTGGAAGAAGACACACAAGAAGTTTGTTCATGACTTCAAAGGATTTATCAAGGATGATGAGGTTGCAAAAAGAAATAAGGCTGTGGTTGAGATGGCAAACAAATTTAACCCAGGTGTGTATGAGGATGAATTGAGGAGCTCCTAGAGGCGGTTCTTGAGAAACCGACTAATGAGGAGTTGTTGGAACTGGAACAGGAATGGATAGCTGAAGAAGAGACAAAAGAAAAGAAAACTGCAAGAGAAGAAAAAGAAAAAGAGCAGTGCCCCCAAATCCATAGTGAATGGTTTAGCAGAAACTTTCTTAGACCTCAGCAAGCTCCTTGAAAAGTTTAAAAACATGGACTTCAACAGCAAAAGTTTGTTACTAATAGAGAAAAATGGTGCATTATGTGCCAAGAAGCAAATATATGATGAAACAAAGAAACAAACCAAGCAAACCACCATGGATGTATTTTTGAAAAGTGTGACACCTCCTTAAGAAGAGCCTTAGGCAGGTTCTTCAGGAAGAAGAACCTTACAGAAGGCATTGTTATCACAGGAGATAACAGTGCCATACATGGTTTTGCCACCACAAACCTTCAGGAAGACAAGATGTGGAGATGGAAGGCAGTAATGTTAATAACCCTGATCCTGTGTAGGTCCAGGCTAATGTGTATGTTTGTGTCTTAGTTTTCAACAAAAAATTTTACAAAGAATAACAAAAATCAAAAAAATCCAAAAAGCATATAGAATAACAACATAAAATATTTTCTACAACTATACAATGTATTTGTGTTCTAAGCTACATGTTATTACCAAATAGTCAAAAAAGTTAAATAAAGAGTTTTTAATGTAAAAACATGACAGTAAGCTAAAGTTAACTTATTATAGATGAAAGAAAATACTTTTTAATAAATTTAGTGTAGCCCAAGTATACAATGTTTATAAAGTCTACAGTAGTGTCAATAATGTACAATTATGTCCTAGGCCTTCACATTCATTTCACCACTCACTGCCTTACTCGGAAGCAGCCCTGCAAGATCTCTGCATGGTAAGTGCCCTATACAAGTGTACCATTTTAACTTTTATATTGTATTTTTATTGTACCTTTTCTATGTTTATATCTGTTTAGATACACAAATACCTTTGTGTTACAATTGCTTACAATATTCAGTACAGTAACATGCTGTGTGGATTTGTAGCCTGGGAGCAATGGGCTGTATCTATTGCTGTGTAGTATGCTATACCACCTAGGTTTATGTAAGCACATTTGGTAATGTTTCCACAATGATGAAATTCCTTAACAATGTATCCTTGCTGTTAAGCAATTCATGACTGTATCTGCTCATGTGATTGTGGAAGCTTGAGAATCCCCATGATACGCCATCTGCAAACTGGAGACCCAGGAAAGCTAATGGTATAATTCAGTCTAAGTCTGAAGGTCTGAGAATCACAGGAGTCAGTGGCATAATTCCCAGTCTAAGGCTGAACTCCTGATAATCAAGAACGGCCCATGGGTGAGGGCAAGAGAAGATAAATGTTCCAGCTCAAGAAGAGACAATGAATTTACTACAGGACAGGCAAGTCCCCAAATTGCAGCTAAGCCCAGAAGGATTCTTGCTTTAACCCAGGAAAGAATTTAAGGGCAAGCCAGTGGTATTAAAAAGCAACTTTTATTGAAGCAGCAGTGTACTGAAGCAGCAGTATACAGAGCAGCAGCACAAGTACTGTTCCCTGTGGAGCAGGCATACCGCGTAGGCAGTGTGTCCAGAGTAGCAGCTCAGAGGCAGTTCTGCAGTCATATTTATATCCAATTTTAATTATATGCAAATTAGGGGGCCGTTTATACAGAAATTTCTGGGAAAAGAGTGGTAACTTCCAGATTGTTGTCATTGTCATGGAAAGGGGTGGTAACTTCTGGGTGTTGCCATGGCAATGGTAAACTGACATGGCATACTGGTAGGCATGTGTTTAGGAAAGCTGCTTCCACTCCTGACCTGTTTCAGCTAGTCTTCAATTTGGTCCCGTGTTCAAGCCCCACCTTTGGAGTTGAGTCCCATCTCCTACTTCAAATTCACACTTCCTCCAAATTTTGTTTTCTGTTTGAGTCCTCAACAGATTGGATGATGCCTGCCTATATTGGTGAGGGAAGATATTCTGTACTCAGTCTCCTGATTCAAACAGTAATCTTTTCCAGAAATATCCTCACAGACACACCCAGAAATAATGATTTACCAGTTCTTTCAGTATCCCTTAACCTGGTAAAGTTGACCAAAAAAAAAAAAAAAAAAAATAGCTATCACACTCATTTTCACTGCATTGCAGAGGGGTCAAATCTCGAGTTTAGGGAGATCTTTTAGGGATTAATAAATCAGAAAATAATGGACATGGGATGAACCAGGTGGCTACAATGGGTTATGATAGAGATGGAAAACAGTGAAATATCTGACATTTAAGAAAAACAATTGAAAGAACTTATGATTGATTGGGTACAGGACTAAAGAAGAAAAATGCATGAAGATTTGTTTAATTCCAGTGTGCAAAGAATGCCACAAATATATTGACTATGTTTAAGCAGAGTTAAGTATATTAATTATCTACACCAAAAGGAATTACATACAGAGGAGCATCTTGGTAAGGAAAAAATTACAATGTGTTAATTAGATGATTGGAAGAGAATTCAAGGATTCAGTGCTGACAGAAAGTGAGGGCAATTTGATGACTGGATCTCCAAATAATTTATATCTAAGAGATGGGTGTAAGTACTTAGAGCTAGATTTCTCATTGGTAATGAAAAAGCAGTAATTCATTTCAGCCAGAAGAAGAAATGGTTTGATCATTTTATGATGGTATAGAGTCCTTCTTTTCTATAATATTTGGGCATGATTACAAAATGGTCTTTCATTTATCTTGTTCCACCACAGTCACAAAATGACTTTGTCTAATTTTCTTAACCATTTTTCAGTAGGGAACACTATAACCTAGTTAATAACTGCTCCCAGGGACATTTATTTTAATTAATATTTTCTCTTTTGCAATCAGCCCCATTTTATGGAAGGGCAGAGTATATCAATCTGGTGCTTCAGGTTTGTGTTACTGCCGAATTCTGTTGATCGGAAAATGGAAAATGATAACTGTGATTAGATTAGAGTTGTTCCCTCCTGTTCCTTTTGACATAGGATAAATTGTTGGATCAATTCATGTGATAATGGGTGTAAGGTAGGATTTAAGATTCTTATAAAAACCCATCACCCAGCTGTATTTAGGAAATTACCTGAAACAAAATGATTGTCAGTCATTGTAATAAGGTTTCAGTATCGAGGACCTAAAACAGGCCACGAAGTTGTTGTTTCCAAAATCTATCTAGGTCTCTTCTAGAAAGCCACATGGCCTTTTCCTTTAGCCTAGGATAAAGTATGAAAGTACTTGACATCACTAAGAAACTGATACAATTCATTACATTTTTAACATAAAATGAAAGAGGCTAGTAGACCAGGCCAGAATGTTTTGCCTGTGGGTCTTACATCCTAGACTAGAAAATTTTGATCTTTTGTCTATATGCAGCAGGAAATTTTAGATAAATTTTTTCTTGGAATATGACTTTGGTTTTGCATTTTAGAAAAAGAAAACACTCTTGTTCTAATGTAAAAAGTGAAAAAGAGATAAAAGTTGAAAAACAAGAGCTGGAGATAATCTGTGTTTAAAAAGTGTATCACTAAAGATAAATTATTGCAAATAAAGTCAAAAAGAAAACAACGTCAGTAGCGGTGGCTCACTCCTGTAATCCCAGAACTTTGGGAGACTGAGGTGGGTGGATCACTTGAGGTCAGGAGTTCAAGACCAGCCTGGCCAACTTGGTGAAATCCTGTCTCTACTAAAAATACAAAAAATTAGCTGGGTGTGGTGATGTGCACCTCTAATCCCAATTACTCAAAAGGCTGAGGCAGGAGAACAGCGTGAACCCAGGAGGCGAAGGTTGCAGTGAGCCAAGATTGCGCCACCATACTCCAGTCTAGATGACACAGCTAGAATCCATCTCAAAATAAAATAAAATAAAATAAAATAATTTAAAAAAGGAAAAAAGAAATTGCATTAATATTAAGATTTGAAGGAGGGCATTAGGAAAATAGAGTCATATAATTTGATTTGCAGATGCTTGACATCACTAGTTAGGAAAGAATATTGCCATGATATTGTGAATACTAAGTAAAAACATATTTGAGAGAGAACAATTTGATGAATATTATACAAATAATAATTGTGATGTCTAATTTTTTGTATAAACGTGACTGGGCTAAGGGATGCCAGACAGATGGAAAAACATTTCTGGGTGTGTCTGAGTGTGGTTTTGGAATAAACTAGTATTTGAATCAATACACTGAGTAAAGAAGATCTGCTGTCACCAATGTTGATGGGCATCACCCAATCCATTAAGAATTTGGATAGAACAAAAGGAGAAAGTGCTAGTGCTTTCTCTCTTTTCTTGAGCTGGGACATCCATCTTCTGCTCTTAGACATCAGAGCACCTGGTCCTTCAGCCTTCAGTCTCTGGGACACCAGTGCCTGCTCCCACTTTCTGGTTCTCAGGCCTTTGGCCTTAAACTGGGAGTGGCATCATTGGCTTCCCTGGTTCTCAGGCTTTTGAACTCAAACTGAATTATGCCATCAAGTTTCCTGAGTCTCCAGCTTGCAAAGAGCACGTTGTGGGACTTCTCAGTCCCCATAATTGCATGACTCAATTCTCATAATAAATCTTCTCTTATCTACATTAGGTTCTCATTTAATATAATTAATAAATTCTTGGAAAATATGAGCTTAAGCAAAAATATGTGTAACAAAGCCAGTGTTTTTCTTCTCATTGATGTTATAATGTAACAACCAACATTGAAGGAAACAGGAAACAACCTTATTTGAAGACCTGCTGTACATTGTTTTGCTTAAAGTTGAAGTTTCCAAGAACCTATCAACAGTTAAGTGAGGGCTTATTGTATAACTATATTTATCTTATTGGTTTGGCTTCTCTGGAAAATGGCTTCAGTAAGTTTGAGGTTCCTATTGAAGCCACAATTGGTGATATCCAGTTAGGAATAGAAGGAGACATACTTTTGACTAAATTCCATGTCTTTACAATCCAAACTAAACGTATATTCTGTTTTCATAAGAGCAAAAATGATCAAACATCATATAGAAATTCTATTCACTATAAAAAATACTCAGTATAATTATAGATGTCGTTCAAATTTACAAGTTGAAAATATTAGTGAATAATGTTAATATTTTTTATATTGCAAAGTATTTTTCTCAAATTTCTCTGCTTAGATAGAGGTAGTAGAATTCACATCAAAGAAGTATTTGGAACCTGTAGTTTAAGACAGAAAAGCATCTTATATTACTTATTGCCAACTGGACAATTTCAAAAGTTTTAATATTGACTTCTCCATTAGATTAAATAAATAAATGGAAATTTAAAAGTAATTAACCATATAAGTGATCAGCTCTTTATCATTCCTGGTAATTTTTTTTCAGGAAGAATCAGATAGGAGCAATCAGGGTACTGTAAGTCCTGATTACTCAGAGACGTTAATCGCATATCATGTGAACCCCAATTATGTCCTAATTTGCCCTCCAAAAGGAGGAACAGGTAAGGATTATGCCAGCTGATAATACCTGGTGATATTTTAGAAATATAATTTCCAGACTTTATATGATCACTTTCTATATTAAAGTAGGACTTAGAAATATTAATATCAATAGTAATAGTTTGTTTTATTTTAAGTAAATAAAATAGCCCCTGATCTCCTTTCGGGAACCAATATATAAACTTACAAATATTAATACAAAGGGGATTCTAGCATAGGTTTATAAATGTCATTTTCTTTATAGTTAATATTTCTTTGTTAGCACTATTTAACCTCTAGCAAATTTGGTTTTTGTACTATACTCTGAAAAATCACCACTTTTTGTCACTCTCTAGATATTTGATGTTGAAATCCATATAACATAAACAGAACACTACTGTCACTAGTCAGGGTATTTTAGTATTCATTCACTATTGGAAAGATAAAACATAAAATGCAACAAAAATAAACATATAAAAATCTCACTTGAAGATGGCAGTTTTAATGGTATTGTCATTTTTAGTTACCACTGGAATATAATATTTTATGCTATTTTATTAACATATTAAACTTGTTAGAATTTAAGAGCAAATTCAATGTTTCACTTTTTCCTTAAAGTCATTATCTAGTTAAGCAATTATCTACTTAAAGTCATTATCTACTTAAGCAATCAGAAAAAAAAAAAAACTGCTGACAAAACTATTCCTTAGAAAATATAAGAACAATTTTCTCACTGTTAATTTTGTCCAAAAACAATTAGTAATTCCCAAAATCTAGAATTGCATGAATTTATAAAAAATGAAAGTATATTTTAATATAAAATTAGTACCAAGTTTAGAAAAATAATGTGCTCATTTAAATTTTATTCCACTCAGGAATCAGTAAAATATATTAACTTAAATAATGACACAAATAGAAAAATACCTATTAGTCAAGTGATTAGGAGCAGAAACAATGAAGTAAGACTGTCTGAGTTGAGCTGTAAGTTCTAACACTTCCAAGTTCTGTAATATTGGGCAAGATTTTAAAAACTGTTTGTGCCTCAGGTTTTGCATCTATAAAAGAAAAATACTTAATATAAGAATGTTGAGAGAATTGAATAACAATACATCTTAAGGACTTGAACAGTGTATCATGTATAATAAGTACAATATAAATGTTAGGTGATAGTGATGAATTTGATGATTATTTTCTTTAATAATTTATTTTAATGTGCATTGTGGTCAGTTTCTATGACAGTGTCCTTATATATAACAATAATATATTCATTTTTTTCTCAATAATTGCAAACTATTGTAAGAAAAAATGTTTTAAAAAAAGTTGAAATAATACTTTTTTCATTCTGTCACATGAGTTAACATATGAAGTATAATCATATAGTCACATGAATTAAAAGTGTTAAGACAAATACTAGCCGGGCGCGGTGGCTCAAGCCTGTAATCCCAGCACTTTGGGAGGCCGAGACGGGCGGATCATGAGGTCAGGAGTTCGAGATCATCCTGGCTAACACGGTGAAACCCCGTCTCTACTAAAAAATACAAAAAGCTAGCCGGGCGAGGTGGCTGGCGCCTGTAGTCCCAGCTACTCGGGAGGCTGAGGCAGGAGAATGGCGTGAACCCGGGAGGCGGAACTTGCAGTGAGCTGAGATCCGGCCACTGCACTCCAGCCCGGGCGACAGAGCAAGACTCCGTCTCAAAAAAAAAAAAAAAAAAAAAAGACAAATACTTAACTAGAACAAGATTCAGTATTCTGTGAAAAATAAAGAATATGTACTTATATGACAGTGACATCTAATAATAGATTATCTGCTTCTTAATGTGGAAGGAAATATAAGTCCTCTACATTTAACTTCATAGTAAAATTGAAAGAAAATATAATTAGGACAACAACTGTCAATCTTCTTTAATGCATGTTTTTAAAATTGACCAACTAAAACATGAAAGGAGAGAAAAAGAAGAAAATTGATAATTATTTAGTGTTGATTGCGTGGTAGGCGCTGTTCTAGTTGCTATGAGCATTTAAAGTTATTTAATACACTGATACACTGATAGTATTCTATGACATTTAAATTAATATCTTTATTATTCTTATATGTCACACAATTTTAACAGCGTTTTTGAGGTATTATTGACATACAAAGAATTGCTCAAATTTAATGTGTCCAGTTTCATGAACCTGCACATACATGAACATACATGGTACCATCACCACAAACAAGATATAATAGACATGTCCAATATCTCCTAAAGTTTCCTTGTGTCCATTTTTTTGTAGAGAGCATATGGACACAACACAAGATATCCTTTTTAAACAAGTTTTGAAGTGCACAATACCATATTAAATATAGGTATTATGTTGTACAGAAGATCTAATATTCATCTATCATAATTGGCAATTTCCCATATCCCCTATTTCCCAGCCCATGGCAATCAATATTCTCTGCTTCTATGAGTTTCACCATTACGACTGTCTCATATAAGTGGAACTATGAAGTATTTGTCCATTTATGATGAGTTTCTTTTACTTAGCATAATGTCCTCCAACTTCATCCATGTTACAAATAGCAGGATCCTTCTCTTTTTCTAAGGCGAAAAGATTTGTTGTATCTATTTGTCACATTTTTATCTATTCATCTGTTGATGGATGGTTGTTTTGATCTGATTTCTGACAAGAGTGGAAAGAATACACAACGTGGAAAGGAAATTGTCTTCAACAAATGCTATTGAGATCACTGGGTATCCCCAAGTAAAAGATTGAAGTTGGACTCCTTCCTTATACTATTTACAAAAATTAACTAAATCAAATAACCTAAAAGTAAGAGCTAATACTATAAAGCTTTTAGAAGAAAATGATTACAACTTTATTACCTTGAGTTTGGCAATTGATTCTTAGATATGACAACAAAAATGCAAGTAGCAAAATCTAAAACAAGCAGATAAATTAAACCCCATTAAACTGAAATACTTTTCTGTTTCAAAGGCATTATCAAGAAAATTAAAATACAACCTATAAAATGGGAGGAGATATTTGAAAATCACATGTAAGATAAAGGTGTTATATGCAGAATATATAAATAATTCTCACCACTCAGCAACAAAAAGTGAAATAATCCAATTTAAGTATGAGCAAAAGATATACAAATGCCCACGAAGTACATGAAAAGTTGCTCAACATCGTTAGTCACCGTAGTGACTAATGCAAATCAAAACCACAATAAGATACCATCTTATATCCATTAGAATGGCTATAACTACACACAAAGCAAAAATAAACAAAAAACAGAAAATAACAAATGCTAGTGAAGATATAGAGAAAGAGACACTCTTAAACCTTGCTAAAAGGAATATAAATTTATTCAGCCACGTGGGAAAAAGTTTGTCAGTACCTCAAAAAATTAAATTTGAAAGTATTATATAACCCAGGATTCTACTCCCAGGTATTTACCAAAAGAAGTAAAAACAGATACTCAGCAAAAACTTGTACGTGGATGTTAACAGCAGCACTATTCACAATAGCCAAAAGATGGAAACAACTCAGGTTCATCAACTAACAAATGGGCAAACAAAATGTGGTATATCCATATGATATAATAATAATCAGCCATAAAATAATGAAGGTCTGAGGCTTGCTATAATATAGATAAACCTTAAAAATATGCTTTGTAAAATAAACCAAACATAAAATGTCATTTTTATGGTTATATGATTATTACCATTATGTGATTCCATTTATAGAAAGTATTTAAAATAAATGCATACAGAGAGAATGCAGTTTGTTTCCAGGGTCTGAAGGGACCGTGGGGGAGTGGAGGATGGGGAATGAATATTTGTGTGTGTGAATTTGGGGAATTTGTGATAAAAATGTTTTGGAACTAGACAGATATGGTGATTGTACAATATTGCAAATATACTAAACACCACCAAATTGTTTATATTAACATGATTAATTTCATGTTATGTGAATTGTACCTCAATAAAAAACAAATATACAACTTCTAAGGAAGGTGGGGTAGAGTTCAAAAGTCATCTATGGAGTAACAAGCGTGTAAAATAGTTAGAAGATGGAAGCAAAAATGTTGAGTGAGGTAATTAGATTTGGACAGAAGCGATGTTTTTGCCTCAGAGAGAGGAGAAAAATAGATAGGATGGATGTTTAATCAACTGTAAGACAATAATATTTAAGATATTTATTTTATCTTTCACTTCTTTTTTCAATAGCGTTCAGACATGAAACCCATTTAGGGGAGGGATACAGTTAAGGCTTTCAGAAATTTAAATATTTTGATTAATGAGTATAGAGTCTCAATCTGTTGCTCTAATATAAATAGTAAGATTTACAGAAAGAATACAAAGTTGTGAACAATAACCAAAGAAATAAAAATCTCTGGAATGGAAGGAAATTGATATACAGGGTGATATTTTATGCTAACTTTAATGTCTATCATGAGACACGTTTTTGCACAATTATACAATTCAAGGGTCCAAGGTGTAGATTCCATACATTTTGAATTGAAAATATCTAGGATGCTAGTGATCTAATTAAATTATCTTCTAGGGATTAAGCTGGGGACCTATTCTGGGCTGTAACCGTTTGGTCTTCTTGAATGACAATAATTCAGTACACAAATAGCTAAATGCTATAGATCTAACTCTGAAGGTATGTGAAAAGTAGTCTAGAAAAAGTGAAAGCAAACATCTGATATTTATATTGTGAATATTCCTTGTCTTGGGAGCCCAGGGCTTTATACAGGAACACTGAGAAATCAAGAGTAGTTTTATTTTCTCACACTCATTTTTGAATCAGTATACTGTTTATTTATACATAAAAAATGTAATGCTGTAGTGGGGTTTGTACCTACTATTTTTCTATTTGTTTTCCACTTGATACAACAGTTGTATGTTCTTGTTTTCTTTTCTCTTTTAGTCTTCTTTTTATTAATTAGTGTTTTTCAGTATTCTGTTTTGTCATTCTACTAGCTAGAGAGATACATATTTCATTACTGCTAGAAATTACAAGCATAGTTGAATCATTAGGGGTTAATATAAGTGATTGCTTTGCTTCCCAGGATACTAATACATTATAACTCATTAAATCAATTTCTCTCTCCTATTTTTTGTTTTGTTTTCATGCATTTATGGTTCCACATTTTAAAAACGCATATGTATCAATGATATTGTTTATACAATAGATATTTATTAACATTTACTCACAAAATCTCCCCTTTTGTCATTCTTCACTTCTTATTGCATATTGTTACTTTTGTCTGGGTTTGTGTTTTCTCTGTCAGAAGAACTTTTGTAAAGTAATTATTTTAGTAAAATCTTCTGGAAACAATTTTTGTTTGTTTGTATTTGTATGGAAATGCTTTTACTTTTAAATGATTTTTTTTTTTTTTTTTTTTTTTTTTTTTTTTTGAGACGGAGTCTCGCTCTGTTACCCAGGCTGGAGTGCTGTGGCCGGATCTCAGCTCACTGCAAGCTCCGCCTCCCGGGTTCACACCATTCTCCTGCCTCAGCCTCCCGGGTAGCTGGGACTACAGGCGCCACCACCCTCCCGGCTAGTTTTTTTTATTTTTTAGTAGAGACGGGGTTTCACCGTGTTAGCCAGGATGGTCTCGGTCTCCTGACCTCGTGATCCGCCCGTCTCGGCCTCCCAAAGTGCTGCGATTACAGGCTTGAGCCACCGCGCCTGGCCTTAAATGATATTTTTGATGGAAGTATAATTTCTAGGTTTTCTAGTTATTTTCTTCATCATTTTAAAGGTATCATTTATTTTCTTCTCTTTTATGGAATTATTTGAGAAATAAACTGTCAATTTTTTTATTTCATCTTTCAAAATGACATATGGTTGGTCTTCTGTATCTGTATCTGTGGGTTCTGTATCCAGGAATTCAATCAACTGCAAATGGAAAAACTACAAAAAATCTGCATCTTTACTGAACACATACAGACTTTATTTTTTATTATTCCTTAAATGAATTAGTATAACAACTATTTACATAGCATTTGCATTCTATTAGGTGTTATAAGCAATGTAGAGGTGATTTAAAGTATACAGGAGGATGTGCAAAGGTGATATGCAAATACTACTTCATTTTATATTAGGAATTTGAGCATCCATAGATGTTGGTATATTTGAGAGGTCCTGGCACCAATCCCCCATGAATACCAGAGAGCAACTGTATCTCTTTTATTTGGTTGCTTTTATAATTTACTATATACCTTTTGATTTTCAGAAGCTTTTTGTACATTTTGACTCATTGTGTTTTTCTGTATGTTTATCTTGCTTGATTTTCATGAGATTTTATTTGGACGTTTGTCTTTATATTTGGAAGATTCTTATCCTTTCCGTCTTCAGAAGGTTGCTTCTCTGTTCCATTCTCTTCCTCTTCTGGGACCCGAATAATATATATATTTAGTAATTTAAATCAAGTCCCATGTGTTTAATATCCTCTGTATTTTCCTTTCTAAAAATCTTTGTTTCTTGGGTGAATCATTTTCTACTGTTCTATTTAGTTAATGTAATCCGTCTTCTGCTATGTCCAAACTGTTACTGAATACATTAATTCTAAATTTTCCAGTCTTTAAAAAAATTTCAGAATCTCCATTCAATTCTTGTAGTCTTTAGTTCCCTGGTAAAATTCTATATATTGCTTACTATTGTCTTCGTTGTTTTAATCACAGTTTTAAAAAATTTATTACCAGTTAGTTCAAAATATGTGTAACCTCTGAGTTTGTTTCTATAAGCTAGTTTCCTTTTTTTGCTTTTGTTGTTTTTGTTAATATGAATGATAGTTTTAACAATATTTTAACATTGTCCATGTCAAACTTTAGAGACTATGACTTATTTGATTTACTGTCAGAAAACATTTACTTTGTCCTTAATCAAAGAGCTGTACAGGGGAGATTATCCCAAATTACAGTCTAAGCTGACTCTAGTGGGATTTCTTTTGGAAACATGACATTATCTTTTGTTAATAATAATTCCT
This sequence comes from Colobus angolensis palliatus, assembly GCF_000951035.1. Lineage (NCBI taxonomy): Eukaryota > Metazoa > Chordata > Mammalia > Primates > Cercopithecidae > Colobus > Colobus angolensis. Next base: position 7,815,237 of record NW_012114633.1, read on the forward strand.
ATGGCATAAGCCTCCAATCATTTTGGCTGCAAACTTGGAGTGTTTATTGGCACCTTTATTTCTTGGTGAATTCTAAACTACAGTTTTCTTTCTTAATATTATAAGAGTGCAAAAATTGTTCTGTATTTTTGTGGGTTTTTTTTCCTTGATTTATTTGTGTCTTGCACTGCTTGATTAGAATTCAGCAAAACCATCAAGGGGAAAACTGCTGCATACAGCCTTACCTCTAATTACCTCCATTCTTTTTCAGATTGGGATCTTTTCTGGGTAGGGGGATATCTGAAGATCTTGATCTTTTATGTCATGGTTACCTTGACTTCAACCTTCACTTGGTTGCTCAGCCCACCTTTCCACCCAGAGAAATATTTAAAAATATTTCTCTTAGTGCAGTCTGCTGGCAACGAATTCCTGAAGAAAAACTGTACAAAAAAAAAAGATAGATTCATCTCAAAGGAATTTCTTTCTTCCAAGATTTGGACCTTCAAGTCTTGGATGTCTTAGCAGTTCTCTGATTTCTTTAAATTGACTTAAAAATGTATGTATTACTGTTGCATTTTGTCTGATCATTGGTCTATTGTATTGGTCTGCTCCGACTGCTATGGCGAAATACCCTTGACTGAGTGGCTTAAAAAAAAAAGACATTTATTCCTCACAGTTCTTGAGTCTGGGAAGTCCAAGACCAAGGTGCATGTCAATTTAGCTCCTGATGAGGACCTACTTCCTATGAAGAGTTAGACAGCCACATTTTCACTGTCTTGCCATGTGGTGAAGAGAGAGAGTTTCTTTTCATAAAGCTGCTAATCTTATCAAGAGAATCCTATTCCCATGATTTTACCTAACTCTGATTACCCCACCCCCCTCAAAGGCCCCATCTCCCAATACAGTCACAATGGGGGCTTAGGACTAAAATACATTATAGTTAATCCATAAATTTTCAGTCTAAATGATTGTATCAAGTGCCATGGTCTTAGCTTTCCTACTGCTTCCCAAGGTATCTTCATTTGAGGTAAATGTCTGAAAAAAGTGTAAAGATTGTTGTTCCTTTATCTCTTCCACAACCCACGTCTTCTGACATGTTAGAATGGCCCTAACACTTAATCGTGGTATTACTTTGCAACCTTTGTCTGAGTTGAGGTATTGCAAATTGTTTGACTCAGTTGAAGCAAGTATTAAATGTGATTATTTCCCCTTATTTTGAAAAATATGTTCTGGACTTGACACTTTTTGTGCTTATTTTGGCATTTCATGCCCAACCAGCTTAAAATAAATAAATATTGGAAGCTGGTATTCTGCACCTGTGTTTGTTCTTTATCACACAAAACACCTCTGTAATACTTAAAGTACCTCATAATCTTAACTGCACTGGAACTCCAAACTTTAAGTCTTTATCAAGTTAGTGTCTTATTTCCTTTCTGCTTAACTGGCCAGGGATATTGAGAAGGTACATGTATATATGCTTACAGGTAGCGCTGCTCTACAAGGTCACCTAAATACCCAAGTTAGTTCTACCTTCTGCTGGGTTATATATCTGTTACCTCATTTTCATAGTCAGTTTAGAATCTATGTCAAAAGTATATTCTATAATATTGCAGCTTTGGGAAGGTGAAAAGAGAGAGGGATTACCCTTTCAATTACTTAATGGTTAACACTTAGTCATTATATACATTGCTTGTGCTCCACTGGTAATAAATTAATTATATAACCAAATGGATTTGCAAGGGGGCTGGGAGATACAATCTTTAAGTGGGTGGTCATGGGCCTGGCTAAAACTTGGAGAGTTCTATTGCTAAATATTAGAGGAAAACATTTTATATTAGAAGGTAATTTTCAGTCTTTAACCCTGGGTTTGTCAGCTATTCACTATTTTCCTATGTTATTTTGGTGGTATAAAGACTTTAAAGCACTGCCAGAATTTCTGCTTGATCTCTGCAACCTCGAAGTTTCTCTATTATAGCTTTTCCGTCTCAAAGCCGTTTGGGATTTTTATTTTTATATTTTCAGTCATTTTAGATTCTTACTTGGTAGTAATAGAACAGGCTTAGAATTGTGGTTTTGTGGTAAATTATAAGATATCTTTCTTATGTAAGTCCAAGGCAAGCTTGATTAAACCAGTACTTAGACACCTATGTGAGGTCCTATTGCTGGGTCATGAAACAGAAAAAAAGCGTGAAATGGGAAGTTAGATTCTGCTGAGACCAGATTCAAATGCACAGATTTATTTGGCTACTACTCTGTGAACACTGGGTAGTGAGTAAAATGATAGGTTAAAAGACACATGTGCATTTACTCATGAGTTTATTAGAGGAGAAAATATTAATTAAATTACCAATATTGGATTTTGCTATGGCTTGAATGTTTGTCCCCTCTGAAACTCATGTTAAAACTTAATCCCTATGTTAATAGTATTAAAAGAGAAGGAAATCAAACTATGGTATTTGAGAGCTTGGATCTCTGGGAAGTAACTAGGATTAGATGAGGTCATAGGGTAGGGCATTGGTGGCTTTATAAGAGGAGAGAGACCTGAGCCAGTCCACTCAGCCCCCTTGTCTTGTGATGCCTTGTGCCACCTCAGGAATCTGCAGAGAATCTCACTAGCCCTTACCAGATGCAGCCTCTCAACCTTGGACTTAGTATGTGAATTTAGTATGCAAAAATCATCTTAATTGCTTGTGACTTTGGTTCAACATCTTAAGTTTCAACTGGCTTTCATCTTACACATGATATTTCTGTATTTATAGTGATTTCCCCAGTAATTCTTGTGAGAATTCATTCTACCCATTTCCTGATGCCTTGGGCTTTCCCAAAATACTTATCAATTATTTAATTAAGATACATTTTCATAAGAAACAGCAGAAAATTAAGGGTTCATGGAAATGTCATTTAGATGCCAAAATATGACCTCCTATGTTTTCCCAAATTTTGTCAAAATAATCATTTATAACTCTAAATATAATAAAATGCATAATAATTCAAATAAAAAATAGGAAAAAATATAATAATAATAAAATACATTTTTTAGGGTCAACTAAACACATTTATTGTTTTGAATGGAAATAATAAGGGTATTCTGAACGAATTCCATTTTACGGAACATTTTCATAGGCCATTTCTTGCTCAAAATTGTCAAGAATCAGACTTTGCCTCCTCAGTTTTGTTCATTTTATTTCTGCTTCTCTGATGACAAAGGGGTTTTTATGGCAACACTTTCAGATGCTCCTTTTGCACATGGTCAAAGATGGCCTGCTTTTGTATTTATACTTACTTATTTTATCATATTGAAACCTCGAAAATCCTAATCAAAGCGAGGGCAAAATCCATGCTTAATTTTTTCATTTTTTTATTTTTATTTTATTTTTTCCTAAGATGGAATCTTGCTCTGTCTCCCCAGATGGAGTGCAATGGCTCAATCTTGGCTCACTACAACCTCCACCTCCCAGGTTCAAGTGATTCTCCTGCCTCAACCTCTCGAGTAGCTGAGATTACAGGCACGTGCCACCATGCCCAGCTAATTATTTTGTATTCTTACTAGAGATGGGGTTTCACCATGTTGGCCAGGCTGGTCTCGAACTCTCGACCTCGTGATCTGCCCACCTTGACCTCCAAAATTGTTGAGATTACAGGCGTGAGCCACCATACCGGTGCATGCTTAATTTTTTTAATGGAACATTCTTGATTTTAGAACTGCCTCAGTAGCACTCTGGCTTAGATTCAGTAAATCTCATCACCTTTCTGTCCTCTGTTCATGTTTTTCATTGATCATATTCTTAATATCAGTATAATTCTAACAAAAGATCTATTGCGGGCTACTTACCTATTTATGAAATCATTAGTCTTTTCATTTCTCACTTTGCCGTAGCATTTTCCAGTCTGGCTGATGTTCATTGATTAAACCAAAGATATTCCCACCTCAGAACCTTCCCACTTTCTCTGTTCCCTCTGTCTAGAATGCATTTTTTTGTTGCTGTTTTTTGTTCATTTGTTTTTTCCACCTCTGTCACTTTAGGTGTGTGCTCAAATATTTTCCTATTGAAGATGCTTTTCCTAACTACCTTAACTAAAAGATTTGTTTCTTCATTGCCACCTGAGCATGATATCTCTGTCTCCTCTATATTTTTCAGCAAAGTATTCATTACAGCTGATAGTACATTATATATTTGTTGTTCATTTTTTGTCTTTTCCCCTTAAGAGAGTGTAAGCTTCAAGAGAATAGGTACATTATCTGCCCCACACACACACTATTTAATTTCTAGTGGGTATGACAGTTCTTGTTACATAGTAAATGCTTAATAAAAATGTATTGAGTGAATGAATAAATGACCTTGGTTGTTCCATGACATAAGAAATTGCTGAAAAGTTTAAAGGATGCCATCCTAACATGACTCAAGGAAAACATTAAAACTGAAATAAAATAAAAACACGAATAAGACACAAGGAAATGGTACATGGGTAGAAATATGAAAACAATTGAATCCTCTTAGGAGAGATATAGTCTCTAAAACTAAGTAGTATTCTACTTAAATATATCACAAAATCAGTTTATTGAAATGTGCAGCCAATGAAAATACTTGGGCCTTAGCACCTGAAAATTTCCATATGTTTACTCAAACTAAGGCTTGCATATGTAAAACTGTTTTAAATAGAATGTGCACATTACTAAAAACAAACTGGAAATGATCAGGAAAGTATTAATAAAAGAATGAAAGAGGAGGAAAGAAATAGAGAGATGATTTTATTATTCTAAGTATACTACTCAACAAGTGGTCTTTGTGAAGCTATTTTTTTTTCTTTGAACTGTACTTGATCACTGCAACAGATCCAAAGTCCAAGGTCTGTAATCTAGCTGTGTGGGTTACCTCTCAGTCTAACACAGACTGGAGAAATTGCCTCATTGTGCCACAGCACCCATGACCTTGAAATGTAAGACAACCTATTTAGAATCTTGTCAAGATAAATGATTACCCTTTTCTTTGACTAGATCTAAATAATTTATTGCTTCTTTTATAAAGTAGGGAAGACTTAAGAACACCAAGTGGTGTTAACATACACACAAAAGGTTTTCTTTAGTCCCTTGATTTCTACACAAATTAGGTTTGAGTAAGAATCAGATGTAACCAGCACCAGTTTTCAAAACACTTTAAATATTTCATAATTTTTTTTCAAATAATGGCAGGATATAAAGCAAAAAATCGTCACAAGTAAAGGAAGAATAATTCTGCAGCAAACTTCCAAAATGCCTCACAGGCTTAAAATAGGATTCTCAGTTCTCTTAAATACCACCAGCAAATGGAAAAACTGCAAAATATCCACAAGTAGGGTCATCTTTTGTATGTGGAGAAAAACTTTCCTCAGTGTTCTTAATGTGTTTTGTTTGTTCATTTAATGACAACATTCTCTGAGCCTGTACATGCCCAGATGACTTTGAAAGTGCTCAACTTTCAATATTATACAAAGCAGCTCACCTCTCCCCTTTTACAAGCAATTGGTATACACATTTTGTGCTGCAGCTGTTGGTGTAAACAGCATTTGGCTTGTCATCCTGAGACTTGCATTCAAATGGCAACTGTCCACATTACTGCTAACTATATGACCTTGATCAAACCATATTATGACTGTATCTCTGAGTTTCATTTTCTTCTTAGAGAAAATGGGCTAAGATTTCATAGAGTTAATGGGAAACCTGAAGGTGATAAAGTATTTGGAAGCATAAAATACATTTTCTGTCTCACTGAAGATACTCAATAATAGTTAGTTGAATTCTTTAGCTGCCTTTTGTCAACATTAAAATGCTAGTTTACATTCTAAAATTCTTCATCTTTTTAAATTAAAGATTTCAGTGTAGTAATGAAATCTCTCTTCAACACAAACATCTTTTATTTCCTCAAAAGTGTTTCTCCTAACTTTATTCAAGGTCAACTCAGCATATAAACAATTTTAATATATCAAAATAAAAAGAAGTCTAGACTTACATAAGCTAAGACACCACATAAAAGACTATTACAAAGGGAGAATGCTGTAACCATAACATCCCAAAGTGTTTCCAAGTAAAGGAGAAAAGGACTTACCTCTTTTATAGAGATAAGTAATAACAAGACAGGAAAGAACCACACATAGAGGAGTGGGGTAGCAGGTGGCATGATAAAGGAACTGAAGAGAAAATTTTTTTTCTAGTTAGCTGATTCTCAGCAGAGGCCGTGACTAGGGCATTCTTCTAACTTTCAGTGCTCAAGCTCAAGGGTGGGACAAAGTTCAGGGGTCTAGGAAAAGGAGAGAACCCTCATTAAGGTTCTGTCAAGTTATGTTAGTAGGTATTTGGTGGGCATTTGGCCAAACATAAGAGAAACAAGCATAACAATAATATTCTTTTTTGTAATACTGAATATCTAGAATATCATTTAGCATGCAGTGTTTTCCTTGTGAAATAATAATGCATACAATGAAGCATAAACAAATGAACAATTATGAATAATCTAACTTCAATACATGCTAATAACAAACGCAGTCATGTAGATATTGTAGTAAAAGTTAGATCTTTCAAAAGGTATACGGATTCTAGAAACTGGCAATCTAAATATGTCCTACCTGCACTTCCTCCCCCAAATTCTCTTTCAGCCATCCTCCACTCTTGTCTCCAGTAGTCAGGTCAAATCTGGGGAATGTAACCAAGACAGCTGCTGCAGGATACTTTCACCTCTGATCCTGATGACAGACTGGAGAACAGGGTAGAAGATTAACAGGACTAGAATAAGAAAGTACTAAATCCTTCTAGGACCAGAGAGATCTCGCACACTTTAAGAAAGGTCAGCTGTGGCTTCTTTAGATGTACTCATTCTCCCTGATTCCCAAAAACTTGGGTATTTGCCAAAAAAATGTGATGGGTTATCTCACTTCCTGCAGCTGGAAAGGTGGGAGGAGAGTATGGAGTAAACATGTCTCTTGGTGATTGAGTAGGCACTGAGGAATTCCCCACAGCTATAATGCTATCCCAGGAGCAGAGTCCACTGAGCCTCAAATCACTCTGTGAACTTCTGCACCTTAAGAACAGTAGACACTAAAATTAAACCCCAATGAGCAGATACAGAAAAGGCACTCAGTAGTGACCTAGAGAATATTGAACACACTTATCAGAAAAGGTCTCTAATTAAATAGGTTTATTGGGAGCTGCTATTTTGGAAAAATAGCAAGAGTCCTTAAGGAGATTAATATACACAACCAGCCAAACAAAAACACCAAATCAACACATTGTTTTAGAAAACTTCAAAAATTTTATAACTTTTCAAAATTTTAGAAGATGATCTAAAGAAAAGAAGAGTTATTACTGAGACATGAATAAATATTGTGGAGGCCAAATGGAATGAAATTCCCCATATTGCTCATTGACAATGCAACTATACACTGTTATACAAAAACAAACTTTGTGAACAAGGCCTCAAACAGAAATAACGTTAGCCATTAAAAGAGAGAGAAAAAAAAAAGCATTGAATTTGTCATCCTATCACACTAGAAAACAGAACACAGTAGAATGACTTGTAGAGATTACCCAGAGAATAAACATCAATGTGAGGATTATTAACCGATATACATCATTATTCACTGGTTATAATGGAAGACATTTGCTTAAAGGGTTTCAGTAAATCTATTGCCCATTTACAACAACCAAAAAGGCTACTCTAAGCAAAGGTTTAACCAAACAACAAAAGACAAAGGCCTTTAAGAAGGGCAATTGAATTGAAAGGAGAAATACTGAGCAGTGAACTTTGCAGATACAAACGTGTATATGTAACTGAACAGACTCTGCGAAAGTCGAAGGCTAAGTATTCTTGAAATAAAAGGGATTCTTAAACAAAAAGATATTTTAAAGGATTAAGCCATTTCATCAAAAGTGAAGTAAGAGTAAGTGGATAATTAAAGTATTTCAAAGTTTACCCCCAGAGTCAGGGTAAGAGATAGCAGAAGTAAAAATATCGTGAAGATCTCACAGATGGAATATATAAGATGTCATGGATCAAATTGTGTACCCCAAAGCACATAACTTAAAGCCATTATATGACTTTGTTTGGAGATAGAAACTTGAGGTAGTAATTACGATTAAATGAGGTGATAAGGGTGGGGGGTCCTAATCCAATAGGCCTGACGTCCTAAAAAGAAAAAGAGACACCAGGAATGCACTTATACAGGGAAAAGGCTACAGAAGGACATGAAAAAGCAGCCCTCTTCAAGTCAAGGAGAAAAGCCTCAAGAGGAATCAACCATGTTGACACCTCGATCATGGACTTACAGCCTCCAGAAATGTGAGAAAATGAATTTATATTGTTTAAGCCACCCAGTCTATGTAATTTTGTGTTAATCTCTAGCAAACTAGTACAAGGAGATAGGTCTGTACAGAATTGGTGGGTTCTTGGTCTCGCTGACTTCAAAAATGAAGCTGCAGACCTTCAGGGTGAGTGTTACAGTTCTAAAGATGGTGTGTCTGGAGTTTGTTCCTTCAGATGTTCAGATGTGTCCGGAGTTTCTTCCTTCTGGTGTGTTCGTGGTATGGCTGACTTCAGGAGTGAAGCTGCAGACCTTCACAGTGAGTGTTATAGCTCATAAAAGTGGCACAGACCCAAAAAGTGAGCAGCAGCAAGATTTATTGTGTAGAGCAAAAGCACAATGCTTACACAAGGTGGCAGGGAACCTGAGTGGGTTGCCACTGCAGTCTTCCCTTATCTGACCCCACCCACATCCTGCTGATTGGTCCATTTTACAGAGAGCTGATTGGTTCGTTTTGACAGGGTGCTGATTGGTGCATTTACAAACCTTTAGCTAGACACAGAGTGCTGATTGGTGTGTTTACAATCCTTTAGCTAGACAGAAAAGTTCTCCAAGTCCCCACCAGATTAGCTAGATACAGAGTGCTGATTGGTGCATACACAATCCTCCAGCTAGACATAAAAGTTCTCCAAGTCCCCACCTAACTCAGGAGCCCAGCTGGCTTTGTCTTGTGGATCACCTGCTGGGGTCACAGCCAGAGCTGCCCACTCACCCCAGCCTCACTCCTTAGTCCTTGGGTGGTTGATGGGACCGGGCACAGGGGAGCAGGGGATGGCACCCGTAGGGGAGGCTCTGGCCATGTGGGAGCCCAGGGGCTGAGGGAGGGGGCTTAGGCATGGCAGGCTAGAGGTTCCCAGCCCTGCCCCAGGGGGAGGTGGCTGAGGCTGGGTGAGAATTCGAGGTGGCATCTGGGCTGACAGTGCTGGGGGACCCGGCGCACCCTCCGCAGCTCCTGGCCGGGGTGCTAAACCCCTCACTGCCCCGGGCGGCCTCGCTGGCCGGTCTGCCGCTCCGAGTGTGGGTCGACCAAATCTGTGCCCACCTGGAACTCACACTGGCTCATGAGTGTGCGTGCAGCCCCACTTCCCATCTGTGCCTCTCCCTCCACACCTCCCTGCAAGCAGAGGGAGCCAGCTCCAGCCTCGGCCAGCCCAGAGAGGGGCTCCCACAGTGCCAACCCAGAGAGGGGCTCCCACAGTGCCAGCCCAGAGAGGGGCTCCCACAGTGCAGCGGAGGGCTGAAGGACTACTCAAGCGTGGCCAGAGTGGACCCCTGAGGCCGAGGAGGCGCCCAGAGTGAGCGAGGGCTGCTATCACGTTGTCACCTCTCATAGGGATTGAAAAAAATATGAAGGAAGAGAAATGTATTAGATTATAAGCACTAGGAAAGGGAAGGACATTGGAAATAAAATTAAAATACATGAAACAGAAGTTCATTTTAACAAAAGAGAAAAAGTTAATTAGCCCCTTGATTAACATAGGAAAATAAAGATGAGAAAAAGGAACAATTAACTAAAATTTTAAAAATGTGTGAAGAATTAAGAAGGGATTATAATAAGGTATATAAGTTAATCTATGTGAATAGACAATGTGCCAAATAAAAATGGGTACCAAATTTGGCTATGTATATACACACATAGTCTATGTAGAGACTATATATATATATATATTATCCTTTTCTGTCATACATGGACCACTCCTATAAATTTGCTGTTTGTCTTCTTTTTCTGTATTCTTAGAGAGACCTTACCTACTTATATAGTTTCAAGAGCTGTTACAAACGTTTCTGTTAGTCTCTTTGGCTATATATAGAGAGATAGCTTCTCAGAGCTTCTGTAATCTCCACATCTTCATCATCCATAATTATGTTCAAGAGTAAAGAGGTATAATAATGAATCAAGAATGTTATGTTTATATTGTCAATAATGTTCCTAATTTATTTTTCACATATATAAATGCCCTCTTTTCTCGTTAATTGTTATGATTAGAGTCTTTACTACCTTTTCCATGCTTCAATTATAGGTAAGATATTTTTAAATCCTAAAAACTATAACAATTGAAATTGTATGCAGGAATAAATTATTCCTTTTATTCAAGATAAAGGGGATTGCGTGTGTGCACTTGTCTTGTGAAAGCTATAGATCTACATGGAGTTCTTTAAAAAAATTATACTAGGCTGATCACAGTGGCTCAGGCCTGTAACCCCAGCACTCTGGGAGGACAAGGTGAGCGGACCATCTGAGGTCAGGTGTTCAAGACCAGCCTGACCAACATGGTGGAACCCCGTCTCTACTAAAAATACAAAAATTAGCTGCGCATGGTGGCACATGCCTGTAGTCCCAGCTACTCAGGAGGGTAAGGCTGGAGAATCACTTTAACCCCAGGAGGTGGAGGTTGCAGTGAGCAAAGATGATGCCACTGCACTCCAGCCTGGATGATAGATTGAGACTCAGTCTCAAAGAATAATTAATAATAATAATAATAATGTGCTAAACCTAAGACATTATCCAAGCTCTGTTTTATTTTAACCTGAGTTTAAAACATACAAACAAACAAAAACCCTTTCCATTGTGAACAGTACTTATCTCTAGGATGAATCTATATAACAGTTGGTCAGCATTACATATGATATTGAAACTGTTTATGCTGAAGTCGGCAATAACTAAACCTGCCACATTGCCAGAGGCAACATCCTGTTTTCCCTCTTGCCCTTCATCTCTCTAGCAGTTGACACTGTTTACTCAGTCTTCTTCCCTGAAAGTTTTTTTTTCTTTGGCTCTGTGAAACTCACCAATCTTTATAAACTCATTTTTATCCTTTTCTGTCATACATGGACCACTCTTATAAATTTATTGTTTGTCTGTGTGTATGTGTGTGTGTGTGTGTGTGTGTGTGTGTGTGTGTGTGTGTGTGTATATATATATATATATATATATAGCTTATGTAGCTTCAAGAGCTATCATCAAAGTTTCTATTAGGGAGAGAGAGCTTGTGCTTAGGAAAATATGATGATATAATGTCTTACCTGAAGACACACACACAAACACACTAAACTAGCTTGTTGGATTTCTTTTCTTTTTCTTTTTCTTTCTTTCTTTTTCAGGAATAGGGTCCTGTTCTGTCACCCAGGCTAGAGTGCAGTGGCAGGATAGCAGCTCCTCACACCAGCCTTGAGTTCCTGGGCTCAAGCCATCCTCCCACTTCAGCTTCTTGAGCAGCTGGGACTACAGGCATGCACAACTTTGTCTGGCTAATATTTTTAAATTAATCTTGTAAAGATGAGGTCTCCCTATGTTGCCCAGGCCGCTCTCTAACTCCTGGGCTCAAGTGATCCTCCCACCTTGGCCTGCTCATTAGATTTCAAATTGGCAGAGCAAACAGGAAAAAAGGGATGCTGGGGAAAAATTAAGAAAAGAAGAGAGGGAAAGAAGACAGAGTGGGGTATAGTAAGGACACAGTGAGCAGTGGTTGAAGAATCTTTAAGACCAAAAATGTGTAATACTTGATTAACATTGCTCATTTTGTTTTGAGTTAACTCTTCTCTTTACTTAGTTATAATGTTACGCATTCAGGATAAGGATGGCAGTTTTATTTTATTGTGTGTAGTTATATAAAAAAAAAAGTTGAGTTTTGTATTTTTGTTACTGAAAAAAATAATGTTGTCAAGGTGCTGAACAAAGAAATAGTCATGGCATTGGAGCCAGAGATGACCATCTTTGGGTAGACTTTTTCCCTGGACATTGGCAGAAATCTGCAGAAAGAATTAGACTTTTCTTCCACAGCCTTCCCTGAATACCTTTACTTTCATAGTAATGACAGTCTCCAGAAGTTCTTTCTCTGTATGTTGCCCGTCTAGACTCCAAACTACTTTAGCACAGAAACCATGCCCTTTGATGCTAAAATAACACCCTGCTTATAGAAGCTGCTTAAAAATCAGCAACTACAGTACAGTAAAGTAGGTTTTAAGTTGGCTGGCATAGTTCTTCTAGGTTTAAAGGAGGAGAGGCACAAGTAGGGCCAACAGTATTAACCTAGTTAAGAACTGGACCCAAGAGGTAAGCCACACTACAAATAATCACGTTCAAAAAATTGTGAAAAGCCCAGTTTCCTGGCAGGCAGTGTGATAAAGAGGCAAGAACACATATTTTGGAGTTATTCAGATTTATGTTTAAGCACTGGGTCTACCATTTACTGACTGTGCAATAGGTTACCACATACTTTTCTGAATTAAAATTTCTGGTTTAGCTAATCATATTTCATAAAGTTATGGAGAGAATTAAATTATTTAACATATGCAAAACGAGTCACTGTTCAAGTAAAGTAAATTTAATGCCTGGAACATTTTTACAGAAGTGAAACAATATTATAACAGCTGTAGACAAGTTTTGCTTACTTTACAGTTTCACCTGGAGCCAGCTGTGCCATGATGCAGCTGCTTTTTATTTATGTCTGAAAAGTGTATTGCTGAAGAACTGAAAACAGGTTTTACTTTTGTTTGAAGAGCCCAACTTTTGTTGCCAAGGGCATAAAGCCAAATCATGTGGGAAAGCAGGAACCATACATTTGTGCTTACTGGGCTGTGCTTGGTGGGAGTTGTAGATTCTAGGTGAGTACAACCTTGGATTCAGCAGAAATGCTCGAAAGTACTATTCCCCCAAGACTTCATGAAATCAGCTATTCATGAGAGAAAATAGAATGGAGAAAACAACTAAATTAATTTTCTTTAAAACATTTACTTTATATTACCTTATCCTCTAACTTACAGAAGATGATGAAAAGAAGTCTAAAATGTGCTTGAACTAAAGTGTTTGATTGTTGTTGGTAAGAGAAGAAATATATCTGTAACTCATTTTGTAAAGCGCATTTCCCGTTACTTGCTACAGAGATAGCTGCCACATCTAATTGTGTTTGTGTAGTTCCTTAATTTGCATGAAAGAAGATAGCATAAATGAAAACTCAGGAGAAAGACTAATTCAGATTACTAGCCCAGGCAAGCTAATTTGTTATTCATTAAATGCTAATGAACCCAGCACCCTTGTTTTATTTGTCTCATTCTATTTGAGATTTGAAAGGTCTTGTAGCACAGTTAAAGTCTACAATAAACAGATATGTGAAATTAATGTACTATTTTTCCTCTTCTTTCTGTTTGGTAGATATACAATTATTCCTGGACTAGGCAAACTAAATAAATCACTTGGAAAAGTATATTTCCTTTCTGTTTAAAAAGCTAAATTTAATCAAAATGAAGCCCTTCTCATTGTAGATTGTCTTCAGTTTCCATATGACCTAGACATTCCATATGTCTAGGCTATAGTCCAGCCTATTTTTTAAAAATCCAAAAATGAGATTGAGTTTAGGTAAATTGAAACGTGTTATATTTATTTCTTTTTCTTACCATTCAAATGTTATTTTTAACAGGCTTTTTCTAAACATATTTTCTATGACTGTTTACTATAAAATGCAGCAGATAGAAGGTGATAGCATATGTATTCAGGGTAGGTTGGTTATTTTCATTGTTTATTTGCTTTCTTAACCTAGTTATTATTAGGTTAGATTATTTATTACTGAACTTGGCTATCATATGGAAATACTGAATTTACTTACCTTTATATGTCATTTGTTTACTACAAATTCTATATGCTGTTATAGCTGTTACATTGCAATATAACATATGGTGAATACAGGATCAGAATTATATTTCAGTCATCACTGTTCATCTACAATCACTATCACTTATGTTCATACTTCTTGTTAGCAATGTTTTTCTCATTTTTATAAAATCAGATTCATAAAGAGGTTTAAGAAAAGGAAAGAAGTTGAGCTTTCTTTTCTTTGTAAACTTCATAGAATAGAATCAGATATCCACTAATGTTCCATAAAGTAGGTTATTAAAATCACTTACAATGCTTGGTGGAAGGAGATAGTTTTAGCTTTTACCAGGCAGCATTCACTCTGGTAGTTGATCAAACTCTCATTCTAAGATGTGATGCAGTTTGATCATGGAGGTACACCTATTTAACTCCTTTGCTGAAACAAATGACATTCCGGAGACCAGTCTATTAGTTTTTTAGCCTGTTTTCTTTCTGGCATCCAGATGAGAGTGTTATTTAGTAATAATGAAAGACCAAAAAGAGAAAGAAGTTTCATTTCTTGCAATTTATGATATTTTTTAGCAAAACATCTTGCACAGACAATTCTAATAGCTGCTGAAAAATGCTAACCAGTTTTATTTGTTTTACAGGCCACTTACAAAGGCCTCAGCCTAAAACAACACAGAAATAGCTGCCACATCCAATAGGCAGCTAGACTTTCTAAAGAAAATCATAATTCTGGGGCATAGAGGCATGAGGATCAAGTAAGAGAAAGAGCATGAGCCTTAGAGAAAGAAAAAAGGTTTTAACCCTGACTCAGTTACATACAAACCTTATAATATTTTTAATCTATTTGTACCTCAGTTACTTCAATTGTCAATGTGGAATAATTATACTTTATATCATTGTTGTGTATGTGGTTGAGAGCTCCGATGATTTCAACTTGCCCATTGTAGGCAGTTGATTCACATTAGCTTTAACTTGAAAGTTTAACATATCACTCTCTGATCAAATCATTGTCTGTCTAAACAACCGAGGGCAGAGCTTTATCTACTATATTTGCTGCAGTATTTTAGCACCAGAAAACAGAGCTTAGTATGCAATATCATCCAATAAATATTTGTTAAATCAACAAATAGCTTACTAGCTAATCCTTAGTTATCATATTGTTGATTTTGCATAAATTTCAAAAGAGATTGGGAATTATAAATTATTGTGTTTCCAAAACCTCCTCTAATGGTATTTCTGTCTTAGGATATAATAAATATTGGGAATACCTTAAAAATGTAATATAAAAATGTATTTTTCCCATTCTACTTCCCTTTTTAAGAAATAATTTAATATTAATAATTAAGCTTGGTCAAATTATTATAGTGTGAAGCAATTTTGAAAATGATTAGTAACTGATAGACTTTAGAAATATTTTCTCAAAGCTATAGGTATACTACCACTAACTAAATAAACCTGCTCTTTTTTACTGCACTTTGATTACTGCTGTTACTTCATAGAAAATGTGCATTGCAAGATGAGCTCTATTTTAAAACACATAAATGCCAATGCACTATCTGCAACTCAGAAAAAAAAATAACAACACTCTTGATATCTTTGGCCTTATGGTCAAATGACATCTTGAAATCCTCAAAAAACTACTACCAGGAAAGAAAAATTGAGAAATAAAACAATTGGTTCTGTTATGGATGTATTATGGACCCTGTGACCTAGTGAAAGATTTTTGACAAGTTCAATCTTCCAATGATGGAGAAATTTGTGATGGACTCTGATTTCATTGGGTTATTGGACAGTGCAGCATTGTCTTTGTGTATCAAATTAGAGTGAATACTTTCATTTCTCCATAAAGGTTTATGGAAAGGCTAAAAGGTCATTTGTTGTATGATTATGGTTACTGCAATGACACAACTGCCACAGGCCACAGGTCACACATGTCACAGGTTTTTCTAAAGTTGAAATTGGAATCCAACTTAAGAAATTGTGAGTCCCTGAAAATGAGCACTAGATGCTCTCTTTTTTTCTTTATTACTTTCTCTTTTCTTTCTTTTTCTCTGCCAGTTGACAATTCCTTCTCTACCCATCTTTCATCCTTGTACTAAAGAGAGCTCCCCTCAGATAATTTCACCCTCATTCCTCTCAGATCAAAACCTGGGAAATGACAAAAACCTTCAAATAAATATTTACATAGAAGAAGAGAGAACTTGTTCCTGCTTACTGTCTGCAACCTTGTGGCAACATTATGAACTTAATAGGAACAAAGGGCTAGGCAGTTCTCCAGATTTCTGCTGGCCCATAGGGCACAGAAAGGCAGCAACAACAGTGTCTGTATGTGGGCTGACAGACTTGGAGACAGCAGAACACAAAATCCATTGTCTAAATAAACTGAAGTCATGGAGAGCTGCGATGATGTTTAATGCATGAATGCAGAGGGGCCATGACATGATGCTCAATCACCAGATGTCATAAGTTATATCGTAGCTGTGGACATCCAGGACAGATCCTGGAGTCCAAGTCCTCATAGGATGACCTACAGGATGACTCAACTGGAGATGGTTTTTTGTTTTTCTTTTAGTTTAGTCTGTAATTATCTCCAGATTCTTGCCATACCCTCGTAACGGCCTTCTTTCATCTCTGTTTCCCAAATTCTTCTTCCAAATCAATGTAGTCTCCAAACTTAATTAATTGCATACCTTCATGTTCAATCTTCACCTCACTGGTAAAAATATATTGAGCTCTCTGACACACTATATTTTTATATAGTGTATACATATTTTGTTATACTACTATATTATAGATCAGTAAAATAATGCACATTTTGTGAAGAGAGTGACATAAACAAATGCAATCTTTCTCTCTCTTATTATCATAAATTACATACTTTTCATCTCCTACAGAATAAATGATAAGATTCTAGCATATCCTGACTTGTCCTTCTATGGTTTGATTATCCAACCTCATCTCATACTAATCCATCTTCCCTCCTTATTTATGTTCAAGAAATATATAATTTTTTGAATTTTCTTCATGGATAACTATGAGTACAAATACTAGTCGATACATGTTTTACACTTTATTAAATTAATTGTGTATTCCTTGTACCCTGACTAGACTATAAGCTTCTTTTGGAATGGGTCCTGGTCATCTCTCTCTCTTTCTCCCTCAAAAGTTAGTTTGTCAAATATAGTGAGCACCCAATACACACTTTTATTTTCTACTTTTGGCAAAAAAAAAAAAAAAAAATCTGAGCACATGCATATTCAAAGTCCATGCATGAGCATAAATTTATGGTAATGCCTAAGTGCTCATTTTATTAATGCTTACATAT
The DNA here is from genome assembly GCF_000951035.1 of Colobus angolensis palliatus. Lineage (NCBI taxonomy): Eukaryota > Metazoa > Chordata > Mammalia > Primates > Cercopithecidae > Colobus > Colobus angolensis. The sequence goes on from NW_012114633.1 coordinate 7,832,471, forward strand.
ATCATCTTTTATTATTACAATAAATGGGGCTCTGTTGATACCGGAATAGGAGGAAAATAAATATACAGACTCACAAAAGAAATACTCTTTATTTGGTCAAGAACCAATGAACAACTAAGCACTCATTAAATAACAAAATTATGCAATAATTTTAAACGTTTTTAGAAAAAGCCTAAATCTATGAAAAAAAAGCAAACTTATCGTACATGCACTCTGATTACACCTCTATAAAAAAGATATATGCAAAAATAAAAATTATGAGATTTAATAATTAATATTTAGAACATTTATTTTTAAATATATATTTTGACATATTATCTTTCTCATAGTATCATAAATTATAAAGTAAAAAGATTTAATGAAGTATTTGTAATGGACAACTTTATTGCACACCTTCCTTTGAGAGATTCTCTAAAACTGGAACCATAATAAATGTTATAAAAACTGTATGAACCCGTAAATCTCCTTAACAAAAAAGTTTATAAGAAACAAACATATGGACACATTACTCATATAATGTTTGCGATCCTAAGAGAAGTTAAGAAATTTGTGAACCCGAAAAATTAGACTACTGCAAATAATTTCTCTTGACATTCATTCTTACTTGTAATTAACATATTTTAATTCTATTATTGTAAGCCACTCATGCTTCTTTGTTCTTTTTTAATTCTAAGTAGCTTGGCCAACACAGAAAGAAGACACAAGCAAAGTTTGGGGCAAGAAAAGCACTATTCACTTACATTGTTATTTTGTGGGCCTATAATACTAAAGGGAATAGAACATAGCACGATCCTGGCATCAAAGGAATAAGAGAAAATCGTTATTTATCTTTGTCTAATTAGAAATAAAGGATCAAAATCCAGATAACATAATTTATTAAGAAAGTATAACCTTACTCACTTCAACTTCCAGGATCAGATTAGCAGCAGTTACAGTTCAAAGAATTCTGAAGATTGGAATTACAAAGGTGAGCCTTTTAGTGTACAAAGATCCTTTGGCAAAGACCCTTTTATCACATTACATATTTATTTTAAATAAAGAACATTGACCCTGTCTACACTTAGACTATATTTTTAATCTAAATAAATAGCTTTCATTTATTGTTTTTTTAATGATCTAAATTGTTCTCTAGTGTCTTATGGGCATTAGAAGTACTTTTCCATACAACACTTTTTACTTTTTCTAAAGGAGTTATTTTTTCTCCTGCTTTTGGTCATTAATTAGGAAGGAAAATTTTAATGACCAAATAATGATAACAGATTTTCTTCTTTCATTGTTATTTGTGAGATGGGTTAAACTCTTATTTTTGCAGAGCTCAGGAGAAAGGAGAATGAGTTCTGGGTTCTTATTTGATTGACTAGCCCTGTGTGAATACAACTTAAATGTCAAAGGATGTTTAACACTACTAGTGCATCATACAACATCATTTTGTACTATAATATATAATCATTGTGACTTCTACAAAAAGAAGGTTTTTTCTTTTCCTTAAATTTTTGCTTGTATTATTGTCACCTGAGGACATTTTTTGATTGTTTGTTTTTGAGACAGACTCTTGCTCTGTTGCCCAGGCTGGAGTGCAATGGCACAATCTAGGCTCGCTGCACTCTCCACCTTCTGGGTTCAAGCAATTCTCCTGCCCCAGCCTCCCAAGTAGCTGGGATTACAGGTGTGTGCCACCACACCTGGCTAATTTTTTGTATTTTTAGTAGAGATTATGGTTTCCCTATGTTGGTCAGACTGGTCTTGAACTCCTGATCTCAGGTGATCCACCCGCCTCGACCTCCCAAAGTACTGGAATTACAGTTGTGACTCACTGCGCGCAGTCTCTGGGGACATTTTAGAGCTAAAATAGGAAATAGTTTCACTTAAAATGAACAAAACATTCCAGCACATCAAGAATATAGAATCTGCTTGGCAACGGCTGCCAAATGGTGCAATTTACTAATATTGTAGTATCATACAGAACTATAAGTCCTCTTTGACAAAAGAAAAAAAATTGAAGAATAGTATGCTTTTTGGTAAATGGATGTTTGGTATACTAGGGAATTATATATATTTGTGTATATATATTATATGAAATATATAGAGAAAGAAAGAGCAATTGCTCTATATTCAAAAACAAGATAAAAACATATGAAAATTAATATGTTCCAATGATATAGAAAAAATTGGTAATAAAACTTTTTCTACCTTGGAAGTTAAATACACTATAGACAAAAGTCATTTGCTTCATACAGTTAGTCAGGTTTGTCCTGCTTTATTTTGTTTGTTTTTACAGCTTTTAAATAATGATAAAACGTTTGCCTAAAGTCTTTCACAACTGTTCTTCCCAACCGTATGTATGTGTTGAGGCCCCATAATGGTTACTGTGGTGGTCGTATTGCAATCATCCGCAGTTTAGAGCCTAAGAAGAATTCTTGTAATTTCACTTGTTGTTCTCAGGTTTGCTTGTCCAGATTCTCACAAAGTGTGGTGGCATGACTTTTATGGGTATTTATTGTTGGTTTCTGGTTTCTTTGATTCATAAGACCCTGTGCCATTAATACATTATGGTTCCATATTAATCTTGATGCTGTGGCAATATATAGGCTAGTCTTGATGTACTCTGGAGTTGCCTGAATATATATAATAAGTTGAGTTGTCTTGTTACCAAGTTTTAATTAGGATGTTGCTGGTGAGATTTTCTGTGCTATGCTGATTGTCTCTGTCTCCATCCCTCTTTTCAGGGATTTGAGGAATATGTATACCGTATTCTTGCTATCAGAAATGGTCCAGAATGTTTTCTCTTTGCTTCTATGTTACTGATTTTTAGTTTTCTATTGGATAGACATTTTAAATTCTAGTGATCTAAAGCTACACATTTTTTCTCTTCTACGGGAGCTTGCTCTTAAATTTTCCTTATATATACTTACTTTTAAATTATAAAGATAATCAGGAGATATAGCCTCATCCCAAACAATATTAGAGCTGATAAACATTTTACAATATCGGAACACTGATAAACGTTTTACATGTTGCTGCTATACAATGTTTTCATTGTGCTAATTTTTATGTTTTAATATTTATTATTGCTTTATACACTCCACACTCTAGGAATTTCTTTAGTCTCCTCTCTCTATATCTAATTCTCCACTTTTTAAAGTACATGTATAGTTTTTAATTGGAAAGTTACCAGTGATAAACATATTTTGATAGAGAGCTTTAAAGACATCCAGTTGGATTCTAGTTGCTCGTGGAAACTTTGTTATATACCTAATTTTTATTTCATACCTATAATCGTTTGTAAGATCTTTAGTTTTAGTACTCTAAAATTTCACGAAGACATTGATACAGCCAGGTAGAAATGGGTCCCCCAAGGAAACTCCAACCACCCTGTGCACTAAGAGTGCAAACTGGGGTGCTGCCATGGAAGTTTGTTCTATTTGCAGTCGGGGGGACCCTGGTCCCTCCTCTTCCTCGGTGGTATCTGAGATTCAAACTTTGAGGCAGGAAGCTCACCAGCAGGGACTCTGGCTTTACGGAGGATCCCTACTTCCCTTTTTTTCCCTTCCACCCAATAAAAACCTACCTTACCTTTCAAATTGTCTATAAGCCTAATTTTTTGTGGCCCTGTGACAAGGACCCCATCTTTAGCTGAACTAAGAAAATGTCCTGCAATATTTTTGGTACCCAACATAGGGTCGCGGAGCAGTGACTGAGCTGCAAACCAAGCAATATTTTTCCCTCTTGCTTCTAAGTCTTTTCATCCTTGGACTTCTGAGGGTAGGGGAAACCATGCCTTCACCCCATCACTCCTGAGGGTCAGGAAGGTCGACGTCGCTCTCCATGGCTCGCTGATTCCCAGCACCTGGGAGGATTTGCAGAATAATTGCTCAAAACTAGAATATTGATCCAGATTTCTACATTACCCATCCCTTTTGTTCTTTCTGAGCTGCAGCTGGAGACTGCTGGTTGGTTCACAGGAACCAGCAGGATTAGCCTAAAATGTAGGCGAAAACTTAAAAACAAGTAATCCATATAGAATTTAATGACAAATGTATGATAAGGTTTGAAACATAATTTCACTCTCTCCAGTCCTTATTTTTATTAAAATAACAAATCATAATAGGACGAAGTTGTTTGCAAAATAGACTTTAGTCTTATACTTGGCTTGATTATTTGCATAAAGTGCAGCAAGAAATAGAGTAACTATTTCTATATAGGCCTTTTGGATTGGCTTTCATGGAATTCTGTTCTACAAGGTGAGCACAGCCATGGGTTTGTATCCTCAAATACCTATGAGTTGGGTGATTCTCTCCTCTTAAGGTCCCAAGATAAACTTGGAGCTTGTTGAAAAGTGACATTTTTTACTGACCACAAATCAGAGCCCTGTATAGGGACTGTGTAGACAAAGGTATGAGGGCAGTCTCATTTTTCCTTTCTCTTCCTCTGTTCTGTCTTCAAAGATAGGTAATTGTGTCTCTGTACTACAGGACACTCCCCTCAGATGCCTCCTCCAAACTGGAAAGAGTTAATTTCCCAAACGTTAAACTGGTTGGCTTAAGATTAGGGTCAGCGAAGGGAATCCAGAAACCCAACATGCTGCCAAAAGGGTAAAGGTTTTTTTTTTTTTTTTTCACCAGTCAGGCGTTAGGCCTCCCTCTCTCTCTGCAAACTGGTTACGGCCTACAGATTTTTGAGCTGTCCTTACATGTTCCCTTGTTTCATTTTGATAACATGTTTTCAAATAACCTGGTTTGTCTTTTCTTGCCTTCCGGCCGTCAAATGCCAAATGGTCATGCAACCAGGGACTCTGATGATAGCCCCTTCTGCTGCATACCCTTAGAAAGATCTTTGAGGAAGCTCTGAATGTTATTTTCCCCAAAACAGCGCCCCCTGTCAGCAGGAAGCAGTTAAGATTTGTCTTTGTACTTACCCTTATTCTAAGGGCATTTATCCCTCACTCATCCCTCTCTAAAAGAGGGGGAATGAGATAGCCAGGTAAGACAGGGTCCCCAGAGAAACTCCAACCAGCCTGCGCACTGGGAGGAATGTGCACTGGGGTGGAGCCACAGAAATTTGCACCGTTTGCAGCGGGGAGGAGCCTGGACCCTCCTCTTTCTAGGTGGTACCTGGGATTCAAACTGTGAGGTGGGAAGCACACCAGCAGGGACCCTGGCTTTGTGGAGGGTCTCTGTTCCCCTTTCTTTCCCTTTTTACCCAATAAAAACCTGCCTTACTCACCCTTCACATTGTCTGAAAGCCTAATCTTTCGTGTCCCTGTGATAATGACCCTGTCTTTAGCTGAACTGAGGAGAAGTCCCACAACAGTACATTCAGATGTTGACTTTTATTCATTCATTCTGTTTGTAGTTTGTTATGCTTTTTTACATTGCAAAGTATTCAATTCTGGTGAATGCTATGTCATTATATCTGAAAATTTTGTTCTTTTTTTTACTATAACTGTAAATATTTTATTAAATAAATTTAATATACATAACTATATATTTTTTAAACTAAGACATATCAAATATATATATTTGGATTTGTCTTATTTCATTTTGTATTGCTATAAAGGAACACCTGAGGCTGGGCAATTCATTTAAAAAAAGGTTTATTTGGCAAATAATTTCAAATGGATGGGAAGTTCAAGTTTGTACATCTGCATCTGGTGAGAGCCTCAGGTTTCTTCCATTTGTAGCAGAAGGAAAAGGGTATTCAGTGTGTACAGAGATAACATGGTGAGTGAGGAAGCGAGACAGAGAGAGAAGATATGCTAGTTTCTTTTTAACAACCTGCTGTCATGGGAACTAATAGAGTGAGAACACACTGACCCTTTCCCCTGTTTCAGGGAGTGCTTTATTCTATTAATGAGGGATGTCCCCTCAGGATCTAAACACCTTCCATTAGAACCCACTTCCAACACTAAGGAAGCCAAATTTCTATATGAGATTTGATGGAGACAGACGAACTATATTCCACCTATGGCAGAACTTTATCATTCTAACCACTATTTCTGTTAACCTGTGTTTTTATATCTTCCATCACTTTATCTCACGGTTTTATTCTGGAAAGTAATTTGAGATGCATTTTAATTCAGTATTTATTTTTGAATATTTTCCTTAATCTATTTTTGTCTTTTTACTTAAATTTTTATTTCCCATTTGAGATTCTCCCCTCCATTATCCACTCAACTTAACTGAGTATTACGATTATAATAAGACAAGACTTCTTTTTTGTCACAGTGACTTCTATTTCCTATGAGTAGGTCTTTCTTTGTCTTCCCAACATTGTCTGAAACTTGACAAAATTATGAAATCATGGGCACTAATTTATATTTTAAAAAATGTCTTACAGTATAGAAGTTGGGCATATTGTTCTTAACTAATATGAAGCTCTTCGTGGAAGTTTCTCCCTAGAAGTGCAATGGCAGCTTGAGTGTGTAAAGTTTAAAAAGGTGTTTCAGAACATGCTTGTTCACTTCACAGATACCTTTGCTTATTTTTCATTGATTGCAAGTCTTAAATATGTATGTACTTAAAATATTCATATTGTTATTCCTAGCAGATTGCTCAATGATTAATATAAGAATAACAATACTTGAAAGTAAAATTATGCTCTTAGTTGTTTCTGATGTCTCTTGCTTATGTGGCCTTGTTATTTTAGATGTTTGTAATATTGTCTTATGAAGTCCTTCTATTAAATTTTATCTGGGAGAAACCTGTGATGGTGTGGGTTGAGAGTTGGAATGTATCTCCATAGTTGATTGTGGTTTAATTTCATCAGACATCTTAGGAGTTCAAAAGCCAATGACCATTTTTATGTTAATTTCATGGCCTATATGTGCTTAAAGCATGTCCAGGCCAAACTTGTAGAAGTAAAGGCTGAGTAGAAATTTTGAGTTATCTGAGAAGCCTGTTTTTTCTTGTTCTCACCTAAAGCCTATGCAAGTACAGTGCAGCTTACAGTTTCCATGCACTTACTGTCTACCTACTTTTCAAGGTTTGCAGACACTTGGGGTTCCTGGTTTATATTTAGTGATCTTATTTTCTACCTTATGTCCTAGATGGGCACAAGAACTAATCTCCTGGGTCTTGGGGATATGGAATCCCCTTCTAATGTGTATTCTTATCCCCTGACACCTGGGGCATGACAGGATAAGCTTATCAGCTTTTCTGAGTAGGTTTCAGTTTTCACATTATTTCTGGAACTAGAAACTTACTTTTCTTTAAGGTCAAAGCAGATTTGAATTTAAAATAGATTTGTTAGGTATTATGTAGGATTTCTAAATATTTATAGCAGGAAAATGTTTAGATTTATTTAATCCACCATCTTACAATAACCACAAAATATTCTATAACTCAATCTCTTTAAGCAGTTCAGAAAAGTTTTCTACTCAATTCACATAAGAGACAATTCACAGTTTAAATCTACACAAGAAAAGGAAACAATAGTTGTAACAAATCATGATTTTAAAACTCTACCTACAGACTTTGAAAAATATTTTATTTTTTAATCACTTCACATAAATATAAATGCCTAGCTCAGTCCTTGGCAACTGCAGACAATAAGCACTTATTGAACAAAAGAAAAAGAATACCTTAGGTATATTCCCCATGAACCTAGAGGTTAAAATAATTATGCTGATTATGTGGCTGTCACAACTGTAAATGCATGATGAAAATATTTTGTTCTACTTATTATTTATTAAACAATGTCTTCTTCCTCCCATACATATGGGCATCATGCTGTAATTCTTAAAATTTATACCGCAAGCTGCCATTGCACTTCCAGGAAGAAACTCCCATGAAGAAATTCCTATTAGTTAAGTACAATATGGCCAACTTCTATCCTGTAAGGCATTTCCTTTAAACATAAATTAGTGCCCATGATTTCATCATTGTGTCAAGTTGCAGACAATGTTCAGAAGATACAGAAAGACCTACTCATAGGAAATAGAAGTCACTATGACCAAAAAAAAAAGTGTTGTCATATTATAATCATACTGCTCAGTTAAATAGAGTGGATAATGGAGAGGAAAATCTCTATTTGAAACCAGTGTTACTTCCTGTCATAAAACATTCTGGTTCTGAAATGTGTTATTTTGATTTTTTTCTTAAAAGTAATTCACCTGACTGAATGAAGTCAAGTGATATGTTTATGGATATTGCTTTATTTGTGCTTCTAAATCTATTATAAAAAATAAAGTTAGAAAATAACTCTTCATATATGGAAAAGTTGAACATAAGCTTTAATGTGACTGAAACATATTTTCTCTTTAAAAAACTTAGAAAAACTACTTAAGAAATGTTAAAAAGGTAATGGAGCACATTAACTCACATCACTCTATAATTTCAGGGATTCAAAATGGGTCATTAACTATAATTTGACAATGCCATTCTGAGTGGGAAAAACAGAAATGTTATTAGAAAGCTTGATATTGTATTCCATTTGAAAATGTATAGTTATCATGCTAATACAAGCATTTAAAAGGGGTTTTCCTTTGACTGTGAAATGTAATTATATATGGCATCCTTCATAAAATAAAGTTCAGTGAGACCTATTAGGCAATTTGTACTTTTAGTTCAGTACAATTCATCTGTAATATCAATTTTCTATTATTTGAAATTATATTATTAATTGAAAGCTACAGATATTCAGTTGCAATTTCCTTAGGAAAAGAAAATACTGGTGTTTTAAAAGCCCTCTACCAAGTGTTAAATTCAAAATAAAGTTTTTCTTTTTAGCTATAGTAAAGTCTGTTGTATCACAACTCATTAAAATCCCATTTTTGGGCATAAATAATGATAAAAAGTGGTAACATGTAAAAATCAATTTATTATGATTTAGATATGTAGTTCAGTCCAATAAAACTACTTTCAACGTGACAGCTCTGCATCCATCATTCTGGTGGCTATGTGGTGGTATTTCATTAAGTTTTAATTTGCGTTTCTGTATCATGAGATTGAACAACCTTTCATAGATTTATTAGTTATTTGAATATTGTCTTTTGGGACATGCCTATTCAAAGTTTCACTGTGTTTTTTAGACATTTTTTAAAAAGTGTATTTATTTATTTATTTATTTTTTGAGACGGAGTCTCACTCTGTCGCCCAGGCTGGAGTGCAGTGGCGCGATCTCCGCTCATTGCAAGCTCCGCCTCCTGGGTTAATGCCATTCTCCTGCCTCAGCCTCCCTAGAAGCTGGGACTACAGGCGCCCGCCACCACGCCGGGCTAATTTTTTTGTGTTTTCAGTAGAGACAGGGTTTCACCGTGTTTGCCAGGGTGGTCTCGATCTCCTCCTGACCTCGTGATCCGCCCGCCTCAGCCTCCCCAAGTGCTGAGACTACAGGCGTGAGGCACTGCGCCCGGCCTATATATACACATATTTTTTAAAAAAATATGTGTATATACATTTTTTTCAGAATATAAGTTATTTATGCCTTGCATGATGTATAAATGTCTTTTCAAAGTTTATAGGTAGCCCCTTCATTCTCCGTGCTAGTTCTTGATTACTTAAAATTTTATTAATTTTTTCAAAATAACTTTCTTTGTGGTCTATTTGGAAAGCAGTCTTTGTCTACCCTACGTTTAGGAAAATATTCTTCTCTGTAGCCATCTAGAAGTATTATTAGTATGTTGTAGGTGCTCTGAAGTATACTAATGGGATATATGAGAAGCAATAATGATCTCACTATTGTATCATTCATCAAGTTCAGAAGTCCCCAGGTTAACTTTCTTCTTCCTACAGCCTATCATAGTCTTCCTATACTTGTTTGTTGATTATGTCCAGGGTGTTTTAGTTGTGCATGGGAGACACATGGAAGGAATAATTCGTCTTGCTAGAACTAGAAATCCTTCAGTATTCTTTAAAATGTTTTTGTTTTGTTTTTCTGATTTATTTGTACCTATGTCACTGAAATATTGAGAGTTATATTTCTTATAAGACTTGTGTTTTGCTAATATTCTTTTCTTAATGATATTTATTTCAATATGTGAGTATTTTCTTACATTGAACTTAGTTGCTAAGTAGTAGAATCAGTATACCTGCTTTCTTAGGTTCTGCTGTGGTACAGATGCATATCAATTTTAGAATTAATTTGCTTGCAATGAATGCAATATGCTAAATGTTGGCATTCACATTTGGTTGGAATTCAAATGACTCATTTTATTTTAATATAAAGAGATGCAATTAAATGAACATCTATAGTGTAGTGTGAACATTTTGTAAAATAAATCTATATATTTTCCGTAAGAGAGCTACCAATTATTTCTTTTATTTCTACAAAATGTAATCCTGGAAGTCTGTACTTAACTATGGGAGATATCTCATAGATAGAGGAAACTTACCTACTAACAAGCTGAATTATTGAGAGCAGAACAATACTGAGAACAGACGTTTCAGTATTCATTTTTAAAAACCTTACCATTTCATTTCCATCTGGTCAAAAAAAGGCCACTGAGGACTTGGCTATTGCTTCCTTCCAGGGACAGTAGCCTCTAAGTATAGAGAATTAGTTAAGAATAAAATGCCATATCACTCAATAATAGAAAATCAGGTTAATTTTATTAAGAGATAAAAAGCCATTTAATTATGTAATATATCAATGATAAACGCCATACAGAATATATTTTATGAAGTGAACACTTTTTATTAATAAAATTCCTGCATATTAATTCTCAATGCTAGATAATGTTGCTTGACTGCAGTGCCATCTGTTTTCAGATCAATGTACTATAATTGACTGATGGGAATTTTAAAACAGAAAATCCAGCTGTTCTACATTTGTCCTCTTTGACCAAAAGATAAATTATCATATTACACATCTCCATAATTACTTTCATTTCCACTAGAGTGTGACTTTGTAGATAGTGGTGTCTTCAGCAATCAGATGACACAAGATTGTGTTTATGGAAACTTCATGTTAATAATAGGGTATCACACTACAAAGAAACAGTGGCACAAATTTAAATCTAAAAGCAGTCCAATTTTAGATCAGTCAAGACTGCTAGAGTCATTAACAACATTTAATACCTGAAATTAATTTGACAGCAAGGGGGGTTTCACCTGCCTTGATGGCAGCATATGCAGTTAACTAGGTATGCCTATAGGACATGTCTCATGTTCAGTTTTTACCAATATTTATATTAAGCATATGGTATGTTTAAAACTACATGAGAAGTGATTCTTTTTGTCTTCATGAGTACAGTGTATGATTCTTTGAAATAATTTAGATATAAGTAACAAAAGATTTATTTTACTTGATCCATTTACCTATCTGTATACTCAGAATGATATTATATTTGCATTTTTGATATCTCCCTAGATGTGTTATTATTGACTAATTTGAAATTTCAGCTATACATTTTTAGATTATTTAGATGATAAAATTAGGCACAGTTCAGTATAATATCTCCATGGCAGTATTTTTCCAACAAAGTATACATGTGACTATTAGCAACAAGTACTGCATAATAATATGCTTATATATATAATGACAAAGTGTAAAAAGCAAGTCCATACTATATGGAGTCATACTTTATCCCTGTTCTTTAATTTTTATTTTAATGAACAGAGACTATCAAATATATTAAAACAATTTCAAAGTTTTTTTAAGACAATGCCAATGTTAACATTTTGTATATAAGTGGTTATTTTTGTTATAAGTAGTAATGAGTATGTACAGAAATATTAGACCACTGTAATTTTATATTTGTCATAATTTAATAGGTTTTTTAGTTACACAATTATATTAATACCTTATAATTATAAAATATCAATACACAAATATAACACATCTTTACATCTGAAACTGGAAACAACTATGTAAAAATGTGATGCATGTTCTGGTTGATGTAAATATTTATAAACATATAGCACAAAAATATTTTTGAAAGGCCTGCTTTTTCCATTCAACAATATAAGATGGCACTTAGTAATTCTAAAGGCTTTTGTACAATGTAATTTACTTCTTTATTCAACAAACATTTATTAAGCACTTCTAAAAAACTAGCTTAGGTATAGAGGGTGCGGTTGTATATAAAACAGTAGACTATGTGTCTCCATTCATGGACCTTATGTTATAATAAGAAGAAACACAGGATACAAATAAATATATAAAGTATCATGTCATGATAAGTGTTGGGAAGAAAAATAAATCCCTGGAAGATGGATACATTTAAGTGAATGTGTGAGTACTTATAGTGTGGTCTCAGAGGAACAATTATATTAGGTACAGTTGAGCAGAGACTTAAGTGAAGTAGAAGGAGGTGAATAAAGCACACAATGGGCAAAAGCATTCCAGGAATAGGCAGTTTTAGTGCTAAGGATCTCAGAGCGCCTTAACTGTTTGCATAGCAAGTGTTGCTGAAACACCAGGGTAAAATCTAGGTCCTGTTGCTTACCACAGAGAAAGCCAATCACTAAAACAAATATTTCCAAGGAAGAAGACTTTATTTGGGTCCCTCAGCTGAGAAAATGGGAAATCAGTCTCAATTCCATCTCCTCAACCTACTAAATGTAGGGGTTTATATAGCAAGGAAAAAATGTAACTATATGTGAAAACACAGGAATTTTGGAGAGGTAAGGAAGAGGAGGTGGTCAATAGGAAGCAGGAGGTTGAATAGGCAATCATGATGGGTGAAGAGTACAGCATCTCATTGTTCAAATGTGGTGATCTGCTAAGTTTCAGTTCCTTGATACTATCTGGGATGACTAATGGTAGGTTCCTGAGAAAGAAACTCAGATAAAACAAATTTGAGTTTCTCAAGTTTCAAGACTGGGAGGGTCAATTGTTTTGTGTCATCAAAAGAAGCCTTAAACATCAGTTCCATGAGACAATTATGCTGGTTTTACAAGATCAGTATGGCAAGACAAAGTGATCCAGTGGAATAAGGGAGATGATGAGTTCATCAAAATATCAGTGGGCTAAATCATGTAGCAACTGATATATCAAAAGGACTTTTGATTTTATTATAAGTGAAAAGCATTGGAGGCATTGGAACAGAGAAATGTAATAATCAGAATTTTTTAAACAAAAGTACTCTGGGTTGAGAGTAGTAGATTAAGAATAAACCTATAAAGAGGCAAGAAGATAGTTAAGAAAACTAGTTATGAGGATATTGCAATAGTTTTGGCAAGTTATGAGGTCCAATTAGGAATCATGGTGATTTGGAACAGAGTGATAGTGGTGAAGACACCAAAAATTTTCATATTCTAGGTTTTTATTTCAATGGTAGAGAAATAAATTTGATGATGAGTTGTAGTGAATAAAGGACAGGGAAGAATGAAAGGTAACGGCCAAGTTGGAGGGCTTGAGAAATTCATATATCTGTTATTCAGCTGCAATTTAATTCCAATTGCATAAGTAGATAAAGTAACTATGTTTATAGAGATGAAAGACATAAGGCTTGAACTAAAGAAGCTTGTAATCTACTCAAGAGATCAAAATACAGCAAAATATCCTGTGTGTGTTTATTCAATTGGATAAAACTGACACAAAAATGTTTTTAATCTCTGATAGAAGCATGTACAAAGAGATGAAATTAAACAAATAGTGGAGAAATCTACCCTAAATTGCAATGAGAAGGTGGGGTGTATTTGTTTCCTATTGTCACTGCAGCAAATTACAACAAACTTAATGACTTAAACAGCACAAACATATTAGCTCTAGAAGTTTTGTTTCTTATTGTATATTTTATATCTGTATTTTACTTCTTTAACATATGGAATTCAGTTATAAATCTTTTAATGTACTGATGTGTTAATTCTAATATATGTGCCATTCTAAGCCGATTTCAACTGAATGATATTGCTATTGGTTATGAGTTGTATTTTCTACGTCTTTGCATCCTTGATAATTTTTTTTTTTTTTTTTTTTTTTTTTTTTTTTTTTTTTTTGAGACGGAGTCTCGCTCTGTGGCCCAGGCTGGAGTGCAGTGGCCGGATCTCAGCTCACTACAAGCTCCGCCTCCCGAGTTTACGCCATTCTCCTGCCTCAGCCTCCCGAGTAACTGGGACTACAGGCGCCCGCCACCTCGCCTGGCTAGTTTTTTGTATTTTTTAGTAGAGACGAGGTTTCACCGTGTTAGCCAGGATGGTCTTGATCTCCTGACCTCATGATCCGCCCGTCTCGGCCTCCCAAAGTGCTGGGATTACAGGCTTGAGCCACCGCGCCGGCCCTGCATCCTTGATAATTTTAGCTGGATGCCAAACACTGAATTTTACCTTGAGGGGTGCTGGATATTTTTGTTTATAAATATTCTTGAGTTTTGTTTGGGGATGGAATCACTTACTTGACCAGAGTTTGGTTTTGCTAGGTGTGCTTGGAACAGTATTCCTTGTAAAGCTAATTATTTTCCACATTGGAAGCAGTGCCCTTCTTTGCACTTGATCACATTCTCTGAGAATCATGTTGTTGTCCTGTTGGCCTGAAGTTAGCAGACACTGATCCCAGCTCTGTGGGGCAGATGGGCATGGTTAACTTTAAAACTTTTCAATAGCTTTCCCTGACTTCTTTTAGATTTTGAAAACTCATAAACTAATTATACTCAGCTAAATACATAAGGGAGCCCTTTTCAAATGTCCAGAGTTCTTTTTCCATGTAGTTCTGTCTTTGCCAGTACTCTCTTTTACAGTTCTGCTAACACAGTTATTATTTTTGCCTCCTCCACTTAGAGAGTCTGCTTTGTTCTTCCCTAGTTTTCTCTCATGCTTCACGGGCACAGACCATTCTCAAGGAACTGGTTGGGGCAATAACAGGGTTTTCCCTCTCTTAAAATAATTCAGGGGTGGGGTCAAAATGGTCAACTAGAAGCGTCAGTGTTCGCAGGCTCCCATTGAAAAAACAAAAACAAAACATAATAAGCATGTGAATCCTTAACCAGCAACCAAGATATCCAGGTTCTCTATCAGAACTGACTAGGAGACTGGTGTGACCCACTGAGAGAAGGAAGAACAGTGTGGTGCGGTAGCCCACCTGAGAGCACACAAGGCAGGGAAGCCCACTCCCCCAGCCAAGGGAGGTGGTGAGTAAGGATGCCACCCAGCACGGGAAACCGTACTTTTTCCATGGAACCGTGCAACCCACCTGGGGTTGGGATGCTATGCCCTGGCGGTGGCGTGGGTTCACAAGTGGGATCTTCTGATCCATGGGTTGCATGGTTCTGTGGAAAAAGCAGTTTCCCCAGCTTAGCAGCACCCTCACTTACTGCCTCCCTTGGCTGGGGGTAGGGGGGTACCCCTTCCTCTTGTGACTCTCAGGTGGGCTGCCACATCACACTGCTCTTCCTTCTCTCCATGGGTCACAGCAGCCTTCTGGTCAATTTTGATGAGAGAACCTGGATACCTAGGTTGCTGGTAAAGATTCACATGCTTATTATGGTTTTCTCAATGGGAGCCTCTGAATGCCACAACTTCTAGTTGGCCATCTTTGACATAATATTCTTTTCTTGTTTGTTGTTTTCACTCATTTGTTCCTGTTGCCTACTATTTTGCTCTTCTTTGCGTTAACATTCACTGTAATGTCTTGGTGTTTTTTAGCAATATCATTAGAAATATTGTTTGGAAATGTGCAGAAGCTATTACTTACCCAAATAGATTTCTATTCTATACTTTCTCCTTCATCTTCAAGGATATTATTGTATTTCAAGAACTTGCCATTTATCACCTGGATTATTACAATAGTCTCTCAATCCACTCTTTCTTTAACGTACAACAGAAAGCTTTTTTAGCTTTTAGCAACAAAAAAATGACTTTTGCAAAGTGCCCAAAATTATTACTCTAACTCTCTGACATAATCATGTCACCTTTTCCATTTAAAACTTTAGTAGTGTCTCCCCAGCAAGATAGTGTATATAAGTCTAAAAAAATATAACTCTAACAAGCTCTTCAATGTTCATATGTTAGTAATATTCATAGTCCATTCATAACAAAGATTTAAGTTTTAGAGAAGTTTCATTTTACCACACACCTGCCCAAATTCTTATCTTCTGCCCACTGCTTGGTTATTTTTTCCTATGCATCATTCAAAACAAATATACTTGGTGAAAAATGTAATTTCATCTGTCAAATATTATGCAGAATAATTTAGTTCTTCTATGCAATTATATGAGACATTTTCTTACTCTATTACATCCTTTTATAAATTTCAAAATCTAGTACAATATCTAGTTTGTCTACCTCTAATATTGTTTGCTCCTAAAAAGCAGAGAAAATATTATGTTTATTATTGGTCTGATAAAGCCTAGTATACTATCTAAAACTGGAAGCTTTCAATACATGTAACTTGCTTACATTTTTAAAATTAAATAGTCATTTGCTTATCAAAAGATCTCTAGGTGAGATATTTTATACTAGCAGAATTATTTAGAAGCCAAGATAGCCTAGATTTGCTCCAATCTGAGGCACCATCACCTTACAATAAAGTTTTTGGAAGAAAGAAACAAAAAGACAAAATTTATAAAACTCCAAATAATTACATATATCTATAGCTTTGTAACCAACACATCTATTTTTATCATTGATTTTTCACAAGGCATACAATAATCAAACTCAAAGTCAAGGACAAAGAGATGATATTGAAAGCAGCAAGATAAAAGAATCAACTAACATATAAAAGAATCCCAATTCACCTGGCAACAAGTTCTCAATGGAAACCATACAGGCCATGAGGGAGTTTGTGATTGCTGGGTCAAAGGGTATGTCTGGTTTTAGATCCTTGAGGAATTGCCACACTGTCTTCCACAATGGTTGAACTAATTTACACTCCCACCAACAGTGTAGAAGCGTTCCTATTTTTTCGCATCCTTGCCAACATCTGTTCTTCAATTTTCTAAAAGAATTTGTATAGATTAGTATTGGTTTTTTATTTAATGTTACATAGAATTTGCATGTGAATTCCTCAAGGCTTAAAGTTTTCTTTGTGAGAAATTTTTTGTTTACAAATTCAGTTCTTCTAAATATAAGTCTATTAAGACTTTCTGTTTCCTTTTGAGGTATATTTGATAACATTTCTCTTTCAAGGCATTTTTCCACTTTATTTAACTTTTCAAATCCTTGGGAGTAAAATTCTAATACATATACTTGTATTTGTATATACACATTCCTTTTTTTTAATTTCTATTATCCATGGAATAAGTATTTATGTAGTATTTTTCTCTTCTTACCTACACAATATGTAGTGGTGACCCCTTTCTCATTTCTGATATAGATAATTTGTGTTCTCCCTCTTTCTCTCTGAGTCTACGTATAGGTTTATCAATTCTACTGACTTTTACAAAACATTTTTTTAAGTGTTTTATTCATATTGTCTCTTTTTTCATTTAATTTATTTTCACTCCTATCTATTCTTTCTTTCTACATATTTTGATAATATTTTTAGTTTTTTCTAGCTTCTAATGATTGAAGCCTGTATTCTTGATTTTAAATATTTCTTTCTCTCTTAATATACATCTTTAAAGCTATACATTTTCTTCTAAGTATAGCTTTATATGTCCCACCAAAATTGGTAAGTTGTGCTTTCATTATTATTGAAATTTAAGTATTTTTAAATATCCTTTGTAACTTCTTTAACACATTAGCTGTTTAGAATTAAGTTGTTTTATTTCTGGATATTCACTGCTTTTGGAGATGCTTTATTGATGTTATTTTAATCTATTTACACTCTGATCACACAGTATATGTTTGAGACTTTACTGAAATCTTTTTCTTTATGTCAATTTTACAAGAAAATTTAGAATATATGTTATTCAATAAGTATGGAAAGGAATTGAGTTAAAGGAATTGAGTTATATTTATTCAGTGAAACAAGTTCCACCAAGCCTAGTCAGAAAAATTGAGTGGTGTCAGTTTAATGGTTTACTATGCTCTGTATTTTATGTAGTAAGGAAGGTCACTTTCTGCCAGGCCAAGAAACTTAACAGTTTTGTGGGACCTCAAAGAGAGGGAGATACACAGCCTCATTTATAAGTAGTATAAGTGAAATCTAGTGGAGACAATCTTGTTGGGTTAGACTTCTTAATCTCAAAAGCAAAAGAAAAAGCAAAGAATGATAGTAATAATATAAAAAAGATCCCTGGTGTGAGATAAGTTATCTAAAATACATCCCTATATCACTTATAAAAGTTCCTAAGAGAAGTTAATTCTTTGGCCTTAGTAGTTGCTAAACTCTATAAAGACATAAAGGCATGCATATGTTAAAACCTCTTGTTGCACCTCTTAAAAAAAATAAAATATAGTTTTATTCTATTTGTTTATTCTATAACAGGAAATGCCTGTTGGAAACAGTTGTACCATTCATTCATCACTGTCACTTTTTTTTGTGACCAAGAATAATCTTTGGAGATTATTTATGATCACAAGAACCACTGTTAGGAAAAAATGCTCAAAAATGGTAATAGAGAAAAAAATTACTGTGTGTTCCTTCGGAGTCTGGTAGATATATCTAGCAGGCCGATCTATGATTATTTGATTCTTTATAAGTGTGGATATCTTTGATTTACTCTTTAGTACAGATTAGTTCATTTTACAATGCTGTAAGGATAGATGTTATCTTGTAGAGAACTGGTATTTATGCAAATGGATTTTACTCGAAGAAAGCAAACTAATTTTTTCTTGTAGAGATATTAATAGTTTCTGGGCTTTGTCCAATATAGTAGATTACAAGCTCAAATCTTTGGTTTTCTTTTGAATTGTAAATTGGAAACCTTACTCAAATATTCTTTCCTTTAACTACTATGTATGCTTCCCTCAATTTATTTTCCTTTGAAGCAAACGTACCATCCTGCTTGTTTCCTTATTAGTTAGTTAATAAATTTTTTGGCAAAGTTTATTCTAAAAAAACAAAAAGTATGCTATTTGATAAACAACATGTAGAGAATCCTAAAACAAACTCAGAAGAAAACAATAATGAATAGATTTTAGGCAAATGAAAATAAGTTTAATTTTACTAGCTAACAAAGTATCAGAATAAGTTTTACTTCTTGAACATTGTGCTTAAAAGCAAATCTTTTTAAAAGAAAATACTTAATGTTAATAATTGCTATTTTGGATGTCTTGTTTTAGATACTTATTTTCAATTGTTTTCTGCAGTTTCCAAATTTTCTATTATAAAAATCTGTTCTTTACATAATCAGAAAATGTTTTAAGTAAAATATAGGTGGAAAATGGCCTTTGGAACATAATGGAAGTTCTAGTTATCTTTGAGATATTTTTCCTGTGATATTATATATTTATTTAAAAACAGTATAAAATAATTTATCTGTTTCTTCTAGGTTTTCAAATTTGTTGGCATATAGTTCATACATTTAAAAAATAATTCTTTAAGGTCGGGCGCAGTGGCTCACATCTGTAATCCCAACACTTTGGGAGGCTGAAGCAGGCGGATCACCTGAGGTCAGGAGTTTGAGACCACCCTGGCCAATATGGAGAAACTCTGTCTCTACTAAACACGTGCGCGTGCACACACACACACACTAACCAGGCATGGTGGCAGGAGCCTATAATCCCAGCTACTCAGGAGACTGAGGCAGGAGAATTGTTTGAATCCGGGAGGCGGAGGTTACAGTGAGCCGAGATCGCACCGTTGCATTCCAGCCTGGGCAACAAAAGTGAAACTCTGCCTCAAATAATAATAATAATAATAATTCAAAAAATAAAGAAGCAATGTAGAGAAGTAAGCTAAGTCTACAGTTTATAGGATTTACAAGGAAATCCTCCTATAAATAATAGTGACCAGACTTTTATTGAAGCTTTATTGTCATGATGGACAACTGGGAAACTTAAGAGAAGAGTGAATATGATTGATCAAAAGTTAAAGGAAGACACTCTCTGTGAAGATTTTATAGTTTCCAGTTTGATATTATGGAATACTTTAAGTAAATACTGTCTTAAATGGATTGTCACAGCCAGCTACTTTATTATAGCCATGTGGTTGCATCGATGCCATTTTACAGACAAAGAGACTGCAGGTTCCAACCTGTGCTAAGAACATATAGCAAGTGAGTGGCCGATTAGTTTCCACACGTTTTACAAAAAATTTACTTATTCTTATATAATGTTAATTTTCATTTACCTTTGAATAAAATGGAAATATGTTTACAGTTACATCTGATTTCAAATGGAAGCTATATATTGCATGATTTCTGTACCATTTAGTTGCCTATCAAGTCTCTAGTGAAATCTAGGTTACTTACGAAATTCCTGTAAACATTGGCTACCATCCCCACCTGGCTTTGGCAACCTGTTAGTTACATAAGGTAGGGCAGGGTGTGAAACCAGCTGTTTTGCTGCTGCTGTCAGGAGAGGCTTACCTAATTTGGAGAAGTATGACTTGAAGTGTTGATCTTAGTGGCAAGCAAACAGGAGGGCTACTGACCCTGCCAACTAGGGTTGTTCTATTGGATCAAACAATAGACCAAAGGACTAGCTGAGGAATTTAAGAGGCAGTTCTAGGAGTGAGATAGGTGTAGAGAAATGGATAAGCCATTCCCATATCCTGGGTCGATCAAAAACTGTGCATATGCACAGAAGAGACTTGAGCAGACGCAAGCAGCCCACTCATTTTGGGTCAACAGAGGCTGTGTGTACAAAGATGTGACGGAGCTCTATGAGAAACAAAAGCTCATGGAAAATTGAAAATGACCTATAAATATTTTCTCCAAATTATTTAGAGCGAAATATTTTTATGATGTGTATGACTATTCCAATATTGGGTTGAGAATATTTTTCCTCCCCAACAGGTTACATGTGGAATGATTGGCTATGAAACAGCCAATCCTTACTAAGAAGTTACCTGTTTTTCCTTGACTTGAAATAAAAGTGATATGTGTGACTAATTATATATAACAAAAATGTATTCATTATATATTAAAATAATTGTAATCCATACAAGAATGTTAGTTTCATTCACTTACTTAGCTTTAACTTTTTGTGTTACATTTTAAACATTTATGGAAGAATGACATTTTCCTTGGTAGATAACCCAAAAACTGCTGCTCACAATGTCTTCATTAACTCTGACAAGAGAGGAAATGCCTGTTGTAATAGTTGTACCATTCAATCATTACTGTTTTGAGTATCTATTTTAAAGGTCATCTCTGATTTAAACTGAGGCTACAGATCACTGACTTTAAAGAACAAATGGGACTGGAAGAACCCAGGAAGTGCCAAGAATCAGTAATAGAGAAAGTAGCGAATTACCCCACTGGTTAGATCGCAAGCAATTTGAAAATGAAAATAACGTATTTTGACATTTACATTTGTGCTATTTTTCTAGTGCCCAGGAGAGTGCTTTCCCAATAATTCAGAATTAAAGTATAATTAGTGTAGTAGGAGCTATGCTATGTATGAGTAACAAAAATAGCTGTAAAGAAAAGGGAAATAGGCAAATAAGTCATCAAACTTGATAACAACATAGAATTAGAAATAATACAGACATACATACGAAAATGGATAAATTATGGAAAAAATCTTATTCCAATTCTGAATTCAGTTTTGTCTTTCATTCAGTTTTGAATTTGTTTCATTCAGTTTTGTCCTTGATATACATCTGTACTTGACATTCATCTATTTTTTCCACTGAAAGATTTTTCTCTTTTACTCTTCCTGCACAATTTTTAACCTACCTTATAAGACTCAGCTCAAGGTAAAAAATGCAAAATTGAGAATAAAGCTGACTAAAGTAAAAATTGAACTTTTTACTATAACTTTCTAGTTCAAATAAAATTTGTTTTTTGACATAAAACAATGTATGAAAAGAAATCCAATATGAAAAAAATAAAAACAATGTATTAAAAACACCAGTATTCAAAAATTTATAGTTAATTGTTTAAAATTTTGAAGAACCATCCTCAGTGAGTAGATACATATGCAGATAATTTTTGATTTGTACAAAGATGAGAAAGTGAGTTGCTATATTTCATCATTTAAAATCCCTTGTAGAAAAAGAACGGTAGAATAACAACAATAAACTTAAACTGAAATTGAAAATCAGAATTAATGATATCAGGGTCAAAAGTTTGCAAAACTTTTGCAATAACTCATCTTGCATTGTCATTTAATATTTATTATTTCCTCACTTTTATACATTTTTTTTGAAAGCACAATGAAAGCAATGCAGTTTAACTTTAGGAAAACTGTCAATCTTATGAAATGATTACTTAAAACTGATCAAATGTTGCTGCGATCTAAATGCAGAAATTTTACCACCTTGTTATGTCTATTTGCATATGTAGGATAGGTGGATCTAAACCAATATCATGAGGTTATTTGAATTTCATTTCTGTTATGTAAATATTTTACCAAGATTTTTTAAAATAAGCTTCATAATTTTTGTATTTCAATATGAAATTACTGTGATAGCATATTAAAAGTGATAAAATAGGAAAATAAAATTAAATACAACAGAAATGTAGTAGAGAGTGAAAAATACTGTGACAAATAACTAAATGCTTTTTCCATAAACATACATTGCATAAGAGGAAAAACGACATATATTTTTCTTAATCTGGGTCAAATCATAGACTGCTACCATCAGCATATCACTTTCAATATTTGTCTGAATCATCATGGTGATTTCTCAGCTGTTTGTGAATGGTATGCCCTCCTGTGGCACACGGTTGAGGAACGCTAGATGAATATTAACTATGATGTTTAAAAAGTTGTAAGAGCAGAAGCAAGGTTTGTCAGTTTGTCAGCACACTAGTATAACAACTTTCCTTCGTCAAGACGGATCAAATAATGAAATTTAGCAAGAAGTGCTGTACAAATCCCCAAACTGTCAACCATTTGTGCTGTGAGCTAATGAAAAAACATGTATGCTGGTCTTGATATGCTTGGAAGAAAAAATGCCAAAAAAAATCACTGTTGCAATTACTCTCCTGTTAATGACAAACGGATCATTGGTTTATATATAATAAAATGTAGGCCGGAAAACTAAGGTAATTAGATGAATGTACTGGGGAAGGATTTAAGACTATACTTTGGATAAGACTGTATTTTTAACTAAAAAGTTATGTTTATTGATAGGACAAGTGTAAACAATATTTGAAGAGATTTATAAGGATTTTAAACTTCAACTAATATTATTGCTGTAATGTTTTGTCAGGTAGATTTTATCAAAGGAAATATGTAGACACTAGTCTTTAATTATGAGTCAAAAGCATTTCACCACATAGCAGAATATGCCAAATGGCATTATGTTAATCTATCAGGGAGGCCTCAAAAGTCATATATTGTACATATATAATGCAAACAGTAACCGTAATATAAATTTGTCATTAAATTTCCACAATAATTCTCCCATATTACAGTGAAATAGGATCATGTCTTCTATGGAATCTACTTTGTATTATTATACTTTAAGTCTCCCATAATTTCTGTTATGGCACTAAACATTGAAAATCAAAATGTAGCTTTTGTGTGATTGTTATCAACAATCTTACTTTACAATGAATTTGCTGACATAGGATTTAATTATTTATGAGTGCAATGTTGTTAGAACAATGCCTGTTTAAAAAAGGTTTTATGTAAAACTTTAAATTCATTTATTTTCTTTTCAGATCCCATCAATTGTTTTTACTGCATTTATGAAGAGCTTTAGTGGTCTAAGTGATTTTGACTATTCTATTAAATCACTATACTTCTTAAAGATTGCAGTCCCTAATTCTTCTTCCACATCGGTTTTGTTGACCCTCATGGATGTCACCTCTCTTAGGTTCTATCCCATTTTCTCTCATTGGTTTACTTCCCTATTTTTCAAACATGTATTTTAAAATAATTTCCTAATAAAGGTTATGCAGGTAATACATTTTTCAATCCCAGAAACTTTATTTCACCATCACACTTGAATGTTAATTTACCTCAGAATTCTAAGGTTAAAATAATTTTATTTTTTAAATTTAAGTGTTATTCAGAGAACCCTCTCCATATAAATGCACGTTTCCTCTAGTTGTGATTAATTTTCTTATATTTTCTATTTAAAATTTTATTTAACTCCATTTTCTTTATTCTCTTTTTTTGAGTAGATCTTCTGTCTTTTAAATTTTCTTTCATAGTATATGTGCTTTTTGTGAATTCTGTGGTATTTTTAAAAATTTAACACTCTGGACATTTATTTTTTGAACTTAAGCAACAATTAGTAATACTCAAATGTATTGTGTTTTATTTCCAGCTTATTATTATAGAATTCTGGCTTTTTATGTTTTCAGTATCTTCTTTAAAATGCTAGATTAAAATAAAATGTCAAATAAATTTCTTTAAAATTTCACTCTGTTGTCAAAGTATCTCTCTCAATGATGTCAAGCTTTCTTATCTTTTACTATATATACATACAATATATATTTTTTACTATATATACTATATATTTTTACTATATATACATTATATATACATATTTTTTTTTTTTTAGACGGAGTTTCCCTCTTGTTGCCCAGGTTGGAGTGCAATGGCACGATCTTGGTTAACTGCAGCCTCCGCCTCCCGAGTTCAAGCCATTCTCCTGCCTCAGTCTCCTGAGTAGCTGGGATTACAGCAATGGGCCACCACACCAGGTTAATTTTGTATTTGTAGTAGAGATGGTGTTTCTCCATGTTGGTCAGACTGGTCTCTAACTCCTGACCTCAGCTGATCCGCCCACCTTGGCCTCCCAAAGTGCTGGGGTTACAGGTGTGAGCTCATACCTGGCTATTTTTTACTGTATTTTTTATCTTTTATGTTGTATATTCTCTCAAATATATAATGATTATTTTTATATAAATATAATGAGATAATAAACAGTTTGTAGTTCTATGAATGTGTGGGGAAGGTTGATCAAAGTACTTGTCTTCTTTATAAGCTGCTGAAGGAATCAACTTTTATACTATGAGATTTGGGGACATTCATATACACATTTATTTCCACTATACCATTAATGTTATTATTTTTAGTCAGATTTCACAGAGCATCATTCAAGTTATTTTGATGATAATCCTCAAACACTGAGTCTAAAACAAGGGTTAATGTGCTATGACTGACAGGCCAAATCTGGCCAGGCTAACACCTGTTTTTGTTTATAATTGCTTTCACACTGCTATGACAGAGTTGGGTACTTGTGACACAAGACCGTGTGACCCACAAAACCTAAAATGTTTACTATCTTGCCTTTTATTTATGTCAATCCCTGGCCTAAGAATAAAAATGCCCCAGTGCTTTGCTTTCTGTGCATACTATATAAAGGATAAATGTAATGTGAAACAGTGTTTCACTGATTAGAGACTGAGCTAGCCCTATTTTTCCACACCCATGCTTTATCTAATTTTCTCTTCTTTGATTATCCTTGTTCTAAGCAAGCTGGGTTTTCAGGGCAGATTAATTTACTTATTACTTAAAATTGTCTTAGTGTTGTCTAGGTTGATTTTATCCTTGTATTCTCCAAGTTTAGTATTCATAAGCTATGACAGAGACCTCTGGAAATACAGTATGGATTAGGGCCCCTTCATATTGCCTCATGGACTTGGTAGACAAGAGGAACTCACAGAAAACTACTGATGCTCCTGCTATTTGTTGTTCCAAGATAAATAAAGCCATTTGTCTCTGACCCAAGAGTCGGGTTTTCTGCAAGCATGCATAAAACAGTACCTAGATAACAATAACTTTTAAATGTTTTTTGCTTGGTCAGTTGTGGTGAAGAGGATGGGATGTTGACAAATGGCTTTCTGGAAGAGAAAAGGCAACTTATCTCACAGTGCAGATGAGGAGATAGAAGAAGACGCCCTACGATTTGGCAGTGAAGGTTCTCACTCTCATGGTATGTAGGATAATATCCCCCCACTTTCCTACCTTTTGATGAGACTGAACATCAAGACTAAGCATTGAATCAAGTCACCAAATAAACAGTGCTTTAGTTGTTTCTCAGTCTCTTCTACGTAGGAGAAAGAAGGTCTATTTTCATGACAGTGGATCAGCAAGCTGGACATTCTCACTTGAAAGGTATTATGGCTGTGGTTGCTGAATCAAGGAGTACTCAAAGGTGTAACACATGATATAAGAAACAGTTCTCACTACATGATATAAGGTTTGAGGTGTTCCAAAAACATTGTAAATCGTTTGATTGAAGCCTGTGCTGCTGGAAACCAAAAGCAAAAGCAAACCCTTGTTTAGTGATGTGGAACTGATCTCTCCTTCCACACACCCACTTATTTTTGTTTTGTTTGTTTTCCGATTCCACATGAAATGTGAACTTTATGAGGTCAGGGATTGGTGCCTGTTATATTCACTGCTGTATTTTTGGGACCTGGAATGATATCTGAAACAAAGTAATTGTGTCTATATGTTTTCTGAATGAATCAAAATAGTGTGCTGCATAAAAAACAACTGTTGACTTATAACAACATGGCATACAAGGCCAATGTGAAAACTACTTACTCACTGCTTCTTTCCCTCTTCCTACCATGCCACACATACCAAACATTAGGCCTATTTCAAAACATTAATTATTTTATGTACATTGCCAAGAAACAAAATTGTTAATACCAGGACAAAAGGAAAGAGGACTAACATTTAGAGTAATGAGTAGGAGTGAACGATAAAGGAGGTCCTGAGATTATTATATAACAGATGTAAGGGTAAGTGTGAGTAAGCATTTGGGGTTTGTGTTTAAGATCTATATGAAGAAGAAACTCAAGTATAGATATCCTGTGTATTTATATGATTGGAAGTAAGTCTGCTACTCAAAGTAAATCGTGCCCAAATCTCCCAAAATATGTACTATTTGAGCCAGTGTTAGAAAGGGGTCATGTACAAGAAAATGGAACCCCATTCTTTCATGGTGCATAGAAGTGAGAAGTTCACAGTCATTGTGTTGTGCCAGGATGTTATGTTGAAAAGGCATAAACACTGGTTCAGGACCAGTAAAATTAGCTGAATCCAGGCAGAGGAAAATACACTATTGCTTGTGGGAATATACTCAAAATTTAGGGCACATAGACCTCCTAAGGTAAATTAAACTCCCCTCTGAAGATGAGCTCACAGTAAAAAAAAACAGTGTGAAAAAATAAGTTATCCAACAAAAAATATGTAATGTGAGTATACCCTGAAAGAAAAATTAAATTTTCATACCCCAAAATAACAAAGTACTAAAGAAAGAGCAAGACAATATGAAAAAAAGGCCACTTGTATTTAGAAAATAAATTATGGGAATAAAATATATATAGAAGTTATTGTTCAACTTGTGGTTGAGTAATACTGCCAAAGAAATAGTTAATATATTGGAATTTAAGTGTGGGGATTTAGCCTATAATGAAGAAATAAGAAATAGAAATAAGGGAAGCAAGAAAGGAAGGAAAGAAGGAAAGAAGGAAGGAAGGAAGGAAGGAAG